>NC_034605.1:53855217-53859903 GCF_900095145.1 Mus pahari | reverse complement strand
CTTTCCCTCCTTCCCTCTCCCACTCCTCCTGATCTCTCTCTCTCTCTCTCTCTCTCTCTCTCTCTGTGTGTGTGTGTGTGTGTGTGTGTGTATTTTAAAACAGGATTTCTCTGTTATAACCCTGGCTGTCTTGGAACTTGCTATTATAGATCAGGCTGGCCTCAAACTCTCAAACTCAGGCATCCATCTGCCTTTGCCTCCTAGGTGCTGCGATTAAAGGTCTCTTCCACCACCACCTGGAGCAAGAGATTTCCCTTTGATGTAAAATTTCAGAGCCAAAGGAGCCAGCAAGGCTCTTCCTTGATTCCTGACTATCGCTGCTTTCCCCGGTTCATTGTCTACCATTCCATATATTCTGGCAATAGCCCAGAAATGTAGCTTCATGTAATCACACTGTTTTGTACTAAAATGGTGTGTGTCCATGTTTGAAAGGAAAAAAAAATTAAAGGTTCCATATTCTCGGCTAGAGCTTATAAAGAGTTTCATTTTGCCAAGGTGAAGTTTGAGAATTAAGTGTGGCTTTGGAAAGGATGTGATTGAATAGGTTGTCATGGCTCCTGTCCTCTGAAGCTTATAGCAGGGCATTTTCTTTACAAAGCAAAACGTTTTGTTAATCCTACAAGTCCGTGGGGAAATGCACTATGCAATGTCAAGGAGTACGGGCCAGCCAGTCTTGAAATTGCTCACCACATTCGGTTCTTCTTAACTTGTGAACTATTGCCAAGGCAAGAATTCCTGCCACTGAACAGGGACTGACATTCACCGCGGCAGTGAGAAGACTCAATCGAGCTGCAAAGCTCTTTCCAAACTAATGATGAACGCGTGTTGTAAGCAGGAGGCTGGAAGGGCTGCATGGCAAGAGTTCTTCAGAACTTCAAGGGAGGAGGAGGCCAAGGTTCTTCCAGCGCAGCCTTCGGTGCCAGCGGCCATGTGGTGTGCGAAGTGCAAACACTTCCGAGAAGCCTACGCGGGTGGCTTTCCACGCATGTGCTTCTGAACAGCCTGCAAGGTCGGAGGCGCTCCTTTGCTTAGGTTGAAATTAACAAGGCTAGATAGATTCTAGGTGTGTAGCTGTCTCTTTTGTTTTCTTTTCTTTTCTTTTCTTTTCTTTTCTTTTCTTTTCTTTTCTTTTCTTTTCTTTTCTTTCTTTCTTTCTTTCTTCTTTTTTTTTTTTTTCAAGACAGGGTTTCTCTGTATAGCCCTGGCTGTCCTGGAACTCACTCTGTAGTCCAGGCTGGCTTCGAACTCAGAAATCCGCCTGCCTCTGCCTCTGGAGTGCCTCCATGATTAAAGGCATGCACCACCACGCCTGGCAGCCACTTTTTAATATATTTACTGCAGTGTATGATTTTAGCTTTCTACATTATTGTTTCTTCTATTTATCATAATCTTAATGTTTCTTTTCTTTCATCCAGAAAATGGCTTTGACCTTCTTTTCCTTTTTTTTTTTTAATGGTATTTACATATTTGACTATTTTACTTTAATTTGCTATCTGGTACTAGAGATTTATAGCAGTTCATTTTAGGATATGTGATCTATTCACCCACTTAGCCTTCTAACGTAAGTGGAGGGTGCTTTTCCTCTGCCCTTTTGAGGGTCAGTTTCTGTGACCCATGCATTAAACAGATAAAAGACAAGTAAACAGGAGAGGAGATATGTGTGTCTAGATACCCCCAACAGAGATCACTAACCTCAAATGGTCACAGCTGGAGGCTGATCGACTTTACAGGAGAAGGGAGAGGTGTCCGAGGAAGAGGAAAACAGATTTGTTTAGGAAAGACTGATGAGGGGGGAAGACAAAATTTATGCTTTTAAGATTAAACCTTTTCAAGGCTAGAGATTCCAGTGTAACGGTCTTCCTTTCTTCCCCAGGCCCATGAGACTCCCCAGAAAGGGAATTTATAGTGGTTTCCTCTCTGTCTCCTTCCCAGAGTGCCGACTGCCCCCGTGGGGCATTAACTGTCGTCCAGAACTGGCTGCTTTGTAAAATGACAGAAGCTGAGTGGGCTAATTTTTGCATCTGTTGACTCTCAGAATCTTCAGCCTGAAGTCATCTTTCTGTTCACTCTGGAGTTGAGGAGGCCCTCCAGCAGCTTCTTCAGATTGAGGTGGAGGGCAGGAGGCTTGGAAGATCAAGTTTCTTTTATCAGTTGAACAGTGGAAGTAGAATCAAGGGCTGGGAAGATGGGTTGGTTAGTCAAGAGCTTGCCTTGGAAGCAGAGTGACCTGAGTTTGATCCCCAGAACCCAGGTAAAAATGCTGGGTGTAGCCGTGTATGCAATGACCTTGGTGCTGGGTGTGGGTGTCAGTGGGGGAAAGGCAGGAGGATCTTTGGGGCTTTCTGGTCAACTTGTAGCCTGATTAGTGAGAGCCCTGTCTCGAAGGAGGTGAACATTGTTCTTGAGGATGGCAGCTGAGGCTGTCTTCCGGCTTTCACATGCACACGCACATGCACATGTGTGTCCCCACACATGAACACACACACTAAGAAACAGTCACGCTTCGTTTTCGCCATGCTTTGGTGAAGAAGCAGAAGCAATCACAGAGAAGAAGAAGAAGCAGAGAGAACTACACAGCTGGGGTGGTGGCACTGGAAAGGTCAGCTCAGGAACTTTGGGAAGGTCATGAAACACTTGCCCCGCTGGAAGGGAGAGGCTAATTAACATTTCTCAGATCCATATGGTGGGAACCGACCTGCGGGTGGGGACACATGTCTCGGGACTGACGGTGGGACTGACGGTTGCCCACCTTCAGACTAGGGAAGTCCTTGTTACCTCATTCCCTAAAGACCAATCAGTTTAAAGGGTGCACTGTTCCACCAATTATATTGTGCCTAGTTGTTGATGCTCTATTCTGCCCCAGGAATATAAAAACTCACTGAATGGGCACTGGGAGTCGGCACCTCTCCTTTGGTCTGGGATGACCCCCGTGCACTGGAACAATAACCTCTTGCTTTTTGCATCAATCCAGGCTCCACATGGTTCACTCAGGGGGTCTGGGTAAGCTAAGGCTCCCCGGAGTCTTACAGCAGGAACTGAACAAAGGTGAGGCCCTTGGTCTGGATGAGGCCTGAATGCTCAAGTGTGCACAGTGCTGACTGACATGGAGGCTTGCTCAGATTCCAGGAAGCATGGTGGTTTCATTGAAGTGGCAAAGCTGTGACTCCACCGGAATAGCTAGAGAAAGTTGCAAGAATAATGAAGGACAATAGAAGGCATGCTTGCAGGCCAATTTGGTAGGATTATTTTGAGTCTGTGGCCATTAGAATGCAGATGTAAAAGAGTTTTGTCCCCATGCCTTGTGTGCCGATGTCCACGAGTAGAGGGGGCTCTTTACCAGCTGTCAATCATTGGGACTCCACAGGTCTTTACCGTTAGTGGGGACCTACCTTTGTTACCCCTTTCATCTACCTATAATTTGCTGTATCGGAAGCTCAAAGTGCCTTCCCGTGGTCTTGTCATTTTTTGGCAAATTTATGTTCTTAGTTGCAATGTTAAATAAGAGCAAATTCTAATCTTGCCTTCAGGTTACTCCCCTCTGAAGCTCTCATGTGTATGTGCAGCGTATCCATTAATAAACGTGTGCCTTTCTCTAGTTAATCTGTCTCCTGCTAGTCTAATTTGCGGTCCTAGTCGGAGGATGTAGGAGGGCGAGGGAAAAAGAATACACTCCTCTCCTGTGGTAAATGAACACTTGGGTGTAGACAGATGCTAAGAATAACACAGCGTAGAGTCGAGGTTGGTTGTTAAAAGGCAAGAGAGTAGACCAGGCTAGTCAGTCAGTCAAAAAGGCTCTGACCCCAGGATGGAGTCGTAATAGGCCAGGGAGGGAGGTGTCTTTGACAGGAGGGGTGGATTCTGCTTTCTCTGTAGAACTTGAAGGAAACAAAATGAAAGTGGTATGAGGTTGTGTGTGTGTGTGTGTGTGTGTGTGTGTGTGTGTGTGTGTGTGTGAGTGTGTGTGCGTCAGGGACCTCCTTAGCTCTGGCTCCCAAGTGCTGAGGTTATAAGTGCACCACTATGCCTGACTTCTAAAATTTGGGTTCTGGGGGTTGAGCTCAAGTCCTTCTACTTACAAGGCAAACATTTGAGTGACTTGCTGGCAGAACAGTTTCTCTATTCCAAAGTGTCCATTTCTGATGCCCCCACTCTATCCCTGCTTCCCTTAGCTACAGTGACCATAATCCCCAACTGTGGTGGTTTGAATAAGGATGCCCCCCCCCAATAGGCTCCTATATTTGAATGCTTGGTCATTAGGGAATAGCACTACTTGAGAGGGATTAGGAGGTGTGGCCTTGTTGGAGGAAGTGTGCCACTGGAGGTGGGCCTTGAGGTTTCAGATGCTCAAGCCAGGCCTAGTAGTACTCTCTGTTCCTGCTGCCTGCTGATCCAGATGTAAACTCTCAGCTCCTTCTCCAGCAGCAAGTCTGCCCGCATGCTGTCTTGCTTCCTGTCATGACGATAAATGGGCTAAACCTCTGATCTGTAAGCCAACCCCAGTTAAATGTTTTTCTTTGTAAGGGTTGCTGTGGTTATAGTATCTTCACAGCAATGGAAGCAGTGTTCTGAGACACTATCTTCCTAAGTTTTGAGTATCCTTTGAATGTGCTCCAGGGTGACTACAGAAAGAAGAGCCCTGGCCTACTCAGGGTAGGCCTGCCTGCCTGAAGTACTCTACCTCAACCG
>NC_034605.1:53792717-53850217 GCF_900095145.1 Mus pahari | reverse complement strand
GGGCACGGAGACTTTTTCAGGCAGGGAAACTATTGTTTGATAGAGTTATGCCCGCCGAGGTCCATCTCTTGTTGATTGGTGCCCTCCTAACAGAAGACATCGTCTGCAGGAGATGGGGAGGCTCCAGAGACTCCAGAGTTGAACAAAATGTTACAAGTCGGGGTGATAGCAACCGGGAAGATTTTCAAGGTTTCTCCCAGCTTTATAGGAGTAAACATCCGATGGGGAAAGAGACTCTTGACTAAGCAAGCTGCAGAGAGATTTTTCCATTGCCTGAGGAGAGAGCTCAAGACAGTTGGGGGAGCTTTCGTCAGCGCCCACTTTTGAGTTGTTGCTGTCCCCATAAGCAACCCCTCACCCATACAGCCTGTTCTGACCCCGGTTCACAGGATTGCACTTTGGGGGCAATTCTTACTGTTGCCTGTTGTGGATTCCCTTTCTGGTTGAGTAAGGGATGTGTGTTGTCTCCCCCAGAAAAGCCTCTCACAGGACACTGAAGTAAACTGTGACTTGAGTAATAAGGAGTGGCCGTGAAGGCCCATCAGTTGTAATAAGTGCACCGTGCTGGTGGTGGAGATGTTGGGAATGGGGGAGGCTGTGGGGAAGGTTATGGGTTAAGGGAGAACTCTGTACTTTGCTTCACTTTATGATCAACCTAGAACTGCCAAAAACAAAACAAAGCGAAAATACAAAATAAAAACTTTTAAAAGAAAGAAAGAAAGAAACTAATAAAAACTGTACTGTGTGATCTCTGGACTTCACATAAAAGCCAGATGCAGTGGAGTGCACCACTCCTGTGACCAGATGGGAGGTCAAGACAGGAGAGTGAAGAAGCAGCTTGCAAGCCAGCTCGCAGAAAGCAGGCGGCGGCGTGGCAAACAACAGCAACAATGGCAAAAGCCAGAGAGCCCGGGTTTAGTCTCAATAGCCTTGAAGGAAAGAACCAACTGCAAGCAAGTCGTCCTGTGACCCCCCCCCCCCNCTTCCCAGGGGGTATGCACGTGCCTGAATTCACACACATCGCTCTTATCTCTCTGTCTCTGCCTTTCTGTCTCCATCTCCATCTCTTTATCTCTCTGCTTCCCTTTCACACATACATACATTAACAAGCTGAAGGTTGACATTTGCTGGGCAAGACCTAGAGGGTAGAGGGCGGAGGACAGAAGGCTGTCACACTGACAGCTACCCTCTCTCTGACTCTTCGGCTGTCAGGGATGGTTTAGCTGTCCTCCTGAAGAGCAGTTCAGCATCGCCCTGACTAGGAAACACCAAGTCTGCGCCTGCGCGGCGCCAGGGTCCCTAATCAGTCCTTCCGGCTTGCTGGGCCAGGCATCACTGAGTCCAGGATGATCCCGTCTGAGACACGGAGGACTCAGGATTCAGGGCGGCTCATTCTAGTTCAGGCTGGCCGGGAACTGTCCTCAAAGCCACAGACGGCCTTGAGTCTCTATCAATAGACGTTTTGAGTTTTTCGTTGGTTCTTGTTGTTTCACAAAATTACCCAAGAGAAGCATGATTTAAATGTTTCCTTTCTCGAGGATTTCCTTTTCGGGGCTCTTATTACAAAGCTTGGGTGTGCTTGGCATTCTCCCTGACAAGCCAAACTTAACGCTTTAAAACGGAGGTTAGATCCGGAAACCACGCCATGGGAACTCAGCAGCGTCTAAACATGAATGACTGATTTAAGGCCCCTGATTAAGACCTTGGCTTTCCCAGTGCTTTCTCAGAGCTGAGTGTTGGTCTCCGGTTCTCTGCTTTTCTCCACCACTCAGTCACAGCAATGACCTCATCCTTTCAAGTGCCAGAGAAGGCAAACTAAGCCCCAGAGAGAGCCTGGCTCCCATTTCCTGACTTTCAGGGAATCCATCCACTAAGCCTGGATTCTGGGCAGCCCTCAAAGCTGGTGGAGCTCAACTGCGGCAGGAAATTTAGAAACACTTAAGTTTCCCAGTTCCCACCGGGAAGGCTCTGGGCCAAGGGCTGGAGAGCTAGCTGTTTGGTAGCCAGCCCTAAGAAAGCAAGACAGAGCAACTGAGATCTTTTCAATCCGGGTGCTACATTCCGCTACAAGTTGAGTGACAACAAGCTTGTTCTGGTGACTTAGGAAACATCCCAAAGTCATTCAAGCTGTCTGACGGTACTTGGCTGAGAACCTGAGTCTTTACATGGCTAAACTGTGTTCTGTGCACACTGAAGTTAATAAAGGAAAATCTGGCCTTGATTTCTTTGTGTAATTGTGATTCTGAACACACTGGATAGGCCATCACACCGGGGGTTCCTTTGGGGTCTTATAAACAGCCAGCTGCTTTGTTTGATGTGTAGGGAGGCTCAATTGCCTTCTCCACGTTCTGACCTTTCCGGAGGAACTCCTGAACTTCAAGCAGATGGGAACCCTCTTGGTCTGCAGCCAGCCACACTTCCCTTCCTGGGTCCCCAGAACCCTCCAGTCCTTTCCAGCCTTTCCTTGTGGGGTGCTGTTTCCCAGCTATTATAAGGAGCATGAGCTTTGGGTGGGAACCTGGGGGTCACCCTCCTCGTACATCAGAAGACACTGAAATGCCCAGGTTGGAGCGAGGGAACTGTGGCTCCATTTGGGATGTACTGGGTGAGGTTTTTCCAGTTGCAACTGACCATCTGTGGTAGCTGCAAGCTTTCCCCGAGGAGTGTCTTCTTTTCTTGTGTTTGTTTTCTCAGCTTTACAGCCCACACCACTCTGAGCAGACTTAAATCTATTATTTGCCTAGTACTTTAAATCACAAACATTTCCATATTGAGCGGCGCACCCAAGGGAAGGTAGGTTTCAATTGGCCAGGCAGGCAGATTCTCATTTAAGACTCAAGCAGGCAGGCGTTGATTTAATAAACACAGGAGAGTTTGGGGGTACAAGTCAGGGGACTGAGAGTGGGAGCCAGGCAGTCGAGCTTTGTTGTCAATGATCCCCACCACCGCCTCTCAGTATTTTTCTCTTTGTGTCTCATTTTTCTTTCCTTCGGAGAGAGGAACCTTTTTATAGGGTGGTCAGAAGCTGGCTGGAGAGGGCTCCTCCAGAGTGATCTTATGGAGAGTTTGTTTGATCCTAACAGTTTCCTCTCTTCCCTCCCTCCCTCCGTCCCTCCCTGCCTCCCTCCCTCCTTCCTTTCCTCCAATTTTCTAGAATAAAAGCTCAGGCGTACTATGGCTGAGTCATAAGGTACGTGAGGCTTAGCTTGTGGGAATCCGGAGGTTACTATGCAGAGCACGTGTTTCATTTTTCTATTAAATGAGATATACGAGAGGCCAAGGTTCCTTGGAGCCTTGCCGGTGTTTGGGATCACACTTATTTCTCATGTTAGTCATTTGGATGTAAATCTGCGGTGAAATTTGACTGTGGCCTGAAGAGCTAATGCTGTGAACGCCTTTCCACATGCTTGCTTGCCCTCTCCACGTCCCCCTTGGTTAAACGCCTTCATTTCCTAAGTGATCTTTTTTGAATTGTTGAATTTTAGGGCTCTGTATACTATGACTACAAGGTCTTTGTTGGGTATATGATTGCAGATATTTCACATCTGTAAACAGTTCTTTTGTCTTTTTTTTCTTTTTTCTTCCTTTTATTCCCTTTTGAGACAAGATCTCATGTATCTCAGGATGATTTTAAACTTGAAATATAGTGTTCTCTCTCTCACACACACATACACACACAAACACACACACACACACACACACACACACACACACACACACACACACACAGAGTTGATGGCTAAAGCTTCATGTCCCCACCAGCCCTAAAACAAGGGAGACTACAACCAACGCTCCACAGTGTGCTGTGTGGCAGCATTTTGAGGGTACAAACATGCAATAAATTCCATGAGTTATTCTGGACATGTATTGCATGCATTTGTCCAAGGTTTGCTTATGTGTTCAGAACCCATTGGCTAGGTACACTAAATGGATTTTCAACTTGGAATCTTTTTTCCTTACAATTGGCTTATGGGGAACCCAACCCATCACATGTCAAGGAACATCTGTATTGAGGAACTCCACAGGGCTGGAGTGTGGTTCAGTCCGTAAATAGCTTGCCTTGCAACCATGGAGACTGAAGTTCAATCCCTACGATGGGCATGAGGACTTGGAGAGATGGCTCAGCAAGTCAGTCCAGGTAAGACCAAAGGACTGCTCCTGTAAAGGACGTGAGTTCAATTCCCAGCACACACCTGGCAGCTTACAACTACCAGTAACTCCTGTTCTGTGACATCTGATGCCCTCTTCTGATCTCTGAGGGCACCAGACACACATGTGGTACACATACATATATGCAAGCAAACATACATAATAAAAAAAAATCTTAAAAAAAAAATCTGGGTGTGGTGCTGTGCTCTGGTAATCCCAGCAGTGCAGAGGGGAGGGGACATGGGAGGCTCCCCGGAGCTCACTGGGCACTCACTCTAGCCTAGCTGGTGAGTTGCAGGCTATCAAGAGATCATGTCTCAAGAGATGCCGACAGAGTTCCCGGGGATGACACCTGAGATTGTTCTTCTGCCTCTGCATGCATGTGAACACATATGTACCACACACACACACACACACACATGTACAACATATGCACACATGAGCTCGAGTGCTTCTGACCACCCAAAGGAACATCCATCTTATTGAAAATTACTGCTGGGCATGGTGACACACGCCTTTGAACCCAGCACTTGGGAGGCAGAGGCAGGCAGATTTCTGAGTTCGAGACCAGCCTGGTCTACAAAGTGAGTTCCAGGACAGCCAGGACTACACAGAGAAGCCCTGTCTTGAAAAACAACAGCAACAACAACAACAAAAAAAAAAGAAAAATATTATTAAAGCATAAAATGATACTTATCATGTGATCACGTGTGCCATTTCTTTTGTGCCTGAATGCATTTGTGGTGTGCATGTGTGTATGTGGGTACACATGTTTTTTACATTTGTGAGTGCACACAAAAGTGGGTATGTACATGCACATGTACACACATATATGGAGGCCCATACCTGACTTGTCCTGGGGAAACCCTTCCTTTTCATCTCCAGAGGCTGTAATCAGAAATGCCCTTTCAGCATTTCTGTGGGTTTCTGGGGATCCAAACCCTGGCCTTCCGCTTACATGGCTAGCACTTAACTGATGAACTATCTCCCTGGTCCATATGTGTGTTTCTCTATTAACTTAGTGAATAACCTCTCGGGGTAGTCTGACTAATTATGACATCATTGAGACTGTAAACACCACTTCAAGGAATGACAACCAACTAAGACCTCTTTTAACTGACAAAGCCACTGATATGAGCATGGCTTGTCACCCACATTCACCGTGGGAAGAAATGCTTAGAGACTGGTGAAAATAAAAACAGTATATTTTTTTAAACAAGTTTTTGGGGACTCAGGATATTCAGATGTAACACTCCTCCCCCATGTAAAGTTTCTCGGAGACTTAGTCTCTTACTGAGACCACATTGAGGTTCACCCTACCTGCCAATGGTCTGGGCATGGTCACCCTGGCTTTTCTCAAGTGTCTCTCACTACTTACAAAAATGATTGGTTTTCACCTTTATGTATTATGTGTGCACTCACACATGAGTGTGAGTGTCAACAGAGGCCAGAGGGGTCAGAAGCTGTGTTTGTAGGTTACTGTGAGTCTCCAGACATAGGTGCTGGGAACTAAACCCAGGTCCTTTGCAAGAGCAGTTAAGTGCTCTTAATATCTGGGCTCTGTCTGCATCCCCCTCCAGACTTGATCAAGCAAGCAGACACCTGGGTGCAGAGATAGTACATGCTGCACAGCACGTCTCAAGGAGAAGAGCCAGCCCCAAGCCTTACCGGGCCACCACTCTGTCCGATTGGAAACAGCTGGTTGGAACGGCATGAAAAGTACCAGGCCCCTTGGTCGGCTTCCCACGCAGATGCATACATAATCAAGAATTCCAGAACTGTGGGAAACCCTCCCCGTTCGGGAATGACAAAGACACATGGGGTGGCTGAGTAACCTGACCAGCTAAAAGGACTCTGGGGGACTAGAGGGATGTGAGTGTCTCAGCTGAGGGAGTCAATCTCTACTGTACCTCAGTTTCACTCACAGGGCATGCTGGTGACGCAGAAAGCATAAGGCAGGACACACTCTGAAGCCCCATGTTCCTCTAATAGGCTGGGGGCTGTACAGCCTGGCCCAAAAGGAGGAGCCTCAGCTGAACCCTCAAATAAGCATCTCTTCATAAGAACAGGGAGTTTTCAGGGCAGTACTCTGATGGATGGCTGACATCCCCCACCCCGCCCAGCATATCTAGCAACGCACACACATGGATACGAAGTGAGATAATAGAGAACAGATTGAAAGTGGGCCAGGGAGGAGGGGGAAGTACTGCAGAGGTCAGAGTTCAAGTAGCTTTTTTTTTTTTTTTTTGGAAGGCGAATGCTGCACTTACTTCTCTGCTCTGACTTTCACAGGCCTGAACTATGCAAGCAGAGAAATATTTATGGCTGCCCTCCAGCAGGGCAGATCCAGTTATGGGAGCCCACGAGGAATGTTTCTGCATACCAGTTAGCTGCCACCTCCAATTACCCTCAAATTCACCTTAGCTGGGGAGAGGGTGGGGGAGGGGAAGACAAAAGGGGGGGGGATAATAGGGATCGGAAGGATTTCAGGATCTCCTGACAGGATCTGCTGCAGCGCAGCCTAAGGGTTGCTTTCCTGTTTGGACTGGTCACGTCCCACTCCCACTCTGAGGCTGCCTCAGTTTTTGTTCCCAGCCGTGAGGATGGGGTGGGAACCACTGGGTTCCTTTCTGTACGACCTGGTGAGTCTGGCTCTGACTCTTTGCAGATGGAAGACAACTGCAAGTACTTGTCTTCCAAGGATCTGAGCAAAGGATTATGGAGGATGGGTAGCTCAGCTGGGAGGGAGATGCACCAAGTTCTGGGATTTGATCCCCAGCACCACAAAAACTGGTGTGATGGTGCATGCCTGCAGTCCCAGTCCATGTGATGGAAACATGTGGGTCGGAAAGTTCAAGGTCCATTCTTGACAGCATCGTGAACTGTGGGCTAGTCTGGGCAACTGGAGCCTATCTCAGAGGAGAAAGAGAGAGTGTTGACTAACAAACCTGCAAGGTGCTTCTGAACCGAGCATCAGCATGTCTCATTAGTCCAGCAGGGACTCCCTTTACCAAGCCAAACAGTGTTCACCCACCCATCCCAGATGTCTCTGAGTGTCTCCAGGGCTCTGTGGGTTCTGAATGATGGGTAAAAGCAACCATCTCTGTGGCTTTCACTGCAAGGGATGTGGCCATCCCTGATGTTCTCAAGGCTTTAACCTGACACCTAGCCAAGGCTCATTGTCCAGAGGAAAGAACCCCATGACCTTTCTTACATGGACAAGCCCAGTAAGTGTGCAAGCGAGTGCCAGGCCTCTGCTGCCTCCTTTGTGTTCCGCAGAGCCTGTGAGGGTGTGAGGATTAACATACCCTCTGTGTCTCCTATGCACTTAGCAATCCACACAGTTTTGGGATGTTACCTTTTATTTTTCTTACTCTGATAAAATACCATACAAAAGCAATTTAAAGAGGCGGGTGGTGGGAGATTTCTTTTGGTTTAAAGTTTTTGTTAAAAAAATTATTTATTTATCTTACAAATATGTATATGAGCACACTGTAGCTGTCTTCAGACACACCAGAAGAGGGCATCAGATCCCATTACAGATGGTTGTGAGCCACCATGTGATTGCGGGGAATTGAACTCAGGACCTCTGGAAGAGAGGTCAGTGCTCTTAACCGCTGAGCCATCTCTCCAACCCTTCGTTTGGTTTATAGTTCCAGGTTTACAGCTTGTCGTCTGTTACCATGGGGAAGACATGGCCACGGACGTGAGGCGGCTGATCCCATTGTGTCTACAGCCCAGAAGCAGAGAGAGGGACTTCCCATACCCAGTTTGCTTTCCCCTCTTTTCCTTTCTATAGTCCAGGACCCCAGTCCACGGAACGGTGCCACTTACAGTTAGGGTTAACTGAGTAACTTCCCACTTGGTTAACCGAATCTAGAAAATTCCTCACAGACCTGTTCAGAGGTTTGTAGGATAATAAATAGCCTTTTGTTGGATAATAGCCTCAGGTCATAAGGAGTTGCGTCAGGCTGTATTGGGCAATGGCCTCTAGTCATAAATCAGTGCTTGACACCAGCCTGACTGATCTCCTTCACCTGCAGAAATAACATGCCTGGTTATTCTCTCTCTCTCTCTCTCTCTCTCTCTCTCTCTCTCTCTCTCTGTCCAAGTCTCTCTAAATGAACCCAATCAACCCTTGTCACGGTTTGAACACGCTTGGCCCAGGGAGTGGCACTATTAGAAGGTGTGGCCCTGTTGGAGTAGGTGTGTCACTGTGGGTGTGGCCTTTAAGACCCTCATCCTAGCTGCCTGGAAGCCAATCTTCTGCTACCAGCCTTCAGATGAGGATGTAGAACTCTCAGCTCCTCCTGCACCATGCCTGCCTGGATGCTGCCATGCTCCTGCCTTGATGATAATGGACTGAGTCTCTGAACCTGTAAGCCAGCCCCATTGAAATGTTGCCCTTATAAGAGTTGACTTGGTCAAGGTGTCTGTTCACAGAAGTGAGACCCTAACTAAGACAACCCTCATCCCATGTCATGTCCCCTGGGGCCCCGCTATGTTTCACTGTTGAGTCTGCTTACTCCTCTGCCCTGTTTTTCTCACATCTCTGCTTTTAGATGCAAGTCCAGATCCTGTTTAGTTGACAATTTAACTGTTACAGCTTCTATGACCAAATATGTGGGATTTCCCCCACATGGAGCAAGCAGCTCTTGGGAAGATGGCAGCTGAGGGTCTTCTAATCCAACCTGATTGTTTACTAGAAGGTGGTATGAGACCCTATTGGCTGAGGTCTCAGTTCAAAGACCTCACCTCCCTCCCTTAAAGACTTCAACCACAGGGTTTAAGGGGTTTTGGCTAACTTGCTGTAAGTTGGGCCCTCTCCCACTGGGGTTGATCAATTTGCTAGACTAGCTCACATACATTCTTACAATGAATACAGAATGAATTTATCAGAGGGGAGGCATGCCTGGGCAAGATATGAGGGAAGGGACTCCAAGCTTACAGCTCTGGGGTGTGATAGGGCAAACAGATCTAAGACCCTTCTTTCCTTTCCTTTCCTTTCCTTTCCTTTCCTTTCCTTTCCTTTCCTTTCCTTTCCTTTCCTTTCCTTTCCTTTCCTTTCCTTTCCTTTCCTTTCCTTTCCTTTCCTTTCCTTTCCTTTCCTTTCCTTCCCTTCCCTTCCCTTCCCTTCCCTTCCCTTCCCTTCCCTTCCCTTCCCTTCCCTTCCCTTCCTTTCTTTCTTTCTTTCTTTCTTTCTTTCTTTCTTTCTTTCCAGACAGGGTTTCTCTGTATAGCCCTGGCTGTCCTGGAACTCACTCTGTAGACCAGGCTGGTCTCGAACTCAGAAATCTGCCTGCCTCTGCCTCCCAAGTGCTGGGATTAAAGGCGTGCACCACCACTGCTTGACTTATTCAGCTTTCTTTAAGTTCACTAGAGCTCTGTGTAGTTTTTATGGAGGGTCATTCCACGGACATGACTAAATCCTTCACCGGCCACTGGTGAGCAACTGACCCTTCAGCTGCTTTCTCCTGGGGGTTGGGGTTGGATCTGAAAGTGTTAACCCTAACCCCTGCCTTGGTCTTTCTGGTGATCTCCCTCTTGAAGCTGCCTGGGGTTCAGCCATCAGTTAATAGCATACAAGGGACATGTTTCATTTTGAAGAGTCCAGGAAACTCAGGAGTGTACGCTAAGAAACAGGGACAAAGTCAGACTCTTGCAGGGGACAAAGTCAGACTCTTGCAGCCAGCAACTGCAGAGCACTGGTAAGTCTTATGTTGCAGTGCTTGTGCCTTCCAGGTGTAAGGGTCCACGATTTGCCAAAGAATGAAACCCCGGACTCAAAAAGTATGTAAACGCAAGGAGTGTTTTATTCTGCAAGTCTGACATGCTAGGGTCTCCCATTACCAAGATTGAGAGACCCTGAAGTGAGCTCGCAGGCCCAATATAAAGCACATTAGGGGTGTTCCGGGTAGGTGGGCTTTGTCTTAGTCTATCTCTAGTCATTTGGGAACCCTTACCAGGAAGTTGGGGCAGGGGAAACTTGCTAAGGAATCCTGGGTTAGGCAGGCTTTGTCTTACTCTGTCTCTAGTCAAGTGCAGTAGTGAGTGTGGGGGGGGAGGGGTTAGAGGGAAACAGAACAGGAGTTCAATTTGTAACTGACTGTGTGAGTTATCAATTGAGGTAACGCACTACCTCCAGAACAGCCTGTCTCATTCCTCTCACAGGGTGTTCTCTGAATGCAGTCTCCTGCATCTTACTGGCTTTTTACTTGACCATTTTACATCCCCTCCAGCCAGGACTTCCTGTGGGGAGCTCTGGTTACTCCCCTAATAGGAACTGGTATTTTTGTGGCCACAATTTTCTTTTTCTTTTCTTTTTTTCTTTTTTCCCAACTTGTGTGTACATATAATTTTCCATGAGCCTAAACATGTGAACCGGCATGGCACACATGCCTACAGGTATGTGCAGGTGCTCAGGATTGAGGTAAAGCATTCTCTGTGGCACTCGCCTTTATTCACAGAGGCAGGGTCTCTCAATCAAACCCAGAGCTTGCAGCTATGGCTAGTCTCACTGGCCAGCTTGCCACGGCTTTTGTTGGATAATAGCCTCGGGTCATGAGAAGTTGAGCTGTGCTAGGCAATAGCTTCTGGCTATAAATAATTGCTTGGCCCCAGCAGGACTAATGTGCTTCACCTACAGAAGCAACACGCTTGGGTATCAAAACTAACCCACCCCACTCTCTGTTAAGACACACACACACACACACACACACACACACACACAGATACACACACACACAGATACACACACACAGATACACACACACACACAAGAGCTCAAAGAGCTATTAGAACTTCCTGAGAGCTCTCTCCCTCAGTCTCTGTCTCTGTCTCTGTCTCTGTCTCTGTCTGTGTGTGTGTGTGTGTGTGTGTGTGTTGTCTCAAACCCTGGGACAAATGGCTGAGGTACTTGTTTAACATAACCAAGTGAACCTGGCCTACCAGCATCCCACAGAGTCTCTACCTATTACAGGATATGACTGGCAGCTCCCTCACCCCTCAACTCTCCACCCCTGGGGCTGGGCTGCCCTTATCCAAGAGACTCATTGCTATGTAATCCAACCGTTTTGGTTACCTGCCCCACTTTTACTTTTTGCCCTCTTTGGCTGCTTCACCTGGCTCCTTCTCTCCCTTCTCCCTTCTCCCTTCCCCTCCCCCTTCCACTCTCTCCTCTTCTCACACAGCTCAGGGTCATGTCTACTCTGGACTCACCCAGATGTCTCTGCCTCTGACTATGTTTTCCCTTCTATTCACAATAAGCTTTCTCCTCCACCATACCTAAAAGCAGTCATATCCTTCCCCTTCCCCTTTTATTTTCCATTCAATGTGTGTGTGTGTGTCTGTGTGTGTGCACGCACGGGCACGTGCATGTCCTAGCACTAGCCTCTCTAACACATTAAATTCTCATCCCATGGAAAAGGTGGGGGCTCTTACTGTTTCAAAAAAGCAGTCTGAGGCTGTTGAGCGCATCTGTCTGCTGCTTCTCCTTTTTCTTACATCTCTGCTTTCAGGTTTTGCAGTGAATGAGTTGATTGGATGAAGCCCATCTATGTTCCGGAAGCTCATCAGCTTTACTTGAAATCTACTGTTGTAAACGTTAGTCACATCTTCAATACTGCCATAGGAGGTTGGGGTAAAGACTTGCCTGGAGTGCACAAGCCTAGTTCAATCACGTGTTCAATCACTAGTACCATAAAGTAAACAAATAAATACGGCCAGAGCCGTGTCTAGACCAGCATTTGTCTAAACCATGATCTAATGAAATTGACATACACAGTTGATCATCACAGACTGTAATGTCTCCAAGCCTCAGTCTCCTAAATATTTAATATATTTAATGGCATTGACCATAAATCAGTCACAGATATATAAAATGATGACATTAATGTTTCAAGGTATGGTAAAGGGAAAGGTTTTTACTGTGGATGTGTGTGTGTGTGTGTGTGTGTGTGTGTGTGTGTGTGTGAGAGAGAGAGAGAGAGAGAGAGAGAGAGAGAGAGATCCAGAGGCATTTGGAAGAGTCACAAGCTGAGAGGGAAAGTAGTAGACTGAACATGGCAGGCAGCATTGACCTGACCCCCAGAGAAGGCTGGAGCAGAGAAGCGATGGGGGGCAGGGAACAGTGAGAGATGAAGACAAAAAAAGCAATCATAGATAATATAGAAGGATTATAAGGAACATGAGTAGCTGGGAGAGGGCGGCGTGTGTGGTAGGGGTTGGGGAAGCCCACAAGTTGGTGAAGTTTAGGGTAGGGATGGACATGAGAAGCTGGGAAAAGTCAGGATGGATCTGAAATGTACAGTGATACAGAGGGAATCTGGGGGCCAGCATGTGCCTTGGTATCCTTATAGGCACCACCATTTGTTCCTTCTGCCAGCCATAAGGGAAATGGCTCCTTTTGGTGGTGGTGGTGGGGGTAACCAGTTTCACAAGTTCTGAGGAAAGTTGGTTTTTGTCTAGCCATCCGGATTTAGGAAAATGGAGTTTCCTTTAGGTCTGATAACAATACATTAACAATAAAACAAAACAAAACAAAACAACCCAACAAAAACCCAACAACAAACTCAACACCAAACCCAACAACAAACCCAACAACAAACCCAACAACAAACCCAACAACAAACCCAACAACAAACCCAACAACCCCTCATCCCAGAAGCTGCTCTTGGTGGTTGGGATGCAATGGGGGTACCCGTGTGCGATCACACAACTTGGGGAATACCTGTGTGTGATCACACAATGATTGGCATTCCCCTACAGATGCTTCCATCCTGGCTGTTCGGCCTCAAGTGTGTGCCTTGCTGTGCATATCCGTATCACGCAGTCGTTCTGCATGATCTTCAGTTCTGTCATATCTTTTTGGGAGGATGTGGGGAGGAAGAGTGTTATAGAAGAGACTCTTCCTGAGTAGGTGCGACACACAGGTACAGGCTGAGAAAGGGGACCGGTGCCAGAACAAAGCAACAGTTACACCACAGTCCAACCGGATGCACCAATGAGGTGGGCTTTTGCTTTTGGTTTGTTTTGCTTTGTTTTTGTTTTTCCAGGATGAGGTTACTGAACTGAACATAGAAGTATGGGTGAGGAGTTTCTCAAAGGAGTGGAGATGACCTGCTCGAACACGCCTGCGTCAGCGGAAAGCCTGCCAGAACTCGGTGATTGCACAGGGTTGCCATATTCCTGGAGCTCTCTGCATGACCTGCAATGCAGGCAGTGAGACAGGTCTGAGACTCTCCTCTTCGAGACTCAGCTCTGCTGAAGCTCAGCAGCCCTGGCCAGGGCCTCGCTTCCCCAGGCTGTCATTTTCTGCTTCCTGAGCCTCCCAATCCCTCTGGAGGGAAAGTGTGCCTCTGGTGTAGCTCTCACCTCAAAGGGAAGAAGAGAGAGTTCATTCTAGATCCAAAGGGTGAGCAACTAAGCCCCAGGAACACCCGTTCATATTTCTTCAACTTGAGTGTTCCACTGTCGGAGTGGTTACATAAGATATTTGTTTAGATTACAGAACAAGGAAAATTATAAATCAATACATGGATAGGGTCTGCAATAGCTAGTTACAGCAAATCGGAGGAATCTCGGCCACAGGTTTTAGACACTGTCTAACGAATGGCACGCTTAGCTTTTGGACTGGTGAAATCTGGTCTGTTAAGGACACAATGCAAGGTTTTGATAGTCACAAGGATGTTATGTCAGAGACAGGGGTGAACAACAGATGGCTTTCCAAGAGGCTCAAATAGCCCAAAGTAGTTTGGCTCTGGCCCCCAACATTTTAACTCATCGTATCTCCAAGTTCAGTCATTGGGCCAGGCACAGCTTCTCTGTCTTTCTTTCTGTGTGCTGAATAGTTTTATGTCATCTGAGAAAAGAGAACTCCAATTGAGAAAATGCCTCTGTAAGACTGGGCTGCAGACAAGCCAGCCTGTAAAGAAAGCATTTTCTTAATTAGTAATTGATGGGGGAGAGCCTAGCCCATTGTGGGTGGGGCCAACCCTGGGCTGGTGATCCTGGGATCTATAAGAAAGCCGACTGAGCAAGCCACGAGGAGCGGAGCGAGCCAGTAAGTAGCACCCCTCCATGGCTTCTGCCTCAGCTCCTGCCTCCAGGTTCGTGCCCTGTTTGAGTTCCTGCCCTGGCTTCCTTCAGTGATGAGCATGCATAAGCATCAATGCATAAGCAAGCATCATCTTTCAATGTTGCGGGAGCATAAGCCAAATAAACCCTTTCCTCCTCCCCAGCTTGTGTTAGTGATGATGCTTCACTCACTACAGCGATCGTCACCCCAGCTAGGACCTTCTCGACCTCGGAAATCCAGCTCAGAGAAGAAACTGCTGTATGGAAAGATGCTCATGGCTGGAGGTGGCCAGTGACTCTGTTTAATTACTAATGCTGTCAGGTATTGGAATAAGCCAGGGAGGGCAAAGCAGAAGGTGCAGATGTGAGAGGGTTAGGTGAGGTGATTTCTGTCAGAGAGATAGCTCAAGATTAATCATTCTATATATGATGAATAAATAGTAAATATAATAAATATGCTGAATAAATGCTGCCTGCCTTCTCCTATCAAGAATAAAGCACACTGGGGCTGGAGAGATGGCTCAGCGGTTAAGAGCACCGACGGCTCTTCCAGAGGTCCTGAGTTCAATTCCCACCAACTGCATGGCGGCTCACAACCATCTGTAATGGGATCAGATGTCCTCTTCTGGGGTGTGTCTGAAGACAGCTACAGTGTATTCATATATATGTAATAAATAAATCTTAAAAAAAAGAGAGAGAATAAAGCATACTAAACAAAGTTATTTGCCCTAACAGGCATTGCACCCCACCCCCACTTGTAGGTATAGGTCACCTGAGCGAATCTTAGTATGTGTGGTTCCTGGGTGGGGTTGTGACATTTCTCCAGAATAGAAGCGGAGGAATACCTACCTCCACTGCCACCAGCATCCACGCAAAGTTGTTACTCATTTTCATGGCTGTGACTAAATATCCGACAAGAAGCAACTTAGGGAAGAAAGGGTTTGTCTGGGCTTTCAGTGTGAGAGGACACAGTCCTTTGTGATGGGGATGACACCATAGCAGAAGTGTGGGAGGTAGCTGGCCCCATTCCATGGTCTCAGCATTGCAAACTCATTCTATTGGTCCCACAGTGAGTGAGGGCTGGGCACATACCCTAATCTCCCTACCCCATGTCTAGTCTCTGTGTGTGGTGGCTAATCTTGTCAAGGACCTGGGATCAAGCAACAGATAAACTACTGGGCTCTCTAGCGAGGAATTTTCTTGATTCAAGTATTTTGGGGCTGGAGAGATGATTTAGCAGTTAAGAGCACTGACTGTTCTTCCAGAGGTCCTGAGTTCTATTCCTAGCAACTACATGGTGGCTCACAACCATCTGTAGTGAGATCTGGTGCCCTCTACTGAAGGCAGCTACAGTGTACTCATATAAATACAATAATAAATACTTTTTTTAAAGATTTATTTATTTATCATATGTAAGTACACTGTAGCTGTCTTCAGACACTCCAGAAGAGGGCATCAGATTTCATTATGGATGGTTGTGAGCCACCATGTGGTTGCTGGGATTTGAACTCAAGACCTTTGGAAGAGCCGTTGGCGCTCTTAACCACTGAGTCATCTCGCCAGCCCCTAAATAATTTTTTTAAAAAAAGTGTTTGAAGTAGGAGGAGCCACTGGATACATAGCTTGTCTCTTTTGGTGGCAGCTCCGATTAAAGGAGATAGAAGAAAGCTCTGCTTTTGCCTGCTGGTTTTCACTCTCTCTGGCATTTCCATCTACGCTGTTCTGCCTCTGCTGACTCTTTCACATTCTAGAACACAGCCTCTTCAGGCTTCCGTTGTGAACTGAAGACCAGCGGCTCTCCAGGAACTCTCTGAGCCTTCGGTGCCAGGTTGGGACAGTTGAGACACCCAGGCTCGCTGCATGAACAATTACCAGGTTCTTAGCCTCTTTGGGGTAAGGCAGCCATTATTGGACTGTATTGTGTAAGTAAGTCAATCTAATAAATTCTCTTTTAGTATATACTTATTCTGTTGGTTCTGTTCCTCTGTGCACATGTCCTCATCTATCTGTCTGATAATTCCATGCCCACTGCCGGGGACTGCACAGACTCCTTATAACTCCAGGTTATGAAGTGGAGTGATGGAAAAGTTGGGGGTAAACCAGCAAGCACTTGTGTCATTGACTTGCTGGGGTTGAGAGACAGTCTGCAAGATACTCCACCATGAAATCCTCTTGAGAAATCCAACAAGGCAGCTAATTCAGAATTCAAGTTCTCCAGACAGCTCGAATAATTAGCCATCCTAGTCTGGAGACTGTCCGTTTGTCTAAGAGAGGCGGCAGGAGGTTTCAGGGAGTCGTGGAGGACCCTGGATGTAAATGGTTTATAACTGTAACACAAGCAAAGGCAGGAGGGAGCTGAGCAGCCGGGGATTGGCCAGCCTAATTAGTCACTCTTGTCTGGAAGGCCTGCCTTGGTACTGTGGGGAAACCTGAACAAGCCTGCAAGCTTCCCCAGCCCTTAATTGACTTAAAGATGTTAAACTTTGAAGGTCAGACCGGGGACCACTGGGCAGGAGTCTCCCTCAAGCGCTGTTGTGGGTGCCTCTGCTAGCAGCATGATGAAGGTCATCGTTTTCTAGGATCCCTTTCAGAGCCAGGAAGGCTGCTTTCGCTCCAACACTGCAGATGTCTTGTTTAACTGAATTGGGTTGGGAAGGCTTGGTATCTCTGCCTTTGGACTATGTCTGTCAATCGAGATTGCAGCCTCAGCCTTAGGTCACATCCTTCTGAGCTCAGTATGTAGATGTGGTTGGCATTTGAGAAATGCTTTTCCTCCAAACTGGAGAAGAGGGTTAACTTGACATGGGCTTGCTGAACCCTTCTCTTTCCCACCTTGAGGCTCCAGTCACTCACCAGCCCCCGTGACTCAAACACCAGACTAGGAAAGAGCTGGTCCCAGAGAGCCCCGAAGCTCTCTGCCTATGATCAGAAAAAGACATGACAACTTGATTTCTCCCACTGCTTAGCCTGTTCTCCCTCATTCTCACAGTGTACCCAAAGCCCCAAAGCCCCGAAGCTCCGAAGCCCAAACTGGGGTGGAGGGTCTGGCTTGGGATTCCATTCTCTGACCAGAAAAGCTCTTCTTGCTCCCCCATCATGTACACTCTCCCTCCCCCCCCCCCGGGTCAATACCTGTAATGAGACTCAGGTCTCCATACCTGAGAAGTAAATATTTCAGAAGCAAGGCCAACTCCTGCAGTTCTAAGTACTCAGTGAAAAAAAAAGTGATTAAAAAATGATTAGGGGGCTGGAGAGATGGCTCAGTGGTTAAGAGCACTGACTGCTGTTCCAGAGGTCCTGAGTTCAATTCCCAGCAACCACATGGTAGATCATAACCATCTGTAATGGGATCTGACACCTTCTCCTGGTATGTCTGAAGACAGCTATAATTGTACATAAAATAATAAAGCTTTAAAAAAAAGATTAGCCGGGCAGTGGTGGTGCACACTTTTAATCCCAGCACTTGGGAGGCAGAGACAGGAGGATTTCTGAGTTCGAGGCCAGCCTGGTCTACAAAGTGAGTTCCAGGACAGCCAGGGCTATACAGAGAAACCCTGTCTCGAACACCCCCCCCCCAAAAAAAAAATGATTAGGGCTGGCTATGTGGCTATGGCTAGTTAAGGGAAGACTTGCTTAGATTCAGAAAGCCCCAAATTCTATCCCCATAAAACCAGTATGGCACTGCATACCTGTAATTCCACTTTAATTCCATCTCCTCTTTAAAGATAGTCTGATTATCAGTATATTCGGAGGTCCTGGAGGTCACGACTCTTAACACGTGAGCTTACAGAGAACCCAACTCAGCCTTCAGCAAGTGTCCTTGGGCTTTTTCCCAGGGGAAATTTAAAGCTTCATGCTTTCAGAACCCACTGTGGACCTGCTGAGGGACAGCCTAGAGGCTTGTGCTCTTAAGATCCCAGGGGAGTCACCATGTGCTTGTCCATCCAATGACGTGGGACACCCAGTGTTAAAGATATCCCTGTGGCATCCTCATTTACCACAGTGGTCCTGGTCCACCAGAATGCATGGAAAACCAATACAGGAGGAAAGACCCAGTAGGAGTAGAGGAGAAAGAGAAGCCAGTAGCAGTAGATGGGGTACTGCCCTTGAATCTTGGAAGCTAGAAACTAGAAACTAGATCAAAGATGTCGCTGGAAGTGGGAAAAGCTAAAGCCCTGGGTGCCACGGGGTGTAGGTGGGGGGCTCAAGAAGTAAAGTGGAGAGCCTGAGTGATGTCCTAGATGACGCTTCTCTTTGTGTGCTCCTACCGTCTCTGCCTGTGGGGTTGCAGAGAGTGGGTCAGGATGCCAGTCCCAGAGGATGACGGAATCTGAGGTGTTTTCATTTAAGAAAGGTAAGGCCGGAGAGCACATGGTTCAACTGTCTCTTAAAATTAATTGTTGGGAGTCCAGTCCCTACATTCATCTGATGATGCTCTTTGCAGGTGAAGCCTTCATGAGGTAACGAGGGTTGGGCGAGGGGCTCGCTTGATGACTTGGTGGCTTTTTATGGACAGGAAGAGAGGCCGGAGTTAGAATGCACAGTTTTTCTTACTGCATGCTCCCATGCATCACCTTGGACCCCTCAGATCCCTACAGAGCCTCCCTCCAGCCAGGACTCACCAGAAACAGCCACCACGGCTATGCCTTGTGCAGGGGTCTCTGTGACCACCGTGGCCAGCAGAGTAACAATCTGAAGGAGGCGAGTGACTGTTGAACTGTAGTAGCCAGTGTTGGTTCAAACTTCAGGAGTCTGACTTTGAGTAGTTTATGTTAGGCATGTTTAATCACAGTATAATGTAGTTAAAAGCTTTCCTAGTGATAATTAACTCAGTCCCTTGTGCACAATAAAGCTTAAGACATAACTGTGTCTAAGCTGTATGTAAAGCATGTGAGACCTCTTTCATAAAGATGGGTTCTATAGATTGACAACATGACACCTTCTATAAAGGCAGGATTTCTAGATTGACAAGCTCACAATAAGGTCTGGGGGAGGATCCGGTGTGGTCTCAGCCACACAGATAATACAAAGGTCACCAGGCTATTAGCTATGTCTGCTCCCAGATTCCTGAGTGGATAACAGGTTATGGATCCCCCCACTCCCTGCCCTTGAAGGAAAAAAACCTCTGTACTTAACAAGCCTGGTTCTCTAGCACTTCTCTGTGAACACAGGGACCTCTGTGCCTCCTACACCCTTGCACAACTTTTGTCCCAATCAACAACTCCAGGTGTGCTGTCACAGTACAGATTTCAGGCACCCTCAGAGGTTCGTGGGTGCACAGCTGGCAGCAAAGATGGAGCCAAGCAGGAAGCCTGCAGGTTGCTAGAGTCCAGGTAGGTCCTTTCCTGTCTCTGTTTGGCTTTCTAGTGAAGGATTTTTTTTCTTCAACTATGCTCACCATACAGACCCACCCAGGCCTCCCGCGGCAGAGAGAGCTCATCAGGAACTAGAATCTCTGAAAGGATGGGTGTGAAGACACTCTTCATTTCTAGGTTACTTCAGGTATCTGTTACGGAGACAGGGTGCCAAGCAACAGAAAATGGACCAAGACTGAGAGCCTGGTTTCTAACCTCTTGAAGTGAACGTGGCATGTTTAAAGGTTAAATAAGTTCATAAGGGCTGAGATGGATCCGTTACTTTTACATATACAGAAACATGAAAGCCAGCAGAGATCAAAGGAGAGTCCAGGGCCTGGGTGCTCCTTAGCCTGAGGCTCAGGGCTCTAGCCCTCTCTCCTCCAGCCTCTGTCCCATATTCCTGTGGCACTCAGTTCATCACCTGTCATCATGTCACCGTGGGGACTCTGTACTTGTCTCTGTTCTCTAGGCTCTGTGCTCACATTTGTATTTGAGGGACTTCTGTATGGCTACAGTGTCTGGTTCGGAGTGCTAGAGTGGCCATGAGGGACTCCGGTAGAGAAAGATCTAGATGCTGGTACCACTGCCGCCTGGTGTGGCCAATTCTCTTACCCCTGTTGCTACGAAGCAGGAAGACAAAGTAGCCTTATTGATGGTGTAGGAACTTCCGGGAAGCTGCCGGAGCTACGGGGAAGGAGTCTGTGGGGGTCTACGGGATCTGCAGGGGGGCTGCGGGGGAGGGTGATGCAGGAGTGGCGAGGCGCTATGGCTGCTGCATGGAGCTGCAGGTGCTGCAGGACAAGGTCTTTCATCAGGAGACCCAGGCTGGATCCCATCCCATGACCATGCATGCCAACTTGCCCACGTGAGAAGGCAAGACCAGACACAGGGCTAGCTGTGGTCATGGAAACTTTTATGGAAAAGTTCAACTTCACACACATACCGGCTCCACCCACCACTACCAAGTGAAATCAGTCAAGCCTTCGGAGCTTTGTTTTCAGGATGCGTTTAATTGGGTTCAGTGAATTGAGCCCTTTCAATTAGGCTGATTGACTCTATAATATCTTATAGATGAAAAAGCAAAAGAAATGGTAACTGGGACAGGAAAGAACTGTTTGACAGAAATGGGGCAGAGAGAATATTGTGTCCTCTGAGGTTCCGGGTGCCACACCCAGGTCTTCTAGCTCGGAAGCAAAGAAGGCTTATTGGACAAAAGCTTTTGGCACATCAATCTAGAAAAAAATAGAACTGGGTCCCATGCTTCATCATCCGGCAAAAGTTACAATGTAAATAGTGAACTGGTGGAATTTGTAAAGAAAAAAGTCTATGAAAATCTGCATGACCTCAAAGAACATGCCCCCCATTGTGATGCAGGGTATGTGCTTGGCCATGAAGCTTCAGCCCTGCCCAGAAAGGCAGGGCTTATCTATTTAATATTTATTTTTATTCTTCCTTCCTTTCTTTCTTTCTTTCTTTCTTTCTTTCTTTCTTTCTTTCTTTCTTTCTTTCTTTCTTTCTTTCTTTCTTTCGTATGTGTGTCTGCCTGTATGAGTATATGCCATCTGTGAGCAGGTGCTTAGGCCAGAAGAAGGTGCCAAATCTCCCGGAGTGCTGGGATCTGAACTCTGGTCCTCTGCCAGAACAGGAGGCACTCTTAGCTGCTGAGTTATTTTATTTTATTTTTGTTGTTGTTTTTAAAATAATTTATTATTTATATTTACTTTTATGTGTTCTGGTTCTCTCTCTATCTATCTATATCTATATCTATATCTATATCTATCTATCTATCTATCTATCTATCTATCTATCTATCTATCTATATATATATATATACATATATCTGTATAAGGGTGTTGGGTCCCCTGGAACTGGAGTTACAGACAGTTGTGAGCTGCCATGTGGGGGCAGCCTGGGCCCTCTGGTAGAGCAGTCAGTGCTCTTAACTGCTGAGACATCTCTACAGCCCCATTTTTATTTATTTGTTCATTTGTTTGTTTTTGAGAAAGGTTCTCATGTAGGCCAGGATGTCTTGAACTTGCTATATAGCAAAAAATGACTTTGAACTCTTGGCTCTCCTGCTTCTATCAGGAGGTACAGGTGTGTACCACCATGTCAGGCTAAAAACTCAAATTCAAACCTGGAAATCCTTGATAGAAGCAGTGATGTCCTATGATTGCTATAGGTATACATCAGATGCATATATAAACTTTTTCTTTTTGCAAAAAATTATACATGCAAGCAAAGAAGTCATGGCTAGTGTTAGACTGGAAAAAATATTCACAGTGAATGTGAAATGCAATAGTATATAAATAAGCAATTTTTAAAAAAGTAAAAAGTATAAGATGGCAAAATAGGGTTGAGGCTGAAGCTCACTGGCATGGGACCCTAGGTTCATTCCCTATTGCACCTAAAACTAATTAACTAACCAACTAACCAAATTACAAAACCAAACAGTAACAAAAAACTTACAATGGCAGGATATAGGGATAGCTTTTAACAGAGGTAAGTAATCTCAGATGGTATGCTAATATTAGAATGTACAAATTTACAGAAATTACAGTGTTGTATCTTCCATTGACAGTAGTCATGTATAGGAAAGGCTGTTCATTTGCTAATAGTTTAACTGTGAATTGTAACCCTTTGAGAAGAACACCAGCCCTTTAAAATTAAAGTATGCACACTACAATACAGGTTTCCTATGCTGGAAAATTTAGGCCTTTTCTCTCCACGCAGAGATCTAGATATTTTACAAAATGCATCAAATGGGGGTGTCAGCCAGGACTGGCTCCCCAAGAATAATCAGTTTTCACTTATTGCCTATTCCCGAACAGGCAGTACACCCCTTTTAAGCATTGGTTCATCTACCTGTCCTGACTCTATTCCGAGCTTTGCTGAGGGATGTGTGAGCCTTTTACTTTGCTTCCCAGCTTCTCCCAGACAGTACAGGGCACTGATACACAGAGAATACCTGTTGATGGGATTGATTTTATAATCCAAAAATGCATTTATACCACCAGGAGGGGGAGGAAGACGAGAGAGAATGAAAGTAGAGGGGTCGGGGAGAACATGAACAAAGTACAAAAATATACATGTGTGAATCAATTAGCTTTTAACCCTAACTTAAAAAAATTAATGAATTAATCACAATATAAGCTTATAAAATTTCCTACATCCTCACCTTCTTAAAGCTTTTCCCATGATGCTTCTCTCCCACCACAAGGCAAATGGATTTTGACTTTGTAGGTCACTGAAGGACATTACATCTGATGAATATCATTTCCTTGGTTTTATGTGACTTTTCCTGGGGGCATGTGAACATGTCTATTCACCCCAGAATGATTAAAAAAAAAAAAAAGCAGTTTTTTCACAATCCAGGTTAGTGAACCAATGAGTTTATTGGGTTATTTTCAGGAGCATGGATGATGACTCATAGGGAGATAGGGTAACAGCTCATGAAAGCTGTATCTCTGGAGCTTGCTGCATAATTTAGGGAGGTTGCTGGTGGGAGTCCCCTGTCCCTACCAAGTGCTACTGTTTGTATATCCTTGGACAAAGGTCTGGTGTAGCTTGTTAAGTTTCAGGAACTCCCTGAGACTTGCAAATTTTGCCCATTTCCTGAGTCTTAACATCTTGCCTCCAGGAAGGAATGCATTAATACAGAGGCAATTACTGTACAACACTGAGTTTCTATAAAACATTAAAAGAAAAATCAAACAGCACCCAGTCTAGGAGCAGCAATCCTTCTGGAATCCTTGCCGTATGTACTTAGCATGGGCTGCAGTGCAAAAGAGTCAAGGAAAAAAGGCTTGGCTTCCAGAGTCTGCTGCCTTGGCTGAACACGCTGGATGTGGTCATCTTTGAAGTGAAGACTGATGCTCTGGTGGGCTCCTTTTACACTTGTAGCTTTTGGTTGGTAATTTTCCTGTCTTAATCCCTCTCCACGCAGCACAGAGCTGAGACAGGGCAAGCATTCCTGAACACAAGGCGACCGTGATTGCCTTATAGAAGCAATCTGTATTCACAGGACATGTGTGTGCTCCACGAGCTGCATTCAGGCATGATTTAGATTTAGTGCTATTGGCTGTGAGTTCAGTGTTCATGAATCAAAAGAGGAAAACATCCAATCTGCTCCAGTCTGGACTGTTCCAGAAAAAGCATGATGAGGCTATTGAAAAGGATGGGAAAGTGGCTAGACACATGGATACAGAGTTGATTCCCTCAAGGCTCCCTTAACCAAACTCACAAACACTGCAACATTGTTGCAAAGCAGAAGCCAAAGAATTGACTGTAGTGAGCCAAGGTCAGGGGCATGTTAACCCTTTCTTGAAGTGCTGGCTGGCTTGCATGTTTCAAAAAGCAATGAGGTATGAAAAATATTAAATAGATCTGTAGAAAAGGAGGCTTCAGTAGAATTTTCTTTTGTATGTGTATATGTATGTATATGTGCATGTACAAGTATGCACATATATATGTATCCATTTGTTCTCTCCCTGTGTGTCATATAGAGCAAATTCAGGCTATTAGGCCTGGTAGCATTTTTTTTTTTTTTTTTTTTAAGACAGGGTCTCACTTTATAGCCCTGGCTGACCTGAAACTCACTATGTAGACCAGGCTGGCTTCAAACTCAGAGATCTGCCTGTGTCTGCTTCACAAGTGCTGGGATTGAAGGTGTGAGCTATCAAATCCAGCTGGCCCTAGGATTTTAAAAGCTCCTAAGTCACGTGGGGGAAGGCTCATCTGGGAAGAGCACAGTTTTGGTGCTGATGAGAGTATGCCATGCACACCTGTGACTTCATTGGTTTGAAAGGAGGCTTGCCAGGTGCCACTGAGAAACAAAAGTGCTGCATTCTGTGAGAAACCTTGTTTCAAGGGAAGGAGAGCAATAGAAGATACTTATGTTCAGCCCTGTTCCTGCACAGGTGCACACAGGTGCAAGCCCGTGCTCTGCATGTTTAAGAAACAGGATTGCAAGAAAAAGTTCCAGCAGTTGCAGTAGACACTGGTTTTGTTTTGTTTTGTCTTTGTTTTTGTTTTTTGTGTGCTTTTTGTTTGTTTGTTTTGTTTTTGTTTTTGTTTTTGTTTTGAGACAGGGTTTCTCTGTATAGTCCTGGCTGTCCTGGACCTCACTCTGTAGACCAGGGCTAGCCTTGAACTCAGAAATCCTCCTGCTTCTGCCTCCCGAATGCTGGGATTAAAGGTGTGTACCACCACTGCCCAGCTAGACACTGGTTTTTGAGCCATTCTAGTTCAAGCCAACGACGTGGTATTTACCATGTAGAGCAGGTGGGTACCAACTCCCAGGCATCTTTTGCCTCAGCCTCAGTACACCACCAGGCCGGGCAGCAGACACAGTCTCCTAGAATTCCACTTGGATTTGTAAGTGGTCAAATCTGAGGCCTGGCAGCAGACATAATTTCCTAAAAATCTACTTTGATTGTGAGTGGTTGAAACTTTGGCTGTGGCCTAATGTCCCAAACCTACCTGCACCGGGGCAGAGTAACCTCCAGGAGACAGCGTGTGAGATACAAGGTGTACTGAACCTTGATGGAAATGATGAACTTACCAACCGGAACAGCCTTCGAGGAGCCCGTAGGGGCACCAGGTCCGTGGTCACTGGCAGGACCCAGGGTTGCTGGTTCCCTTCTGCTGTGCTGCAGTTTCCTGTCCCCAGTGGGTGCTGCTTTATTGTTCCCCGCTGCCGGGGTGGGGTGGGGTGGGGATTTTGTTATGCCCTGTAACCTTCACGACAGTTCTGGGACCAGCTGGTTCCTGAATGCTTCGTCTATTGCTTCATGTGTTTCTTTCCTCTTATCAGCTGGCGTCTTCCCAAGTTCTGGGGACAATGGAATGGAAACATTGTTGGAGTTTGGTCTCTCAGCTTCCATTGCTGCTGTGGAGAAAGGTGATTGTGGGTCCTGGTCTTTGTGTCTGACCTAGTTTTCTCTGCTTAGGGACAAATGAAGCCATCCTTTTCTCCCCAGAATTCTGAAGTTTTGTGATAAACTCCGGTAGCAGTGTCCTCTCTTTTAATGTGACCCATATTTGGTGAATTTTCTCTTTCTGGAAACTCATACTCTCAGGTTATCAGTTTTTTGTTTTTGTTTGTTTTGTTTTGTTTTGTTTTTTAGATAACTTTCATTTTTAAAGTTGACTTAAGCTAGCATGCAGAACGATAGCATTTTCATGTGTTTCTGTCATTATATTTTGTTCTATTTCATGCCCTTCTCCCACTGACCCTCCCCCACCCCCTTGCTGGTTTCCTTCTGCTGTGCTGCAGTTTCCTCTGAATGGAAACCTTCCTTCCAGAGGAGGGACTGGTGAGATTGAGGGGACCCCGGAGGTTGACAAATAACACACAGAAAAGCGGAAAGGTGCAAGATGCTCATGCCCCCTCCCCGGTTTTATAGCAGCAGTAAATGGCTGCAGAGGGGAAGAGGTTGGCCAGTCCAGCTGCAGAGTGGAGATTCTCAGACACGTGGGACTGCCTGCAAGCTGTACAGAGATCCAGGGATGCCACCTCTGTAAGTTGTCACCATGCTGGATTGGGCTTTCCAGCTGCCTTTGCGTCTCCTGTGCTCCCGTAAGTGACCCTTACCCATACTCCTATTAGTAACTGTAATAAAAATGAATTGGTTCCCCAAATTGGACTTTGATGCAATCATTATTTTGGTCTGGTTGGCGTCTCTTTTAGGAGATGAGTAGACATGGGTGTGCTGTGTCTCCTTGGGAAGAGTCTTTCACATATACCTTCCCACCACTAAACAGTCGCTCCTGATTTCATGTACATGGATTCTGTTACCTTCCTTCCTTCCCTTAAGATCATTTCCTCCTTTCTTCAGTTTTGTGACCTACACACACACAGTCACAAATACACACACACACACACACACACACAGATGCACATAGATACACAGATTCATATACATACACATTCACAGACACAGAAACACACAGAAATGCACAAACACATACCACACACACACAAACGTACACGAATACTCATACACACAGACATACACTCAGATGCACACAGACACAAATGCATACAAACACTCCTATACAGAGACAGGCACAGACACACAGACCTTTTTAAACTTAGGCTCTCCACATGGGAAGAAAACATGATATTTAGCTTCCTACATCAGGCTTATTTTGTTTAACACATTGGTTTCTACTTTTACTCTTTTTCTCTAGAATGTCACAATTTCACATTTCCTTTCAGCTGAATAAAGTTCCACTGAGTACGTGACCACACTTCCTGTATCCTATCATCTGCTGATGGACATCTAGTCTGACTCATGCCCTTGCTATCGTAATTGATGCAGCAGTATATTGACTTTAGAACTCTTTGTTAAGTATCCACGAGTGGTTATGCTCAGTCAGATGACAGTTCTATTCTTGGCTTTTCTGTGTGGAGCCTCCATGTTGATTTCCGCCACAATTAGGCTTTACTTCTGCAGCCTGGTGGTGCAGCTTCTGTCAAATTCTCTTCAGCCATCGATACGTTTTCTAGCTTTCAAGTTTTCTTGTCTCTTTGTAAGTTTATGCATTAACCCCCCCTCCAGCCCACCACTGTAGACTATTATCTGACTGAAGTTTGGGAGTGGAGGGCTCAGTGAACACCACCTTTGAATGGAAGTTGCTGTATTTCATTCTTTGATCTGCTAAGAACTTTTTTGGGTGTATAGGAAGTGGGATTTTTATCCTTCCCCATTCCTACTTTAAAAAGATATCTAGGGATGGGAAAGATGACTTATGGGGTAAAATGTTCACTGCACATGTACAAGGACCTGAGTTAGGATTCCCCAGTACCCACAAAATAAAAGCTGGGTGTGGTGATACACATCTGTAACCATAGCGCTGTGATGGAGAGACAGACAGATCCCTAGGACGTAGTGGCCAGCCAAGAGAGCAGAAAGGGTGAACTCCAGGTTGTGCAACCCTGTCTCACATAAATAACATGGAGAGTGATAGAGGCCAGTCCACCCTCAACTTCTGCCTACATATGGGAGGAGGGAGGTGTCACACAGGGAAGTGCATTTGCATACACAGACACATAAGTAACACAAACTGAACGCAAACAAATAAGTAAAGAGATCTATGTTTTCCTAGACATATCCCAGATGTGTTTATGTGCACAATCTATTTGCGCAATGCAAATACTCATATATATTTATACAATTGTGGACATATTGTAAATAGTATTTCCCAGTCATTCTTTTCTCTATTAACACATTTGAATAGCACCCAGGCTTTCTCGCTTAGACCCGTGCTACCACAATCATTACAAGGAAATGAATAGAGCTAAAAAAAAAAATATCACAAATTTGCTTTATTAGAATCACTAAAATGTTGGGAATGGGTATCTTTTGAGACTACACATACATGGAGGGAACTTGGAAACACAGATTCTCCTGAACTGCAGCTCTCTTGGAAAGCAAGTCAACATTTATCAAAATCAGCCCACTACTGATGCTGGAGCACTGCTTGTGCTGGCTCAGCATTTTATACCACTGCATTAGAAAAACCCCAACCCACCGCCAGGAGAATGAGCATTTCATTTGTCCACCTACTTAGGAGCTCCTCTGACTCACTAATGTCACACAGAGAGCCAAGGACTTTAATACCTTGGTCATGAGTTCCTTTAGAGGCTGTTACACCTTCAGGTTTATATTGATTCATCCATGATATAAGTTGAGTGGGAAAATTTTCTATGCCCTCAACTTATATTTTTTTAAAATTTTCAGTAAGAGTATCTTTCACATTTCTTAGAGTACACAGAGGTGTTGCGTGTTATTTGCCATTATTACCAAGATTACCCTTATACTGAAATTCCTAGGGCTGGAGAGATGGCTCAGCATTTAAGAGCACTGACGGCTCTTCCAAAGGTCCAGAGTTCAATTCCCAGCAACCACATGGTGGCTCACAACCATCTGTAGAAGGGATCTGATGCCCTCTTCTGGTGTGTCTACAAACAGCTACAGTGTACTCATAAATAAAAAAATCTTTTTTTAAAAGATTTATTTATTTATCATATATAAGTACACTGTAGCTGTCTTCAGACACTCCAGAAGAGGGAGTCAGATCTTGTTAAGGATGGTTGTGAGCCACCATGTGGTTGCTGGGATTTGAACTCTGCACCTTTGGAAGAGCAGTCGAGTGNTCTTACCCGCTGAGCCATCTCACCAACCCATAAAATAAATCTTAAAAACAAACAAAAAAAAAAAAAGGAAAGAAAGGAAGGAAGGAAGGAAGGAAGGAAGGAAGGAAGAAAGAAATTCCTAATGACTGACGGGGTTGTGTAGGAAGTCATTTATTCTTCCTCCACTTGATCCCCACTACATAGAAATAAAACATGATTTTAGTTCTGAGTGATTGTTTATTCATTCATTCTAAAAATTGGCAACTATTGCCAGGCAGTGGTGGCGCACGCCTTTATTCCCAGCACTTGGGAGGCAAAGGCAGGTGAATCTCTAAGTTTGAGGCCAGCCTGGTCTACAAAGTGAGTTCCAGGACAGCCAGGGCTACACAGAGAAACCCTGTCTTGGAAAAAAACAAAACAAAACAAAAAAAACAAAACAACAAAGAAACAAAAATGGCAGCTATTTATTTATTATTATCATCGTTGTTGCTGTTGTTTTACAGTGCTGGGAATTAATCCTGGAACCACGGGCATGTTCAGCACGTGACTTACCATTGCTTTACACTCAAATTCCTGATTTTTTTTTTTTTAACAGAGATTAATGGGGTTGAATACTTAGACTCTGTGTACATCTGGAAATATCTCTTGCTCTTGGGCAAATGTCAATCCGGAATAGAAATGCAGTTTCGGGTGCTTTGAGAGCTAACAATGTGCTGTTGTTCGCCGGCCTTTCTCCGTGATTCGTGCTTCTATGGGTGATCTGGATTTTCTCTCAGAATGACACGAGGGTTTCCCTGTTCTTTCCTGAGAGTTTGGAAATCTCATCAACAAGAGCCTAAGATTCCAAAGCTTCAATCCAGAGACCTGTGCAGTTTCTTAATTCATTGCTCTGTGAATGCCTACCTCATCCTTGTTACCATCTCTCCGCTACAGAGGGGGAGTTTTGGAGCGTGATGGTTTGTCTTTGGGAACTCCATAGCCTGCAGGAGATTTGGCGAGTAAGGGGGCTGGGAAGGCAGCTCTTTGGGTAAAAGTGCTTGCCACGCAGAAATGATGACCAGGTGACAAAGGCTAGGAGGAATGTCATCCCAGCACGTCTGCAGTCAGACCGGGAGATGGAGGCTGGAGAAGCCCCTGGAAGTGTGTGGACCAGCTAGAGCACACAACAGCATCACAGGCAAGAGGAGTATTGCTTTAACAGGGTGGAGGGAGGGGACTGCCTCCAGCGAGTTGTCTTCTGACTTTCACAAGTATGTTTTGGCACATACACAGATGCACATGCACATGTGTGCATGCCTGCACGCACACACACAAAGAGATTAATAATAGTAATAACTAAACATTTCAAACAAATTTAAAGGGGCTTAGAATGGGAGTGAGGGTAGAGGGAGGCTGTCGTAGTCAGGGTTTCCTATTCCTGCACAAAACATCCTGACCAAGAAGCAAGTTGGGGAGGAAAGGGTTTATTCAGCTTACACTTTCACATTGCTGTTCATCACCAAAGGAAGTCAGGACTGGAACTCACATAGGGCAAGAACTTGGAGGCAGAATCTGATGCAGAGGCCATGGAGGGGTGCTGCTTACTGGCTTGCTTCTCCTGGCTTGCTCAGCTTGCTTTTTTATAGAACCCAGGACCACCAGCCTAGAGATGGCACCACCCACAATGGGTCCTTCCCCCTTGAGAAAACACCTTACAGCTGGATCTCATGGAGGCATTTCCTCAAGGGAGGCTCCTTTCTCTGTGATAACTCCAGCCAGTACAGAGTCTGAGGATTTTTTTTTTTTTTTTTTGCTGGTTCCATGTGAGTTGCTTTTCTTTTTAAATAGAGCATTCCAGAGACTTTCACTGAGTATCAGTTAAACAAAACCTGGAGGAAATCTTGAGGGAGTAACTTAATTTAGAAAAGGGATACACACAAACACTCTACATTCAAAACCCAGGGGGACATCAGTCATGTCCGTCACCTGGGCACCGTCTGAGGAATTCTTAATAAAGAAGCCTTTACATGTTGTCTCCTAACCTGGCTTCCTTGTTGTTACTGACCATGAGTGACATCTCCATCTCTTCTAATATTTTGCGTATCGGTTTGAAAAGCCTGTTTTCTGTAAGCAGTTTCCTGAGCAGCAAGTTATTCCCTGCAGGTTCCCGAAAACCTTTAACGAATAAGAGAAAGCCTGCTGCTGTGGCTGTGCCTGTAGTCTCCTGCTTGGGAAGGTGGGATGGAGGATCGCTTGGGTAAAGGAATTCGAAACATTTTTAGGAAGCCTTGTCTTTTGAGAAGGGATCACGTAGCCTGAACCTGGAGCTTGCCCGCAGGACAGGTTGGTTGCTCCACAAACCCCAAGCATCCACCTCTCTCGGCCTCTCCAGCCCTCGGATTACAAATTTGTGTCTCTGTGCCAAGCTTTAAGAACACAAAACCAAAACCAAACCAATCAAACAAAACAAAACAAGAAACCCCAGCCTGGGCTCTGAGGATCAAACCTCAAGGGCAACCCCTTTACCAACTGAGTTATCTCCTCACCCTCTGTACTTTCCTCTCTGAACATGAGAAGAAGGTAGATGGTTGCTAAGCAACAATATCCAAGGTTGCCTCTTGGCTTCTACATGTATGTGCAAATGCACTCAGGGGTATCCAGCTGCCCTCACACAAGAGATAGGGAGGGAGAGAGAGGAAGGGAGAGATAGGGGAAGGGAGGTACAGAGGGAGGGAAGAGAGGAGGAGAGAATAAGGCTCATGTCTTGGGAAGGTTGAAGACTTCGGAAATTTGAAGCGGACTAGAACGGCTCCATGAAAGGTAGATTCCAGACTGTGGGAGCAAGGCAGCAAGGCTGAGCTAATGGTGTGCAGTTATGCGCTGTGCACGGGATGGAAGCATCTTCATCCTTCATCCTTCCAGGCTGAAAGGAACTCACATTTGATCCAGGGGCGGTGAACAGCTTCCTGAACTCGGTATTCGAATTTTTAACTTCAATTTCAAAATAAATATTTCATTTCTTTTAACAACCAACGTCTGAGTTCTAAATGTTTATTTTTACAGTAACCAGATGGGAATTACAGATTTTCCTGTTCTATGGCATAGACTTCACGTTGGATGTCTGGTTAATCTCTTAGGTAGATTGACTAAATTCTCCTGGGTTTTCTTGAAGGAGAAGAAATGAAATAAATTAAATCCAGTTGCACATTGTTAGACTTATTTTTTTTTAACTCTAAGTTTCAAAATTTATAGCTCTTTAAAAATAGCAGAAACTAACATCTTGAGAAGCTGAGGTTTCAATATTGGAAAGCCAGAGGATGGTAAAAGCAAAATAATGAAGCCAGTATGTGGCTTTGGCAAATGATTCTGTGTTGATTTATTCCTGTGGGAAGTGAGTTGTATTTGAAAGATGATCTACGTGTGGCCTTCCTTCTTGACTCAAGCTGACACAGGCCCCTTTACATGGCTGCCCTGTTAGCACAGTCACCCTCGCTGGTCCTGAGCCGAGCATATGGACCTAGTTTAAATACCATCAGATCGCTCTGTCAAAAGTTCACTCCCAGCCCAGCATAGTGCCGTTTGCCCGTGGTTTCAGCTCTCAGGAGATGGGAAGATTCACAGTTCAAGAGAGGGGGTTCAGCTAAATACTAAGACCTTATCTTTTTAAAAAGGCCATTCCATAAGAGCAGCAGCGGGGACATTTTAAAATAATTGTAATCGTTTTTAATTGGAATGAGAATTATGAAGAATAGAACATGATCTTTTCCCTTGTCTCCGAGATTGAAGACATTACAGCAAGTCTCTGAACAGCTCTCGGTTGGATGAGGTTTCCTACACAGCTTACAGGGCTTTCTAAGAAAAATGTCAAATTTGCGACAATTTCCCCAAAGCGGTTGGCATTCTCAGGAGGGAGGTCTGATCACAGGGAAGTAAACCGTTCTCATAAACTCTCTCTGAAATAACAATGCCAAGGGACCAGAATCCTTCGTAGGAAACCACCAAACAGCTGGCACCAGGCTGAGAAGCTCACACACCGTGCCAACACACCTCAGCTGCTCTCCTGAGGACCTTGTGGGCTCAGGCAGCCTCCCCGTCTCAGCCTCTTGCAGTCCAGTGTGTGGTAAGTAACCGCTGGGCTACACATCTCCTTTTCTATCTCCAGTGCCTGGAGGTGAGCTGGCTCTTTTTAATTTTTATTGTTGTCATTTTGTTCCATTTCCTGGTTACTTTGTGGTGGTAGCTGAGAGGATGGGAATCCTTGGCCTTCACTGGACAGCTAGCCTAGCCTACACAGACCAATAAGAGACCCTGTCTCACAAAACAAGGCGGGACAGAACCTGAGGAGTGACAGGTGGGGTTTTACTCAGGCCCACACTCCCTACCCCCCCCCAACAACTCTCCTTTAACTCTGCCTTCCACATAGGCGCACATCCACAGTATCATCGCTAATTAAAATGCTTTCTTCTCTTATATTTGTTTTCCCCGTTTTGCTCTTGGTAAAATAGAAATCCATTCCTCATTTTGGGGACAGGGAAAAATGTTTTTATCCCTAAACACTGTTAGTCATATGTATTGTTTCCCCAACTTTCCCTGTTTCTTGTAGACTCTTCATTTTTCTTTCCCGACTTTTGGATTGTTAACTGCATTGCAAAGGGAGTAAGTAAGGCCTTGTCTCTGGATTTCACTGGCTCTCCAAACATATTTAAGAGTAAAATACTAGGAAAGACTTGGAACCTTGAGCTGATTGTGAAAAAGAAAAACCCCAAAAATTCACAAGAAAAAGCACTACTGCAGAAGCTTCCAAAAAATGAACAGCTTTGTGTAAAAAAAGTTTAAGCGGAGTCTACTAGTCAAGGTTCCCCAGAGTCACAGAACTTATGGGTAGTCTCTATATAGTAAGGGAATTTGTTGATGTCTGCAGTCCAGCTCCCAACAATGGTCAGCAGCAGCTGTGAATGGAAGTCCAAGGATCTAGCAGTTGCTCAGTCCCACAAGGCAAGCAGGTGAAGGATAGAGTTAATCTTCCTTCTTCCAATGTTCTTATGTAGGTCTCCAGCAGAAAGTCTAGCTCAGATTAACGGTATGTGCCACCATACCTTTAATCCCAGATGACCTTGAACTCAGAGATCTCCCTGTCTTAATCTTCTGGAATTCATAGCCACTCTGTCTCAAGATCTCCATGCCAAGATCCAGGTCAGAAACTTGTGTCTCCCAGCCTCCAGATTAGGATCATAAGGTGAGCCTTCCAATTCTGGATTGTAGTTCGTTCCAGAGATAGTCAAGTTGACCAGGAATAGCCACTACGTGGAGTTAATCCATAAAGAAGCAACGATACCCCTTCTACTCACAGAGGTTAGCAAATAAAAAGCCCAAAGCCAGGAACGGGTTACCTCATGTGGATTTGTTAAACAGTGAGACCCCCCCTAGGCCCTCGAATGACGCTGGCTGTTGCTGAAGTTCTTGGTTACCACCCAGAACGTGACAGTAAGATCCTATTACTGAAGACACCACATACTTGAATCATAGAACATGGAGAAATCAAACTGGTAGGGAAAGCTTCATCCCTACTGGTTAGCTTTAACAATCTTTAGCGTAACAATCAGCTGTGCACACTGCTGAGAAAACTAACCCTCACTCTCACGGAGCTGTGAACCCTGCACGTTCTAATAACCATGGTCTGGAAAGGCAAGCCCACTGGGGCCATAGTGGCGGAAGTGGCTTGGGAGTAACTAACCACGTACCGAGTGAACGTAAGTCCTGCTCTGAAGATGATAACCTTACCTGGCACTGTTGGAACCAGGATCCTACAGCTTTGTGGGTCATAGGCCCTAGGTGAGAACCTACCAGCTTACTGTTAAAAGGACATGACCCCAGTTGAGGGATGGGGCCGCCCACCCATCTCAAAATCTTTAACCCAGAACTGTTCCAGTCTAAAGGAAACCCAGGGACAAAGAGTGAAGCAGAGATTGAAGGAACGGCCATCCAGAGACCACCCCACCTTGGATCTATCCCATCTGCAGACACCAAACCCCAACGCTATTGCTGATGCCAAGAAGGGCTCCCAGACAGGAGCCTGGTATGGCTGTCCTCTGAGAGGCTCCGCCAGCATCTAAGACAGATGCAGCTACAGCTAACCATTGAACTGAGCCTGGAGACCCTAAATGGAAGAGTTAGCCGAAGGACTGAAGGAGCTGAAGGGGATTGCAACCCCATAGCAAGAACAACAATATCAATTAACTCGACCCCCTCAGAGCTCCCAGGGACTAAACCACCAACCAAAGAGTTCACATGGATGGGTCCATAGCTCCAGCTGCATATATAGCAGAGGATTGCCTTATCTGGCATCAATGGGAGGCGAGGCCCTTGGTCCTGTGGAGGCTTGTTGCTCCAGAGTAGGGGGATGCTAGAGGGGTGAGGTGGGAGTAGGTGGGTGGGGGAGCACCCTCTTAGAGGCAAAGGAGAGGGGGATGGGATGGGGGTTTGTGGAGGAGAGACTGGGAAGGGGGATAACATTTGAAATGTAAACAAATAAAATAAAATTAATACATTTTTTTAGGAGAAAAAAAGGGCCTAGTATTAGGCCAACTCATAATGATTTATTATATTCATAGGTTAGTACTTTGGCTAACCCCCCTAGAGAAGTTTCTTTTTATAGTAGATGGTAGTTAGCACAGAGGCCCGCAACTGGTCAAGGCGAAGAATAAGAGACTGCAGACTTCTCAGACTTACACGGGACATTTGTAACACATCTCTGCCTCCCAGAGCTCAGGAATCATTGTGGAAGAGACAGCAGGAGCCTAAGGCGGTAGATGATGACAGGAAATAGCATTTCTGGGTGACGGGCAGTTTGTACATATGGATTCTCAGTGGTTGTAACGGCATGCACAAGACTCTCAAGCTCAAGCTGGAGCAAATGCCAGCATAGAGCAGGAGGTGGTCACAACCCCACATGGTGGACATCACGCCATGAGCTTCCTGGAGGTGGCCCACCATTTTGCTCAGCTGCAATGGGTTGTACCTTGGAAGAGGGACAGCCCCACAGTGTTTGTCTCTATATCGCTTCTTGAGGCTGCTGTGCCTTCTCGTGTTTGTTGTTGCGATGTTCCTCTTGGTTGGGCATGGGGAGACCCTCACTGCCTGTAGTCTAGTGTGATGGTTTCTTGGGAGACAGCCCACTTTATTGGGAATTTTTCCTGCAGATCAATATGGAGATGGATTTTCATGGAATAGTGCTGTTTAGATGAATTAATGCTCTTCCAGAATTCCTGATTTAATTTAAATAGTTTTAGGAAGTTTGGGTAGTGGGTTGAAAGTTTATGGAGATGGTTTAGGTTGTTTTGCCAGAAAGATATAATGAAGTTAGAATTAAGAATAGCATGTGCCTCCTCCCTGTAGAGTAGTGAAGGCCTCATAGGTTAGAAAGGGTGCACAGTGCGCTTTCACGTGTAACAGGAACACAATTGTACTTGGAAGAGAAAATAGGCTTGGAATGAGCTAATGATCAAAGCAAACTTTCCTTCTAGGTTGGGTCTGAGTTCCTTGATCTTGTGATCTAGGGATATGGTCACAGGTTTCTGTGTACCCCATGAAAAGACAGGGTTATGAACAAAGATTAAATAATTCTATTCTGAGTCTAAGAATATAGATGATTAGCCAGGTTAGTTGAATAAGACTTCAGAAACAAGCCATAAGACAGATGATCTGTTTCTTGGTGAATACAAATTGTTTTCAGCTAAGCACAGAGAAAAACATGTTATTATAGACTAGGCTTGCTTAAACTTTGTTAATCAATGACCAAAGAATTATTGCTTTGAGGTTATAATGAATTTGAGGAGAGAAAGATAGAAGGGAAATGTTCAGTTTGGTCAGAGTTTCAAAAGAAGAATACATAATCAATAATCCTGTTGCATTTTCCTTTTGTGCAATGATTTTAATCGTTTTGAAGGATATATTTTTGTGGAGGTTGGTTTTGGAGAATCTATAACCTGTGGCTATGAGGTAATCCTTTTTCTTACGTAGAGAACTTTTGACTTAAGTGGTGTATGAAATAGCTAAGAGAAAAAATAAACATTGTTGGAGCTTATTTCATCCACCAAGTGTGTGTGGTGGGGGGAGAGAGAGATTAGATACTCTCTTCACCACCTTTTTTGTCAACCCCAGAGAATTTTTTTATTGGCCCCAGAGAGTTTTTTTTTTTTTCTGGCCCCAGAGAATTAAGTTTTACTCCCTCATAGAAAAATCTGCAGAATGAATAACCTCCGACTCCATGCCTTTCCTCAGTGTATCTGGCTTGTCTAAACTGGCCTTTGGTACCCATCCCCACACCTGAGGTGCTATTGGTAAATTGATAGCTGCTGGGAATGGGAAAATTAGTCTTCTTAAAGGGTGTGGCCCCTGAAAGATGGAACATGCTCTAGTGGATGGCTCTACATCCAAGAGTTCATAACCAGCTCTGATTGGACTAGGAAACATTGGGGCTGTTTGTTCTGCTTTTCCCTTCAGATAAGGATACAAAGTTCTGTGGGTATGGACTGTGGCAGGGCTCTGGGAGGAGTTGGGGGCAGGAGTGAATATGATTAAAATACAATGTATCAAATTCTCAAAGAATATATACCAAGAAGGAAATTAGGATAGAATGAATATTCTTTGTGAGTCTAGGTTAAAATATTTTAATTTTTGCAAGAGTAAAGTAAAGGCTGATTAAGAATTTATAGCTCCTTTAAAGTTATTTGTTGACACCTTGGGAAGGAGAGAGAATAAATACAATATTTGTCCTGCATGCTGCCTCTGCTAAATTTTAGTTTGTTTGGGCAGAGAATTAATTTCTTTCTTTCTTTCTTTCTTTCTTTCTTTCTTTCTTTCTTTCTTTCTTTCTTTCTTTCTTTCTTTCTTTCTTTCTTTCTTTCTTTCTTTAACAAGGTGTCACTGTGTAGCCTTAACTGGCCTGAAATACCTGTCTCTGCCTCCTCAGTGCTGGGATTAAAGGCATGTGCCACCACATATGTGCCTTCCCCCATTAAAGATTGAGCTTGCATGTATGTGCATCCTGTGTGTGTGTGTGTGTGTGTGTGTGTGTGTGTGTGTGTGTGTGTAGTACCTGAGAAAACCAGAAGAGGGCATCAGATCTCCTGAGTCTGGGGTTACAGGCAATGCCACTGTGTGGGTACTGGGAATTGAACCCAGGTCCTCTGGAAGAGCAGCCAGTTCTTTTAACTGCTAAGTCATCTCTCTAACTTCTGGGCATAGAATTCATGAATCTCAAATCTCAGAATCAATGAGTCCCACAGGCTCTGAATCTATTGCATCTGGTAAAAGTTTTTATTTCCCCTGGATTTTTTACTTTTTTTTTATTTTATCATAACTTTTTCATTCTCTGGAATGGAGAACTTTAAAGACTTTCCATTATCTTCAATGTTCTTAGGTTTTACTGCATCTCCTGAGATGGTAAGATAACTCAGTGGGTAAAGGTGGTTGCTGCCAAGCATGAAGATGGAGTCTGATCCCTGGGACACATGGCCAATGGGCAGAACCGACTCCCACAAGTTGTCCTCTGATTTCCACATGTGAGCTGTGATACACACACACACACACACACACACACACACACACACACACACACACACGTGTATGTCAGTAAGCAATATAAAATGATATCTCGGCTTAGGAATTCTCTATTATGATAATATTTAGAACATCTTTACACTTAGGAAATCTTAGCTTTTATCACTTCAGATATTGTTTTTGCAATTCTCACCTCACTCTTTCCTTTGGACAGTTAATTTTTTAAATATCCTTTTCTTCTCTCTCTCTCTCTCTCTCTCTCTCTCTCTCTCTCTCTCTCTCTCTCAATATTATATGTGAGTACACTGTAGCTGTCCTCAGACACCCAGAAGAGGGCATCGGATCTCATTATGAATGGTTGTGAGCCACCATGTGGTTGCTGGGATTTGAACTCAGGACCTTTTGACGAGCAGTCAGTGCTCTTAACCACTGAACCATCTCTCCAGCCCCCAAAACCCTTTTCTAATTTTCATCTTTTCATTTCTTTTTCCCCCCAGCAGATTTCTTGTTTTGTTTTCTAATTTACCAATCCTTTGAATGGCCAGATGTTGATATTTTATATATGGTCTGGACAATCCAACTGAGGGTCTTGCTCTCACAAGGCAAGCACTTGACCAGCTGAGATATCTCAGCATCTCTGAAGTGCAGAACTTCAGTGCCTACAAAGCTCCTGCAAGTCTCTGTGCTGGATCTTACAAAGAATGAAAGTACCCGAGGCTTGGGTCTTTTTAAAAGGGGCATAGATTATGGTCTAGACTAAACCAAAAGTATTTTCCTTGGATGAGCAACGTTAGCACGAGCTGGGGACATTCTGGGACTTGAAGGAGAGTCTTTTGCATGAGCACCAAGAGCTCTTAACTGCTGAGCCATTTTTCTAGGCCCATGCAACTTTCCATATTCTGTTTATATACTCTTGTATTCACTTAAGAGATTATTACTTTTAATTTATTGTTGGAGAACACATGAATGTAATGTGTTTTGCTCAAATCCATCCCCTATTCTTTCCCTTTCAGATTCTCTCTCACACACACCCCCTTTCTCTCTCAACTCCATGTACTCTTTATTGAGACAGGGTCTTACCACATGTCCTAGGCCAGCTTCAATTTCATCACCCTGCTGCCTCAGCCTCTTGAGTGTTGGAATTATAGGTGTGTCCTTGAGATTAAGTTTTACAAGAAATGTTAGAGGTTTTGTTATTTTCATTTCCATTGATGAGAAAAATGTCGAAACAAAGGACTGGAGTGAAGACAAGCTGACTAGTATTTTAAAGTTATTTAGTACTGATGTGCACTAACAAGGCCCAACGGTCTCTGAGAACAGCAGGCCTGTGTATGAGGTCCTAAAGACCCTGCTTTTATGAACTGTTTGGATCCAGTCTGCCCTTGCTGGGTATTTCTCTGGGGAGACCATGCTTTTGCACTGGGCACATAGGAGTGGCTCCCACAGGTTCTTTGTTCCCCCACATCCACGTTTCAAATGATCAAACCCCAAAGTACAAAACCTGGGGATCCAGACCCCCCCATTGCAATCGTATCTCCTGTCATTGTCATGGAGTGCTCACTCTAAAGACTTCTGATGGAGCCTAAACAGGCTTCGAAGTCTAAACACCAGCTTACAGGAGACACAGGGAGCAAAGGAATGTGTAAGCTACATTCAGAGACGGCAATTCATCAAGAGCTAGACTGTGGAAAAGTGAGCTGGCCGAACATATGGCACAAAACCCAGGAGCAAGGAGGGCATTGCACACCAAGGGGCTCTCGGCACGGACAGATCTATCACACTCTGCTGGAGCCTCTTTGAACAGATCAAATATACAAAGCTTTTCTTTTTTCTTCTTTGAAAAAAATTAGGGCAATTTAACAACAAAGTGGGTATCAGATGACACAAGGCGATTTATTTGGGGAAGTAATCCTAACACATCAGGCTCGAGACTTTAAAACCGACTTATCTTTTAGAACAGTATATGATTTCACCCCTTTAAGAGTGAAACTGTAGAATTTGCTTTAAAATGCTCCAGGGAAACACTGGGCAGTAGACAAAGTGAGAAGTGGAAAACAGATAAAAACCGAGGTGGAAAAATGTTGCCAATTCTTGAGGCCGGATGGCAGAAGTACCGAGATGCATTGTAGGCTTTATCAAGTTCTGTGTGCGTTTGAAAACCTCCAGGCAGAGAGTCTGAAGAAACAACACATGTTGACTATGACGACCTCGGGGGTGGCAGAGGAGGGGGGGAGGGAGGGGAAGTGAAGGGGGTGGGGAGAAGAAAGGAAGAGGAAGAGGAAGAGGAGGGGCTTGGAACACTCACAATGGCACCAGTCTGTAGCTTCTGTGAAAAGGGGAACAGAGATGGGAAGATCCCTACTGTGCTGGTTAGACAAAATGAACTGGTTCAAAACCCAAGATAGAGAATGATAGAAAGAGACACCTACCATTCACTCTGACCTACACACACACACACACACACACACGTGCACAGGCACCTGCACACACATGAACATACACACATGTACACAGGCACCTGTATACACATGAAAACATACACACACATACTTCACACACACATACACACACTCACACACACGTACATCACAAACACACACTCACACACACACTCACACACACACATACTTCACACACATACTTCACACACACATACACACACTCACACACACGTACATCACAAACACACACTCACACACACACTCACACACCACAAAGAAAAATCACAGGAAGGCAGGGATGCTGCTGCAAACCCTGAAAGAGTCTTGGCCGTGCGGCCTGCCTATCCAAGTGTGTGTCTGAATTGTGGGAGAATCTTAATACTTCCAGATGTGAGGATGGACCAGAAACAGCACGCCGTCTGCCACCGTGAGACACACCATCTTTTTTCTTCTGCCCCTTTGTGTGACCTCATCATTAACTGGGCTGGACTCTCTGAGTCTGCTGGGTTCTTGACACAAGTTTCTCACTGAAGAAGTCACATGATCTTAAAGTGGTTCTTGCTTTTCAGTTTGTGTTCATCATGTGTTTGCTGGGAATTGAACTTAGGACCTCTGGAAGAATAGTCAGTGTTTTATCTGCTGAGCCACCTCTCCAGCCCCTAACAGACCATATTTATTGTCAGCCTGCTATTGAATTCTCAAAAGTTAGGTACATGACTTGCTTCCATCTGTAACCAGGGGTCCCCCTCCCCCCCGCCCCATGACATTATGATTCACACATAGCAAGAATGTATTTCTTTTTTGTTTTGTTTTGTTTTTTGTTTTGTTTTTTTTCTTGTTTTTTCAAGACAGGGTTTCTCTGTGTAGCCCTAGCTGTCCTGGAACTCATTCTGTAGACCAGGCTGGCCTCAAAGTCAGAAATCCACCTGGTTTTGCCTCCCAAGTGCTGGGATTAAAGGCGAGTGCCACCACTGTCCAGCTTTTTTAAAAATTTGTTTATTATTATAAATAAGTACACTGTAGCTGTCTTCAGACCCACTAGAAGAGGACATCAGATCTCATTACTGGTGGTTGTGAGACATCATGTGGTTGTCGGGATTTGAACTCAGGACCTTCAGAAAAGCAGTTAGTGCTCTTAACTGCTGAGCCATCTCTCCAGCCCAAGAATGTATTTCTTAGCTGGTCATGGTGGTACATGTCTGTAATCCCAGCACCTACAAGACTTAGGAGAATCCTAAATTTGAAGCCAGCCTGAGGTTCAAGAAAATGAAAGTATTTGTCACCAGACACTATGGCGGGATGGCTCACGATTATACCAATTCTGTGAACTAAGGAGCTTGTTAGCGTTACTTCCAGGGGTATGTGTATGGGAGGAGTTACTTCATAGGAGCAGGGGTTGTGAGTTTTACAGTTGGGTTGGGAAAGGTATCCCGGCAGTTGGGAGTCCAGGAATACCACAAAGTCATGTCACACAATGAAGGGAAATGAAATTTAAAATAAAATTTAAGGCCTGGGATTCATGCGACTTATGTCCACAGAAATAGTTGTTTTGTGAGCTTAGAAGCCTGAGGCTGGGAACCTAGCAGGCCTGGGCAAGTCCGAGCAGGCCCACCAGATGTTCCGTTGACCCGCCCCTCAGGTCTCCTAACACTCCTGCCTTTGCAAGTACCATTCTGCGAATGTGTGGTCATTCTGCTGATGTTTAAATGAGCCAATCACGGGTAACCTCGCCAATTCTTGCTAGCCCCTCCCCCTCCCCCTATAAAAACCCCTAGCTTTCAGGCCATGGGGTCAGTGCCTCTACCTACTGCGAGAATTACGCATCGGCCCAGAGCTCTGCCATTAAACTACCTTGTGTTTTTACATCAAGATGGTTCATTCGTGGTTTTTGGGCATCACCTTCTTGAGACTAAAGTGGGGAGGGTTCCCCACGAAAGTCTTATAACAACAAACCTCACACGAGATTTATTGGCAAGGACACAAGAAGATGGCTGCCTCTGCTTGGGAGACAAGCAGAAGAGAAATGAGCAGAAGGCAGGCTGTACATAGGGCTTCTTGGGTGGGGCTTTGTGGGGGCGCTTTCCAAGGTAGCCTGGGATTTGTAGTCTGGGAGGTGAGACTGGGCCACTCCTGAGATTGAGAGACTGGGCTTGGCCTTTAGAGTAGTCTGGGGGCGGGGCCTGGCCACTCAGGTCTTGAGCAACTTCCCGGAATGACTCAAAGGCATCTCTGAAAAACTCCACCCCAACGTGGTGGCAGACTGAGGAAAGCTGCGACCATGGATTTCCCCTCTAAGACTTGCAAGCGACTCAACAGTTGAGAGAACCTACTCTCCTTAACCCGAGAATCCGTTCTCTGTAACTCAGCTGAAATTGTTTACTGCTTCCATAACCTCCAGGAGGAGCCCTGGTGACCCTTGTCTGTTTATGTGAGCAAAGTCACGCAATGTTTGTTTACTTCCCGAGTTTCGTGGGTCACACCTCCGAGGGGTGGAGGGGACATTTCAATTCAGAGGAAATGCCTGTATTAGAGAAGAATCTTCAATTTTATGTTTCTTTTTGTTTTTGTTTGGGGGTTCCAAATGATGCGGGTTGGAGGTATGTCTTTAAGCCACAACCTCACATTTCACAGGTGACATCATGGAGTCATGACTGGCCCCCTGTGCCAGTGTGGAGACCAAAACAGGAAATGGTGTATACAGCAGTAGCAGGCTCAGCCCCAGGAGCCTCGATGAAGACTTAGCCGTTCTCTGCTTCCCGACATGCTCATCTTTGGTGGCTGCCCTAAACGTCTCTTCTTTTCTCTTAGAGTCTGACCACTTCACAGAGGCTGGCTCAGTGCTGACTTTCCTGCATCATCTTCCCCTGTCAGGAGGGAGGAAGAGAATCTAATCATCATTTCCAATACCTCTATGCTACAGCGGCGTTCTCTCTCCCAGCGCGTACACACGCGTTCAAATGCCTGTCACAGATATCCTTGTACGATTTGTTGACATCCTCAATGTCATATTCCTACACAATTCAAAAGTGTGGCTGTCCACTGGTTACATCTGTGTTTTTTAAAGGAGGGCACCTAACCCATAGGTCATGAAACTGTGAGTGTGATCCACCATAAAGCAACCTTTTTTTTTCTATAGACATTTGCTATCTCACACATACTCTGGCCAGGACTCTGAGTCCAGCTTAGCTAGCTCAGGGTTACAATGAAGATGCCCGCTAAGCTGTGTGCTTCATCTGAAATCCCAACAAGGGGGTGAAACCTCTTTCAAATCCACTCAATTTATCAACAGTTTGTTTCCTCTGGTCCACTCCACTCAAGGGCCCTGCTATTTGCTAGTGTTAATCTTGTCACTAGTCTCGTCAGCGACAATGCCGGGGTGTTAGAGTCTTTCTATGAGGCTGTACCAGCTGTGGTGCCGCAAGGTGACCATTTTCTCACTGGGCCACTCCAGTGTGCTAAGAGAGAAGTCATATATAAAGTTGCTTAGTCATGAAACTAGCACGTGATAACTTTTGACACGTTTTATTGGCCAGAACAGAAGGCACAAATCCTACTGTTGGCCAAGAGGACAGGATCATGCATGGTATTAACATCAGGAGGTGCAGGTCAGCGACGATCAACTTAGGTCCGTCCTCATGTCTGCGTGCTAAATGAAGTAGAACATAAATGCAATGGAGTGTTAGGAAGAGTCACCTAAGAGGATGGCCAGTCCTCTGTTAATGTGGCCTCCAGAGTACCAGTTCAGCCAACTGTGAATTGACAGTATTCGGAAAAGAAAATTTCACCTGTACCGAGCATGCACAACTTTCCCCCTTGTCCTTATTTCCTGAACATTAGACTATAACAACTTACACGGTGTTTATGTGGTCTTAGATGGGAGCAGTAATTAAGAAACGATTTAACAGGCTGGAGAGATGGCTCAGTGGTTAAGAGACTGACTGCTCTTTCAAAGGTCCTGAGTTCAAATCCTAGAAACCACATGGTGGCTCACAACCATCTGTAATGAGATCTGATGCCCTCTTCTGGTGTGTCTGAAGACAGCTGCAGTGTACTTACATATAATAAATAAATAAATCTTTGAAAACAAAAAAAGAGAAATGATTTAACATGTAAAGGAGTTTGGGAATTATAAAGTTCAGTGTTAGAACTTGTGTTCAGCATGTGCAGAGAGTTGGGTTCAATCTCTGGCAAAACACACACATACACACACACACACACACACACACACACACACACACACAATGTCCTGGTTTTTTGTTTGCTTGTTTTGTTTTGTTTTTGTTTTTTTTGTCGAGTTAACACAAGCTAGAGTTAACACAGGCTAGAGAACCTGAATTGAGAAAATGACCTCACTAGGTTGGCTTGTGGGCAAGCCTATGGGTCATTTTCTGGATGAATGGTCGACATGAGAGAGTTTGATGCACTGGGTATAATACTCCTCCTCAACAGGTGTTCCTGGATGGCATAGGCAAGCAGGGTGAACTGGGCATGGAGAGCAAGCAGTAAGCGGTGTTCTTCCATGCCTCTGCTTCAGGGTCCTGCCCTTGGCATGGAATGAATGCCTTCGCAGTGAGAAATCATGCCGCCACTAAGATTAATAAAGGAAACATTCCTTAACACTTGGTTCTGGCTAATGTAGCAAAGGGAATGAGCCCAGAATGACAATCCCATCAATTTATAGCTTCGTGGACTCAAGTTACATTTGAGCAATTAAACAGGTTCCCCCGGCAGCAGAAAATCCAAGGTCTGGTTGTTTGCGGGAGAGATTTACAATGTCACAATATTATTATAGTCATCCGGATACAGACTAGCGCTGCTTTTTCCAGGCAGCTAACCAAGGTCATCTTGTCTGCCTGGCAGAAATAATACTGATAGGAGAATCAGGGTTTTACTTTATGTCACTTGATCTTTCTTAAGCAGGGTTAGTAGATCCTTTATAATATCAACTTATTGTTCTGTTTTTCTCTATATCACCTTGAGTTCCCACCCTGGCTTTTTTTTGTTGTAGACGTGTAAGCCAAAGAAATCCTTTTCTTCCTATGCCGTTTTCTGGTTATGATGTTTAGCATAGCAGTACAAACCCTAACTAAGACACACATACGTGCACACACACACACACACACACACACACACACATACACACTCTAGTGGTGTATATGTATAGAGTCTAAGAGAACGTTACCTAATTTTACATTAGGGACTTAAGTCTCAGAGGACTTTACTGCCTGACCAGGATGCTAGAACCAACCCTCTGCAGATACTCCTGTACTTTGGATTTGAAATATCCCCCGAAGACCTGTTTTAAAGGTCCGAGAGTCACTGAAGGCAAATCCCAGACTCAAATAGTATGCAAAAGCAAAGGATGTTTATTCTGCAGAAACAACCAGCATATAGGGGGTCAGCCATTCAAACAAAATGACAAGGACTAGATGAGCTCTCGGGCTCCTTGTGGAAATTTAGGGATGGTTAGGTCATTTTAAATATGATTGGCTAGGTTAGCAGCAATTACATTAGTACATTTTTAATTGGTTGCTATATTAGCTCTACCATTTCCGGTCAGGCCTTAGAAAAATTCCAGGAACGGTCTCAGTTCTTGAGCTGCCTATCTCTCTTGGCTAGAAGTCAGGCCTGCTGCTGATTAATGACCCATTGTCTGTGGGTTTTTTGTTTTTTGAGAACCCTTGCCTGCTTCTTTGGGAAACTGAAGCTGAAGGCTGGTGTTCTAAAATGGAGTGAATCAGGTCCTCTCACTATATGGTGAAGACTTGGTCCACAGCTCTGGCACTGTCAGCATGCATAACAGGGGGGACCTAGTGGGAGAAAGTCACCACTGGGGACATAAACTTGAGGGGGGCCACTGGGACCTCATCTCTTAAGCTCCCTCCTCTTTTTCTTCTCAGCTACCGTCGGGTGAACAAGGCATATCTATCATGTTCCACCACGGGGCACTCACTGTGTTGTCTTAGGCTCAAAGTAACAAGGTTGGGTGACTGTCGATTGAAACCATTGAATGTGGGAGACAGAGAAGCCTTCCTCCTTTTTGTGTTTGTCCTTTGTGTGTTCATGTGTGTGGGTACACACGGAGGCTGGAGGACAGCCTCATGTGTTCTTACTCATGAACCCTCCCTTTCCTTCTTAGGAGACAAAGTCTGCCATTGGTCCGGAACTCAGTAAGTAAAGTAAACTGACTAGCCAATGAGGCCCAGGGATCACCCTGCCTCCATCTCCCCAACCACGGGATTTCAAAAGCACAAAGCTGTTCCCAACTTTTTTTTTTTAATAACTCCGGTTCTGGGGACTGAACTCAGGAAAGCACTTTACCAACTGCCCTATCTTGTCAGCTTCCCTTTTTCCTTTATATGCTTAAAAAAAAAACACCCCAAACCCTCATGTATTTTATCACAGTGATAGAAAGCTGGCCCAGATACTAAGGGATTAATACATAGAGCTTTGAAGATTATGTTGGGGATACACATGTGCGTATATGAGATAAGGGAGCGCCATGCTCACCGATGGCCTGGGATAAAATAGCTGACAGCCGCTGATCCCCATGTGGATACTGAAGGTAAGAGAGCAAGCTACAAAGTGCTCAAGCCCTGGTCCCGCCTACTCGGCTTGTTCTCACTGCAAGCCCTGGTCCCGCCCCCTCGGCTTGTTCTCACTGGTCACTGTGCTCCCATGGCAACCGGGAAGAAAAAAAAAAAAAAAAAAAAAGAAGCGTTCTCCAGCCTGCTCAACTCCACTTCTGCTGGCAGTGGTAGTGGCCATTACCATTGTGGGATTCTCAGGAGACTTCCGGGACTACATATTCTTGGAAGCAGAGCTGTCCAGGCGTTTTACATTGTAATTTAACAAGTCATCTACAAGTCTGTTGTGGGGTTGCCTTCAGAGCTAGCCTTGGGTACATGAATCCCACAGATGATACTTCGGACATTCCTCGAGTGTTCTCATCAAATGCCGCCATGTAACTCAGTGAGCCTTGCTGTGTATATGCAATCCAGAGAACATGGTCTCTCTATACCCTCTTTTCCTATGAAGGATCTGATCATGTCCAGGTCTGGTCATGTCCATGTCTGCCATGCCCTCATAGGCCTGCTTCTGGCATTACCACCCTGCTTGTCATCAAAGACCTCCCATTATCTAACTGATTTATTTTTATATATGTTTATTGACATGAGTGTGTGTGTGTGTGTGTGTGTGTGTGTGTGTGTGTGGCATCTATGGGTGCCTTGTGAATTGTGTGAGGTGTTCATGGCATTGTATGCAGTGTGTGGATACACGTGTGCATTGTGTGTGAATTATTTGTGTTGTATAATGTGTGTGCATGTGTGTATGGCAGATGATGTGCATGTTGTCTGGTATGTGAGCATGTGTTGTATAATATGTGTGCTATATGATGTGTACAAGGAGAGCCTGGTGTGATTCCAGCTTAGGGAGGCTAAGGCAGGAGGATTGTGAGTTTGCACTCAGCCTGGGCTACATGGTGAGACTTTGAAATAAATACGCCAATAATATAAAAGTAGGTTTCCTCTCTGCCTCTGACCACAGAGGCCTTGGCTCTGTGAGTGATTAGGATTGGGGGGGCTGGAAGTGACACCTCAGGTCTTCATGTCCAGAGACAGGACTCTCATGATTTCTTTTTTGTTGTTGGTGTTGTTTGTTTGTTTGTTTTACTACCAACAATTCATTATTGTCTCAGCAAGTATTTTTTTGAAGTATAATAAATAAGTCACTGCTCAAGTGACAGAACTCTGTGCACATGACAGGGGACTGACCATATGGTGGTTATAAGACAGAATCGAAGGTTCTAAAGGACAAAACACTCACGTTCATTTGCAGTGACTAACGAGGGTGTGACAACCATCTGCTGTGCCTCCTTAGTCCCGTGGAAGGTTGCACCAAGGTAAACGTTGTGGTTCCAGTCTGAGCTGGAAGCCTGTATTTTCCCTCGCTCTCTGAATCCTAGCTAATGTAGAAGTGATATCACTGGTTCAGTTTGGCTGCCACTGTAAGACCTGAAAAGCCTTACGTCCAGGATGTCCCACTCACAGAGACACAGAGACGGAGATCAATGCAAAAAAGCCAGGGGTTTATTGATCTAGCATGCTGGAGTTGTTCTGAAATCGGGATAGAAGCGACCCCGAGTAGCTAAAGCACACACCTTTTATACATTTTTTTTGGGCAGTTTATCTCTCTCCCCGGGCCAATGCCGTCCAGTCTCAGTCTTATTATTGATTGATTGATTGACTGATTGATTGATAGGTAGTAGGTGGTGGGGAGGCCCTTGCTGGAAGGGCCTCTAGATCCTTGGATTGGGAACCAAAGGCCAAGACTTCACAGAGGAAGCATACAACTGTTCCTCCAATGGGGAATGGGATGGAGAAGTTAAGAGGCAAGCACACATCCCACAATGAGAGGAGTTTGCTGTTTTGGGGGGAGCAGGGTTTTGAGAGAAGGTGTGACACATGACTTGAAGTCAAATCATGGGTCCAGGCTCTGCCTGTACTCTGCTGGAAACAGCTTTCCGGGCCGTTTTCTCTCTGTTTTGCATTCTTTCTCTCTGATGTACTTTTTCTTGAGATCGCTAGACAGCTCTCTCTCTCTCTCTCTCTCTCTCTCTCTCTCTCTCTCTCTCTCTCTCTCTCTCTCTCTCTATATATATATATATATATATATATATATATATATATATATATATATATATATGTATGTATGTATGTGTGTGTGTATGTGTGTGCCTGTTCTTCTGGAGACAGTTCTCCAAGTGGTTCTCTCTTGCTATTCTGAACAATTCTCTGGGTAGCTCATCTCCTGCAGATCATAAGTCCAGTGTTTTATTTTATATACCAATCTATGCATTTACTTCAGGTTCCTTTTTTATTATCCCGTGAATCAGCATCCTGTGACCCCAGCTCCTTAATTCTTAGGAAACAGCAAGCACACATTTTCTTTCTTTAATTTAATTTTCTTTTTACATATTCACTTTACATATCTCACCTCCCTTCTCCCAGTCACCCTCTCCCACAATCCTTCTCTCTTCCCCTTCCCTTTCTCCTCTGGGCAGGTGGGGGCCCCCAGATATCCTCCTGCCCCGCCCCTGTACTTCAAGTCTCTGTGAGGCCAGGTGCTCCCTCTCCCACTGAGGCCAGATAAGGCAGTCCAGCCAGTAGAACATATCCCATGTACAGGCAACAGATTTTGGGATAGCCCCCGCTCCAGTTGCTCAGGACCCACATGAAGGCCAAGCTGCACATCTGTTATATATGAGTGGGGAGGCCTAGGTCCAACTCTGTATGTTTTTGGTTGGTGGTTCAAACTCTGAGAGCCCCAAGGATCCTAGTTAGTTGACTCTATTGGTCTTCCTGTGGAGTTCCTTTCCTGTTTGGGATGCTCAATCCTTCCTCTTATTTGTCCATAAGAATCCCCAGGCTCCATCCACTCACTGTTTGGCTGTGGGTGTCTGTATCTGTCTGAGTTAGCTGCTGGGTGGAGCCTCTCAGAGGACCACATGCTCCTGTCTGAAAGCATAACAGAGTTATTAATAGTGTTAGGGACTGATGTTTGCCCATGGGATGGGTCTCAAGTTGGGCTGGATATTGGTTGGCCGTTCCCTCAGTCTCTGCTCCATCTCCTGTGTCTGCATTACTTGTAAACAGGATAACTTTGGAGCTGAAAGTTTTGTGGGTGGTTAGTGTCTCTCCTACTCTACTGGGGTTTCTGTCTGGATACAGAAGGTGGCCTCTTTCAGGTTTCATATCCCCAGTGTAGTGAGTCACAGCTAAGGTCACCCCCATTGACTCTGGATGTCTCCTTTGTCCTAGATGCCCCCCACCTCCTCACCCCTGTCAGTTGCAGATTTCCATTAATTCTCATGGTCACCTGGCCATCTCTCCTGTCCTTCCCCACACCTGATCCTGCATCCCCTAGTCCCCTCCCCATACCTCCTCTTTCCCAGTTCCCTTCTTCCAGCTGCCTCTTATGAGTGTTTTATTCCCCCTTCTAAGTGCGATTCGAGCTTCCTTGCTTGGGTCTTCCTTCTTGTTTAGCTTCTTTGGGTCTGTGGAGTGTAGCATGGTGCCTGTATTTTATGGCTGATATCCACTTATAAGTGAGTGCAAACCATGCATGTCCTTTAGGGACTGGGTTACCTCACTCAGGATAATATTCTCAAGTTCCATCCATTTGCCTGCAAAATTCATGATGTCTTGGTTTTTAATAGATGAACAGTATTCCATTATGTAGATGAACTACATTTTCTTTATCCATTCTTCAGTTGAGGGGCAACTAGGTTGTTTCCAGTTTCCAGCTACTACAAGTAAAGCTGCTATGAACATAGTTGAGCANGTGTCCTTGTGGGATGGTGGAGCATCTTTTGGGTACATGCCCAGGAGTGGTATAGCTGGGTCTTGAGGTAGAACTATTCCCAGTTTTATGAGAAAAGTCAAATCGATTTCCAAAATGGTTGTATAAGGCTGTACTCCACCAGCAATGGAGGAGGGTTCCCTTTGCTCCACATCCTTGCCAGCATGTGCTGTCATTTGAGTTTTTGATCTTAGCCATTCTGATGGGTGTAAGACGGAACCTCAGAGTTGCTTTGGTTTATATTTCCCTGGTGACTAAGGACTTTGAACCTATTTTAAAGTGCTTCTCAGCCATTCTTTTGAAGTTCCTCTGTTGAGAATTCTGTTTAGTTCTGTAGTCCATTTTTAATTGGGTTATTTGGGTTGTCTTTGTCTAACTTCTTGAGTTTTTTTTTTTTTTTTTTTTTTTTTTTTTTTTCGGATGTAGGGTTAGTGAGGATCTTTTCCCAATCTGTAGGTTGTCCTCTTGAGAATTTTCAATTTAGCTCTGTATTCAATTTTTTAATTGGGCTATTTGGGTTGTTGGTATCTAATTTATTTTTTTTTTGTAAATTTTGGATATTAGCCCTCTGTGAGATATAGCGTGAAGATCCTTTCCTAATCTGTAGGCTGCCAATTGTCCTATTGATAGTGTCCTTTGCCTTAGGAAAGCTTGGCAGTTTCATGAGGTCCCATTTATCAATTGTTGATCTTAGAGCCTGGACCATTGGTGTTCTGTTCAGGAAATTGTCTCCTGTACCAATGTGTTCAAGGGTATTTCCCACTTTTTCTTTTATGAGATTTAGTACATCCGGTTTTATGTTGAGGTCCTTGATTTACTTGGACTTGAGTTTTGCGTAGGGTGATAGGTATGAATCTAATTTTGTTCTTGTACGTGTAGACATCCAGTTACCCCAGCTTTCATTTTTCCATTGTATAGTTTTGGCTGATTTATCAAAAAATCAGGTGTTGATAGGTGTGTGGATTTATTTCTGGGTTTTCAGTTTGACTCCATTGATCAACCTGTCTGTCTCTGACCCACTACCAAGCAGTTTTTAATCACTTTTGCTCTGTTGTAGTACAGCTTGAGGTCAGGGATTCCTCCCAGAGATTTTTTTTTTCAGGATTGTTTTGGCTATTCTGGATTTTTGTGTTTTTCCATATGAAGTTAAGAATTGCTCTTTCAAGGTCTATAAAAATTGTGTTGGAATTTTGATGGGGATTGCATTGAATCTGTAGATTGCTTTCGTAAGATGGCCATTTTCACTATGTTAATCCTACCTATCTATGAGCATGGGGGTGTCTTTCCATCTTCTGATATCTTCTTCAACTTCTTTCTTCAGACACTTGAGGTTCTTTTCTTGTCATACAGATCTTTCATTCGGTAGGTTAGAGTTACACCAAGATTTTTTTTTTTTTTTTTTTTTTTTTGGTTTTTCGAGACAGGGTTTCTCTGTCTAGCCCTGGCAGTCCTGGAACTCATTCTGTAGACCAGGCTGGCCTCAAACTCAGAAATCTGCCTGCCTCTGCCTCCCGAGTGCTGGGATTAAAGGCATGTGCCACCACTGCCTGGCTATACCGAGATATTTTATATTATTTGTAACTACTGTAAAGGGTGTTGTTTCCCTAATCTTTTTCTCAGTCTCTTTATCATTTGTATAAAGGAGGGCTACTGGTATCTTTGAGTTAATTTTCTATCCAGCTGAAGGTGTTTATCAGCTGTAGGAGTTCTCTGGTCAATTTTCAGGGTTGCCTATGTATACTATTATATCATCAGCGAATAGCAATACTTTGACTTCTTCCTTTTCAATTTGTATCTCCTTGATCTCCTTTAGTTGTCTATTTGCTCTAGCTAGAACTTCAAGTACTATATTGAATAGAAAGAGAGAGACTGGACAGCCTTGTCTTGTCCCTGACATATTTTCTTTTCTTTTTTTTTTAGTGTTCTGAGACTGGATTTTTCTGTACAGCCCTGGCTGTCCTGGAAGTCACTCTGTAGACCAGGCTGGCCTCGAACTCAGAAATCCACCTGCTTCTGCCTCCTAAGTGCTGGGATTAAAGGCATGCGCCATCACTTCCAGGCAAGAAATTATAATCTTTAAACCCACATTTCTAGAGTCCTTTCCCACAGCCTCAAGGGCTGTCCTGAAGGTCCTGAAGGTCCTGAAGGTCCTGAAGGTCCCAGCGCTTACTGCTTTTGTTGTTGTTGAGACATTAGCTGCACCTTCACCTCCTGAACTCCTGCTGTCTGATTATCATGGAGTCATTAATGTTAACAGGGAGGACATTCCTTAAAGGAAAGAATCCTTTTGCCCTCAGCAGTAGTCATCGGACACTTTTGGAGGACCATGTTCCCTGGCCCTGTGCCAGGGGCAGGAAGCATGTCATTCTGTCCTCATCAAGACTATGCCGGAGCCAGCAGCAAAGGATAGATTCTGGGTCCATGGTAGGGTACGGGATAGAGCCCACAAGGGAAGAGGAAGCCCCAGAAAATCCTAGTGTACACCATAAGAAGACAACGCTGGAAGCTGCTGAGTGTAGCTGCTGAGTGTAGCTGCTGAGTGTAGAGAGCATGGGACTATGCAGTTGTGTGCCTGGTCGCAGGGGCCGCCATTGAACAAGGGGCCACTGGGCCTTGTAAACTTGAGAGAGCTGCAGCCTGGAGGGAGGAGAAGCAGATGGTGGCATGGTAGGAGCACTCTGTATACACAGAGTACAAGGGGACAAGGGGACACAGGACAGAAAAGCTCCCCAAGGACGAGGGCAGGTCGTAACTGGACATGACATCATGACCTGAAACAGAGAAAAAAAAAAAAAAAAACAAAAAACAAAACTAATTTCCCCAGAGGGTGGGAAGGAAGAAGGGAGGTGGCTGGAGAGAAGGATAAATGAGCGCTTGTTGTTCATGCGTGAGGGTGAGGGGTGGGGTGGGCACGACAGACCTGGGTTTGATTACCACAACTGCCCAGTGCCTTCTTCTGACCTCCCCAGGGACCAGACCCTCACACAGTACATAGATAGGCCTCTGAAAAAAATAGTCATACACATAAAATATAAAATAAGATGAATCCAAACCCTCCAAAAAATAACAGTGAAGAATTTTATTTTCTGAACAGAAGTTGAGTTTTCGTCCTTTTAAATTTTTCTGTTCGTACCTCCTACACACAGGGACCCCAGTATACACCCCCTGAGACAGAAGCAGCTGAGAAGTGGAATCAAAAAGAGTTTCCTCGTGCTTAGCCTGGTGTCCCCAACCACCTCCAAAATGAGCAGGCAGCAGTGGGGACCAAGCAGAGCCCTGCTCCCACCAAAAATAACAAGACTTAGTGCAAGCAGGAGGTGAGGGGTGGGGGAGGGGTGTTGTTCGGGTGAGGCCAGGAGTTAGCTGGACCCCACCTGGGAGTCAAGTGAGCTCCTGACCCTGAAGGCGCCTCCTGCTGAGCTCACAGGTTGTTGCTTGGTGACTACCACTTGGGACTCTACTAAAGGCATCCCATTTACTGGAAACCCACAGATGCACACAGCTGGCAGCATGCTGATTGACAGCTTCTGGCTGCTCTCCCCGTGGTTCCCTCCTTTCTGCAAAGCCCATCCTTTAACCCCAAGCAAGAGGTACACAGTTACAACCTTTTCTTGAGACTCCTTTGGTTGGGGGGAGCTCTAGTAACAGTCAGACATCTTTGATGGCTTCATGGTCTCAAGAGGCTCTCCCTGTGGCGGTAACACAATTCTTTGCCTTTCGCATTTATTGTTGCCTGTGGGTTTCATTCTTAGACATGAACAGATGTTGGGCTCTTGGGAGCTCTGATGGCCTTGACCGTCCCAAACTTTTGCACTCTTCTGGGTATATATATATTTTTTAAATTTCATTAAGTATTATTACTATCATCATCATCATCATCATCATCATCATCATCATCATCATCGCTATTCATGTGCACGATGGTGCATATGCAGAGGTCAGAGGACACCATTTAGAAGATGGTTCCTCTTACTTTGTTGAGGCAGGGTCTCTCTTGGTTTTTCCTTGCTTGCATATTTCAGGCTAGCTGACGTTTGAGCTTATAGCTGATCTCCTGTCTCTGCCTCCCACCTCAGCTGAGGAGTGCTGGAATGACAGATGAATTAATTCCACATCTGGCTTTTTGATGTGGGTTCTGGGCACTGAACTCAGGTCATCAGGCTTGTGAAGAAAGCCATTTCCTGCGGGCCATCACACCAGCAGCTTTCCTGACACTGACATCTCATGCCTGAAATCTGTATTCCCACACTAGCCTCCAGCTTGTACCAAGAAGAGGCTCTTACAGCACCAACTGAGCTTCGATTGCTTGCAACGGCTTGGGGCTGCCGCCGCCGTTGGACCGTCAGTCCGTGACAGTTATCCCAGATGAGCTGTTCACTAAACATGAGCAGAGATACTGCCTGCTAGCAGAGCGGACTTAAGGGTCTCCCGATAACATCCGCACATCCAGGATCCAATAAAAAACTCAGCTGTCATAACAGAACCGGGGACCATTACAACTGGAAAAAAGAAATCAGGTTCTGCTGCCAGGAAGAATCAGATACTGGAATTGTCTGGCAACGATCTTAAAGAAGCCATCACGAAAGTGACAGTGCATGGTAAATATAGCAGTTAAGAGCACTTGCTGCTTCTGCAGGGGACCTGCATCCCAGCACCTACACAGAGCAGCGCAGACAACAGAAACTCCAACTCCTGTGGCAATGGCGCCCTCTTCTGGCCTCCTCATGCATCTGCACTCATGCATGCGCAAGTGCACACAAACACACATACATGATTTAAAAATAAAATATTTTTTAAAAGAGTAAATCCAATTATGATTTACAAATGAAGAAACAGATTTTAGCAAGAAAATGGCACCTATACCATAGCCTAGAGGAAGTGATAGAATTGAAGATTAACAAAAGAATCTCTCTGGATGGGCTCAATAGAACAATGTCAGGGGAAACCAGAGAAAGCAATAGAATATGTACGATTTGAAAAACAGAGGAGAAAAAACAAAAACTAAAAAGAAAAAGTGCAGTGCATTAGGGACCAATGAGAATTCAACAAAAGATCCGCCACTCACCTCTTAGGAATAACAATCAGAAAGGAGAACCCGATTGGAGACCGGATGCAAAGAGGTAATGGCTAGAAACCATGAACTTGACAAAATCTCTACAGCTACAGTTTAGATATGCTAAGTGACCATATAGTAGTACAGGCTTAACAAAATTCATGACAAGGTATGTTATATTAATATATTAAGCTAAATATGCTGAGGGACCAGAACATGTCTATAATTTCAGTGGGGGACTGTGGCTGAAAGATCACAAGTCCAAGGCCAGCCTGGGCTGCAGAGTGAGACTTTGTCTCAAAACAGAAAGGAATAAGACACAGAGAAGGGCTGGGGATGTAGCTCAACGATAGAGAACCTGCCTGTCATAGGCAAGGACTTGCAGTTGGTCCCCAAAGCATGCACGCGCACACACACACACACACACACACACACAAATACTCACTATAAGAAAATATTCTTAGGGCCTGGAGGTGAAGCTCAGTTGGTGAAGCACTTGCCTAGCATGCATGAATCCCCCAGTTCAAGCCCAGCATTCATAAATTGACTATGGCGGCACCTGCCTGGAATCCCAGCCTTTAGGCAGCGGTGACAAGAGTATCAGAAGTTCAAGGTCAGCCTGGGTTATATGAGACTCTGTCCTTAAAATATAAATAACTAGAAGGAAGGAAGGAAGGAAGGAAGGAAGGAAGGAAGGAAGGAAGGAAGGAAGGAAGGAAGAAAAAGGGAGGTGGATGGGATGAGAGAGGGAATAAAAATCTAACATAAGTGGCCACACATGTAAATAAGAATGGAAACCTGGGAGAAAGCATTTGACTTTGGGCTTAAGAATTCTTAGACCTAGGCCCCAAAGTGTGACCGGAAAGAGGAAAGGTGGATAAGCAGGAGCACATTAAACAAACAAACAAAAAACAAAAACAAACAAACAAAAAACTGCTAAAGGATGAAAGAGAAGCCACAGACATGAAGACCACATTTATCAATCACTGGTTGGGAAAATCAGTCTTGTAAACCTGTAAGGTCGATATAAATAGCTGACAGGAGACCGGTGACAAGCCTGGGTGTTCACTATAACTGGTGGCCTTTGCAGATGGTGAGTGGGACAGATGTCCATCATAGCTCACTGCCAGGGGACAGTCATCAACCCAGAGAACAGATCCGCTGTAGCAGTACTTGTGACTGAACACTATTTTTTACAGACAATAAGCTTATTGGGGCACAGCAGCATGGAAAACCATGCAGCCCCTGTCTGCTTTCATAACTGAAGCCCATGGCATTTCTCGGGCTCATGCTTGTGTTCTCTGGTGTTTTGGTGCACACACAAAACCACACCACAGGAGGGAGTCATCGCCTTAACTATCTCTTGGCCTCCAGTGTTCATC
>NC_034605.1:53780217-53787717 GCF_900095145.1 Mus pahari | reverse complement strand
TTTATTGAAAATAGATTTGGGGGGCTGGAGAGATGGCTCAGCGGTTAAGAGCACTGACTGCTCTTCTAAAGGTCCTGAGTTCAAATCCCAGCAACCACATGGTGGCTCGAAACCACTCGTAATGAGATCTGACACCCTCTTCAGGTGTGTCTGAAGACAGCTACAGTGTACTTACATATAATAAATAAATATATACATAAATAAATCTGGAAAATAAAGAAAATAGGTTTTTTTTCTCCCTTATCTAATATATCCTGATTACAGTTTCCCCTCTCTCTTCTCCTAGTTCTTCCCCACTGCACCTTCTGTCTGGATCCACTCCCCTTTTTCTCTCATTAGAAAATAAACAGGTTTCTAAGGGATAGTTGTAAAATAAAGTAAAATATAGAACAGAACAAAAACTAATACGTCAGAATCAGACAAAACAGACAGACAGGAGGAAAAGGGGCGAGAAGCTGAGAGCCACTGGTTCACGTGCTCAGGAATCCCATCAGAGCTCCGAGCTGGAAGCCATAGTAAGTATGCAGAGGTGGCAACAGATGTTCGTCCGCTTCTTCTCGCTTCTACTTAGCCTTCCAGCTTATGATCATAGCTAAGCATTAATTCCTACTTATAAATAAAATTAACGTGTGATATTTGGCATGGGAAATCCCAAAGCGCACTAAAATAAAACAAGTTTGTGCCTGAGAGACATTATGAAATGATAATGGGATTAACACATGGGAAAACAATAGGAGTGCTTACCTGTGCTTGGAAAAAGGAAGAAAAATGAAACCCGGTTTTTCTTTTTCTACTGTAGCTTTTTCCTCACAAGCACAACTGTTTAAAGACTTGAATTGATTCTGTTCTCCTTCAAAAAAAATCTCCATTTTCTGCCTCAGATTATTTCTTTCTAACAAGTACCAAGGCCTCATGTTGTTGTGGATGGGAGTGTAAACGGAGCCTCCACGGAGATGGTTGAGCAGCTAAGAGAACTCCCTGCCCTTGCAGAGGACCTGGGCTCGGCGCTCAGCAGCACACGGTGACTCCGGATTGTTCGTTACCTCCAGTTTCAGAGGATCTGCTGACTCTTCTGACCTCTGAGGGCTCCTGCATGTGTTGGTGTGTGCATGTACATTCGGTCACATACACATAAAATGAACTGTATGCATATGTTGTGTGCACACTCCTGGTTGCTTTCAGGCCAACTTCAGCCCCTTGAGAACAGCATTTCAAAAGGGTTTCCTCAGCTCTTGAAGATTGTAGTTAAAGTTGTTCAGTTCCTATCTATTCATTTACTCTTCCACTCCAGGAGAAAGATACTCCCCCACCCCCCCAAATGCTTGCTAGCTTCTTACAGTCTCATGATGGTATTTCTCAGTCAGTGTATGCATTTGTAATCCAAAGGCATTTAAGGTTGTAGGAACACAGACAGAGAAATATCATGAATACTGCTGTATCATTCAATAGAAAGACAATGCAGACATCTGTCTAAGGGAACTTGAGGTTAAACGGTTGTCTTTCATTTTCTAGCCTTGCTCCCAGCTTTGGGCCCCATAACCAGCCACTCTCTGAATCTGGCATGTTTTCATTGCTTAAAAAGTATCGCTTGCATGGTTTAAAATTTATACAAGGTAACTTCAATTGAAAGTTAAGTTTAAAATCTTTGCAAGTAGTAATGCACCTTTTGTTTCATGCTGCATTCCCTTCCCTTGTCTGTCTGTCTGTCTGTCTGTGTCTATCTGTCTCTGTGTGCGCGAGCACCATTCTTGCACAGAGATTTGCATGCAAAAGTTGTGTGCTCTCACCAGACCGGTTTTTCAGTGATCACCGTTGCAGTACATGTATTCTTTCAACAATGGCGCTGGAGGATGACTTACTGAGGCTCTTCCTCAGTGCTAGCAGCCGGTCTTCAAAAGTGCATGCCAGGGGAGGAATCCTTTTACAAAGTTGCTAAGACTATACATTGGTGCAACCAAAATGGAAATCAGTTTGAAAGTTTCTCAGAAATGAAGAAGGAGAACTTTGGTAGGTCTGGCTCATCTACCCCTGGAGAGCTAGATTAAAGTACAACAATACTGCTGTGCCCGTGCTATCACCGCTTCAGATTCGACAGCCAATGGATGCAATTAACATAGATGTCCACCAACAGATGAACGCATAAAGGCATAGAGTTTTAGTCAACCTCAGAGAAGCATGGAATTGTATCATTTTCAGGAAAACGGATGGCAATAGGATCTTCCATGGAACACTGAGCAGTTAGACCACCATGATCCAACTGTTTCTCAATTGCACCACCATCTGGAGAGCAGGAAGCAGATTCAACACAGGAGCCTTTGGGCCTGCTCGTGGTTTGGATACAGTGCATGGATATCTAGTGAAGGATGGATGAAAAATGTGGCCAGTGATTAAGAGGAACTCAGTCTGGTGTCTCCCCGGGAGCACAACCCAGTAGAGACAGAAACTTCATTGACCAGTGTATCTGCTTGACAGGGATTGCTATAGGAATGATCTCATTGTGCAGGCGTGAGGTTTCATCTCCTCTTTCAGCTCCACAGTGTGCAGCTCCTCGGGGACAGTACATGGTTCTGTGCATGCTGGGTAAGCTCTCCATCAACTGGGCTACATCCCTAGTCGTTTGACTGTTTCCTCTTATTTTAGATACTATGACCTGTGAGTGAAAAATGAAACTTTGATTCTCTTTTCAACTCCTTTGTCTTAGTTAGGGTCTTACTGCTGTGGACAGACACCATGACCAAGGCAACTCTTAGACAACATTTAGTTGGGGCTGGCTTAGAGGTTCAGAGGTTCAGTCCATTATCATCAAGCTGGGAGCATGGCAGCATCCAGGGAGACATAGGGTTGGAGGAGCTGAGAGTCCCACCTCTTGTTTCAAAGGCAGCTTGGAGAAGACTAGCTTCCAGGTAACTAGGAAGAGTGTGTCTTAAAACCCACACCTACAGTGACACACCAACAAGGCCACACCTACTAATAGTGCTGCGCCCTGGGCCAAGCATATACAAACTGTCACATCTTGGTTTCTCAGTTCTAGTTCACTTGATGTCCTCTCCCTTTAATAAGAATAAAGAAAACCCCACCAGGAATGTTTGAGCAGTACTCCCCCCCCCCATTCTCCACTTGGAAGGAGCACACAACATTCTTTTCAGATACTGTAAAACACTGGCTTTGCAAAAAGTAGGGGTCACATCCCAAACACAGTCTCCCCCCCCCCACAAGGTCATTATTTATTTGCTACTCTTAAAGATTTATTTTTGACTGGACTCAGACTTAGAAGTAGACGCTCTCAGCGAGGATGGCCTACGTCTCTTGGCAATCGGTTCCTGGTGCTTTTCTTTGGCTTCCTTCATTCTCTTGGCCAAAAGTTTAGCATATTTTGCAGCCTCCCCATTTTCGTTAGTGAGTTGTTTCTTTAGAGAAATACATTGGCGTTTGTGTTGCAGGGCACGTGACATAACAAGACGCTGAATCTTGGGTGCTTTGGTTTCGGGCTTCTTACTTTCTTTGTTTAAGGGCTTCCTGACAACATACTGGCGGACATCATCTTCTTTGGAGAGATTACAAAGCTTTCGGATTCTCCTAGCTCTTTTAGGTCCCAACCGATGAGGCACAGTAGTACCTGTCAGTCCAGGAATATCCTTCTCTCCTTTCTTAAAAAAAAAAAAAAAAAAAAAAAAAAAAAAAAAAAAAAAAAAAAAAAAAACAAACAAGTCGAGAACACTTAGAATAGCGTCCACAATGCATCTGAGAACAGACTTGCACTTCCTCTCTCCAAATCTCCTTGGTCTATAACAGGAATGCCCCTTACTCAACAGCAGGCACACTCTGCCATGGGTCAAATCACCTTGCTTCATGGGAAAACCTTGTTTGTCATGCCCACCGCTGATCTGGACCACACAACCCTTCCGCTCCTCACCAAGAGCATCAGTTACAACTTTGGTGGCCATACGCTTCTCATAGAATGTGCGAAGCTTGCGTTCGTCATCCACTTCAATGAGTTTCTGACAGCCAGTGGCAGGGAAGGAGATACTCAGCTTCATCTTGACACAGCCGACCACCTAGGAGGCGTCAGGAAAAAGAGAGCCCAAACACAGCCTTTCAATGTAAGCCCCAAGAGAACCAACTGTTACCAGTCCTAGAGACTGAATCGCCGTATGCACACTTCCATTAAGACAGTATCTAAGGTATTTGTGTTGTCGTAGCACAGTCTGTGACCCCCATGTTCACAACCACAGAGACTTTGCAGAGCAACATTGATGTGTGTCTCCAGCCTGTGATGGGAGCACCAGTAACAGAACGGCTTTGCTTTCCTGGTCACCAGCATCAAAGGTGTTTTCACTAAACTTTCTTCCAGATTATGAGGAACGTGTGAATGTCAGGAGAAGGCATGAAGGGGTCTCACAGCGAGTGCCTCTCTGAGCTGAAGCGTCCATAGGGGAAACACCTGAGGGTGTGTAAGAGGTGCTTGCTGTTCCACACCCATATCCCACTTCAGTTTTGTCTCTAAAATGCTCATCCTTTTCCTACAGTGCCACCTGCTGTCAGCTTCTGATATTGCAGTCTTCCCCATTGCTTGATCTACTCCTGGCCCGAGGTGAAATCAGAAAGGAAAGTTGCTCTCTCACTAGAGCAACTGTTGGTGAAGCACTTGGCATAGAAACACTAAAATGTACAGGGCAGTGAAGGAGGAGGATCAAGGATTTTAAGGTTATCCTTTGCTCCAAATCCAGAAATCGTCTGTATGCCGTCTCATCTAATAGGACACCTAGTGAGGTCACTAGGTGACATCAGGGAGTTATCCAAGGAAATTGAGCAGGATGAACGTGCCAGGCAGAGTGGTGCATGCCATATTCTCAGTTACTCAGAATTCTGAGGCAGGAGGATTACTCGAACACAGGAGTTTAAGGCCAGTCTCTTAAACTAGCCAGAAATGGTGTCTCCTACTTGTAATTCCAACAGCCAGGAGGCTTATGTAGGAGGGTAGTAGTTGAAGGCCAGAGGGGATTCAAAGCAAGTTATAGGCTATCTTGAACTATATAATGAGTCCCTGTCTAAAAAACAAAACAAAAACCCCTGTATGTAGAAAGATAGATGATTGATAGACAATATAGACAGATATTTGATAGATAAGAGACAGGTATATATGTGATGGGCAGAGGATAAGAATAGATTAAGTAGATTATCAGTGGTATAAGATAAATAGATGCTTGATCATAAATAGTAGCTAAAAGATTGGTAGATAGATAAATAGATAAATAGACAGACAGACAGACAGACTGATCTGGCAACACAAGCAGAGGAAGAGAACTCAGACTTTGTCTACTGACTGGGTTTTGACACAAGCTTGAGTTATCACAGAGAAAGGAGCCTCCCTTGAGAAAATGCCTCCATGAGATCCAGCTGTAAAGCATTTTCTCAATTAGTGATCAATGGGGTGGGGGAGTACCCCTTGGGCTGGTAGTCCTGGGTTCTATGAGAAAGCAGGCTGAGCAAGTCAAGGGACTCAAGCCAGTAAGCAGCACCCCTCCATGGCCTCTGCAACAGCTCCTCCTTCCAGGTTCCTGCCCTGTGTGAGTTCCTGTCCTGACTTCCTTTGGTGATGAACAGTAATGTGAAACTGTAAGCTAAATAAACCCTTTCCTCCCCAACTTGCTTCTTGGTCATGATATTTTGTACAGGAATAGAAACCCCGACTAAGACAGTTTGCTACCTCCCAACTAGTGTGTACAACTTAATTAACCTGTTTATGCTAATCCACATTTGCCACCTGTCCCATTACCTCTCACTCAGTACATCTGACTTCCTCCATGTCTGGCTGGCGAATCTCTCCCACCTTTGAATTTTTCCCACGGCTCCTCTCTCTGCCAACTTCCATATTCTGCACAGATATAGGCCTGCAGCTCTATATTAAAGCCAGAGAATGCCTTAGGCAGGTGAGGAAGAACAGTGATAACCTTCACAGAGTCCAAAAAAAAAAATGCTACCTCATCTCAGTCACAGCTGGATGTCAGGCCCTCTAGCAGACTTCATAACCACCCCATCTACAAACCGTCCCCTGCCTGAGGCCCTCTCCATGCGGTCCAGCACCATAGGTTCTAAGTTTAAGGCCAGGCTGCACAATCTCCTGCAGACATATATACTCAATTATGTGCCAGGTTCTAATGACCTATGCCCTTTCCCAAACCACACAAATTGTGTTTATTGTTAGTCCCTCACCATTTCTACCCAAACTACACTGGTGTTATTTAAGCTATGCTGAACTATCACGTGATGCACTCCCATCAAAATTTGTAGAGACCAGGCTTTGCTGGAGGACACCTCCAGGCTATCATTTCACATACAATGCTAGATATCAGGGTCTTCTAGACACACGTTCACCTCTTCTGCCACCCCACAAAGACCACTAGGCATCAAGCCCAGCTGGACATACAAGGGCCATTGGCACATATACACACCTAGGTCAGGCCATGTAGCACTCTTACCCCACATTTGTTAGATAGCAGAATTGCAAGATACCCCCCTCTGCTGATGCCAAAGCCACATGTGTTTGGCAAACCTTGCTGGACTCTGCAAAGTCAAATACATCTCTTGGTATCAGGTTCTGTCACACCTCCATCCCTAACCAACATTCACTCTTAGGTATTTGCCCCTGCTGGTAGTCCTCTGCCATGTTCCAGGTATGTTTCAGGACAGCAGTATACACACACACACACACACACACACACACACATACACTCCACAAAGACTGCCAAGAATCGGGTCCTCTTGGATACCTCTCTCTGATCTCTGCCACCACGTACCCACTGTCATGCACTGGGCTCAGCTGGACAACCTTTGTCAACCTTCCATACATTGTTACCTTGCCCAACTGGACACTACCCCACACACTGTGCTAGGATCAAGGTCCTCTTGAACATGGTCCCTGCAACCCTGACACTAAAACAAGTCCAGGGCCAGAAACTTTTCGAACAGAATTCTGCCAGACTTTCAAAGAAGAGCTAATACCAAGATGCCTTAAACTACTCAATGAAATAGAAACAGAAGAAACATTGCAAAACTCATTCTATGAGGCCACAGTCACACTGACACCTAAGCCACACAAAGACTCAACAAAGAAAGAGGATTTCAGACTAGTTTCATTTATCAACATGGACATCAAAATACTCAACAAAATACTTGTAAACTAGATCCAAGAACACATCAAAGATACCATCCACCATGATCGAGGGATCAATCCCAGGGAGGCAGGGATGGTACCATATATAAAATTTCACCATGGTAATCCACCATATAAAAACACTGAAAGGAGAAACACCCCACAGGATCATGTCATTAGATGCTGAAAAAAACTTTGACAAGTCCAACAACACTTCATATTAATAGAGACATCAGGGATACAAAGTGCATACTTAAACATAAGGAAGGCACGGCCAGGCGTGGTGGCGCACAGCTTTAATCCCAGCACTTGGGAGGCAGAGGAAGGTGGATTTCTGAGTTCGAGGC
>NC_034605.1:53749914-53779982 GCF_900095145.1 Mus pahari | reverse complement strand
AATATATAGCAAGCCCATAGCTGACATCAAATTAAATGGAGAGGAACTTAAGCAATTCCATCAAAATCAGAGACAAGACAAGGCTGCCCACTCTCTGTGTACTTGAAGTTCTAGCTACAGCAATCAAACAACTAAAGGAGATCATGAGATCAAGGAGCTACAAATTGGAAAGGAAGAAGTCAAATTATTTATTATCATTATTTGTAGATGATGTGATATTTCAGTATACATGGGTGACCACAAAAATTCTACCAGAGGACTCCTACAGGTGATAAACACCTCAGCAAAATGGCTTGGATACAAAATTAACATATATATATATATATATATATATATATATATGTGTGTGTGTGTGTGTGTGTGTGTGTGTGTGTGTGTGTGTAGCTTGTAGCTTTAATTTTTTTCGAAGGCTACTTTTAATGATGGTTTTTACATGCTTTAACTACCCTTCTAGTCCACCAGACACTGGAGGTAGTGGAAAAGAAAGGCTACTGGGGGAGTGGGGAAATGGTTCATGGGAGCAGATATCATTTGCATGGTCAAGAAACCAGCAGTTCAGTTTGCGGGTCAGCCGCAGCAGCTCCACCCACTGGCAAACACTTGAAGGATGCACAAGCAGTCCAGTTTGGTATTGTTGGAATAGCAGCAGCAGTGGCACGATCTAGCAGGAACAGCCAGGCCTCAGCGGAATAGGCAGGCACCCAACAGCAGAAGGGATTTGCACCAGCAGGGATGCAAGGAGCATTTCTCAACTGTGTCTCTCTGGATAAAGCGAAGATCAGCAAAGATGGGAGACCCAAAGAGATTAGCAATGCAAGCAAGCCAGCTCTTCTCCCAGTCCCTTGAATCCTATTTATACTCCCTCCGAACATCACATGTCCTCTGCAGGTTTTCCCTCCCACGTGTCTCAGCAAGGGAGTCCGTTTCATCTGTCACTCTGCCAGTAAGAAGCCACAGCACACTCTCTGTGGAGTCCCGACAAATGGAGCTCAACTGTACAATGTAAAGCGGACCAATACGTGCCATTATGGAAGAATCCCTTTTTTCTTTTCTTTTCTTTTCTTTTTTTTTGATACAGGGTTTCTCTGTGTAGCTCTGGCTGTCCTGGAACTCACTTCGTAGACCAGGCTGGCCTTGAACTCAGAAATCCACCTGCCTCTGCCTCCCAAGTGCTGGGATTAAAGGCATGCGCCACCACGCTCGGCTCTGGAAGAATCCTTTATCACATGGCCTTTCATGTGCTTTCTTTAGCAAAACATCCTTTCACCTGTGTCCACTTGAGCAAAATATTCCTTCATGTGTTTGCCCCAGCAAGAAATCATCCAACACAATTGACTTTCCAAAGAACCCTTAAGTTTTCACTTCATACCCCACTTTGTGTTTAAGAATTGCCCTTTATTCTCACATTAACAATCTATACACAATAGAAATAGTTGTAAGAACCATCATATTTTCAATAAATGGCTCATGTACAGTATAGTCAAACAATAGTCTAACAAAACAACCTTAAATTTCTATCAATATAGAATGATTAAACAAAAAAACCTTACACTTCTATCAATATAGAGTACACTAAACAAAATCCGTAAATTTCTAGTAAGATACAATCATTCAAACAAAAACAATCTACTGCTGTCGATGATAACAACCATAACATACCAAGTGACCAAAGCCACTCACTACAAATTAAGGGATTGGAATTATGGTCTTCCTTTCCTTCTGAATTGGGGCAAAGAATTCTTATTTTTTCTTTCCGGATCCAAGGGGTGGGGTGGGGAATGGTTAGTCTGAAAAAAGCTGACTGTATAATTTATTGCTGTATTTATCCAGCTTCCGTATTGCCCTTCCAGTCTATATATTGTCCAGTCTCTGTGTTTATCCAGTCTGTGTGTGATTGATGACTTGGCCTAGCCCTTTTGAAGTTGATTTGCATGCATTTTTTTTTTTTTTTTTTTGAGAAATCTGACCGTGAGACAGTCTGCGAATCACTTGGGCTGTCTGCTTTGTGAAGAGCGCCATGTCTCAGGTGATAAGAGGGTTTTCCTGGTTTGATCTAAACCTTGTTTTGTTGGTAACCATATTTTCTTCACTCCCTACAGAGAAATAAACATAATCATGTCCCTATCTTGAAACTAATGCAGGTTTCCATTGTCCTGTCAACACATCTTTACAGTATACTGGTTGGGCAAGTTTGTTCTGGATTGAACTGCCCTTGCTGATTCCTGTGTGGTCTGCTGATTCATGTTTGGTGTTTGCTAGGGGAATGGACTAAGAACAACGAAGATTGGAATTGCTGTCAAGAGCTATCCCACGTATCCTAATATCCCCCCGCCCACCTTTGGTGTGCTAGAGGGGAATTTGAATCCTTATTGAAGTAGGTTGTGAGAAATATATGCCTACACAGAGGAATTCTGGGGCACAGGGAGAAGGAACAAAACATGGACAGAGGTCTATTTGTGTCTGATTAAGGAGCAGGATTTGGAAGGCAGAGCAGGGAAGGGACACAGGAGGGGACGATAGGCTGGAGGCTGGGGAGGGGCTGTGGCACCCTCTCTCCTGCCAGGAGCCCTTGTGATGAGGAGGTTACACCTGTGTGATGTGCCCTGAGCCCTCCTGACACATCTCACACTCAGGACTCAGTAGCCTGAGAGCTGCACTGCTGTTCAGAAGATGGAGAATTTTCTCTCTCTGATGAATAGCATTAGTGACACATGGATGAGTCCCAGCTCCATGGACATAGCAATGGACATGGGCATTGCCTTTGTGTGTGGAGCTGGGCTCTTTTTCCTACTACTGCCCTTCCTGAAGGACTGCCCAGTGTTACCACCACCTGAAAGAGAAAGGGACATCCCAAAAGTGAGGAGAGCTGTGGTTCACACACACTGGAGCAGCAGTCTGTTCTTCACAACTGTTACTCTCATGTTTTTTTTTTTTTTTTTTTTTTTTTTTTTTTTTTGAAAAACGGAAGTAGTGACAAATTTTGGTATTTTTTTTTAAAATAAATATAAGAATATGGATTTTTTTAAATGGCAGGTGTGGGAAATGGGGCTGCTTCACATTGTCCACAGCGGCTGACTGTGATTTGTCTCATATTCAAGCAGGGGTGTCATTTTGCCAGCAGCAGATGACAGTTTCTGCATTTGTGTGACATTTGGAAGTCTGGGAGGGTGTATAAGTGCTAGGTCCGTGAGAGGCATGATGGGTTGTCAGTCGTTGCTGGTTGTTATCCCTTCCTGATGTTTGTGGTTTGGTAGTCATGTCTACAGAAGAAAGAAGACAATATCCTGCATATCCTGACAGTGAGGAGCAAACTTGTCCCAAGGAACTCAATTCCCCTAATCAGCAGGAAATAGGCTAACAATAATGTCTCTCCCTTTCCCCTCTATCCTTTTCCTCTCCTATCTAGTGTTAGGGGGTTGAAAGGATGGAAGAAAAAAGGTGGAGAAGGGTGAGGACAAAAAGAACCAGCAAAGTAGCTAAAGCCAAACTACAGATGGGAAATCTCCAGAGAGAGTCTGAAGGGGTTGACAGGCAGGCCAGAGGAGAGAGTGGCCCTGAGGAGTCTGCCTGAAGCTCTCAGAGCATCTGTACAGGGTGGCAGAGAGGCCAGTAAGGACAACTGAGTCTCCATGAAGACACTGCATTTCTGAATTGGTGAGGGAACAGGACAAACCCCAGGAACGCTCATTTGTCCTTTTCTCAGGTGCTTGCTTTTGTGTATGCAAAGCTGATGTGAAGCAGGTGATGAGACCCAGGGCCTCAGATCAGGGCTCCAGTCTCCTCTGCTCTGAGGAAGCAGGTATCACCTGACGGGCCAGAGGCAGCTGCAGAGCTCAGCCTTGGGTAGGAGCCTGTCTGAGGGACACTGAGGACTTCCCTGGTATCTGTGCCGTAGACAATGCCTACTTCTGTTTTCACAACGAGGCTAAAAGGAATGTGTTTATGCACAGCATGAGTGAGTCAATGATGGATGAGAGCTCGCTCCCTGGGAAACAGAGATTTCATGTCATCCATGGGCACAGAGAGCAGGCAGCTTGTCTACCAGAGAGAGGGAGAAGGGACTCCGGCTCATTTGTGTTGTTTCTAACCGGCAGGATGTGCAGAGGGGGCAGAGCAACACCAGGACGAAAACTGCTGCTGTAAAAGGTAGGCTTCTGCTTTGCAGTGGAGAGGAATTCCAGCTGGTCCTTAGTGACCAGGGTCACGACGATGAGAGCCACGTCCGTGAGGAAATGAGATGGAAGCAGAAAGAGGCGGCTTCTGGGAAGGAGGTTAGAATCAGGGAGTACCCAGGTTTTGTGACAGAGTGAAGCCGTGGTTGGCTGGGCTGGGTGCTACACCTGGGAGTGTTGCTCTGGGCACTAGAGTGATGCTGTGTCCGTGTATGGCGGAACAAAGGTCCACCTGATGTCAGGTAGCTTCAATGACCTCCGCTGCGTTTCTCTTTGAGATACCTGATCCTGTGTCCCTTGCGGTCTTATAAGGGGAATGATTCGAGTGGAGGGAGGAGCCAGGAGAGTGTAAATGGAGAGATGAGGTCCCTCCATTCCCATTGCTCACTTTCAATGATCTGTCCTTACACTATGCTGGTTGAGTGTTAGAGACCTAGCATGGGTAGTCACGAGAGGGACGCCTCACTCCGTGTGTTCTCACTCCGCATCCTTATCCTACCTAACTATCTCCAGGTGACAGAGATGGCAGAAAAAAACTGTGGTAGAGGCCAACCTATGAAAATGTGAGGAATTTCTTGTGGAATTCTTCATACCAGAATGTGAGCTCAGGGTCTGGAGATATTCATACTGAAGATGCCGTCCCTCTTACCTGAGCAATGGGGAGCTGCAGGCAGAGGCAGCAACTTGGCTGTGGAGTGAGTGAGTGAGCTTTGGTGAGAGTGACATCATTTCTTCAGCCAGCCAGCACCTGGGTGTCCTCACCTTGAGCATTATGCATGGTATACAGTCCACTCAAATGGCAGAGGACCTCTGGGGTTGCTGGTCACTCAGTTAAAGTTGAGGACTTTCGTATAAGCAAGTGACCTTGGCTGACACCATAATTCTATGCATCCTGGTATGGCTCCATGACAGGTCCTTGGCCCTCCTTTTCATCAGGGCTTTCACAGTACCAACTTCCTCGTCTGCATTAAGCAGCCCCAATTCAGAGATGTACTGAGATGAAGGTGAGGTTTCATGCCAGAAATCTTGCAGAGAGCCAACCTACAATGGATACATCATGGAAAGAAGGTTCAAAGGAAAAGAAGCAGAATCCCCAGGCTCAGTGGAAAGATGGCCAACTTACCAACTCCTGAGGGGATGCATAAACGTGTGCCTACACTGGCTGCTCAGCCCAAAGTTCACTCTCCTTCCCAAGTGTAACTTTGTTGGATGAGTTTAAGTGCAAGCTCTCCCATGAGGTCATCCTCTCTGTGGCACTGCCATATTTCAGCAGCACCTTGGGAAGGATGACCCGTCTTGTGGAAGCTGAATACTGCTTCTCTGAAGAGCTTTCTACATCTTCATGACTTGCAACTTCATTACTGGAATGTTCTAGCAACTGGAGAAACTGAGGAACCTCTGAACTTGCAAGCCAGCTCCAGTTAAATGTTGTCCTTTGTAAGAGATGCCTTGGTCATGGTGTCTCTTCACAGCAACAGAACCCAAGCTATGAAACTCACCTTTCAGAGAGATGGGGGGCATTAAAATGAAACTAATCATTGACAACACACACACACACACACACACACACACAATTTGTGGGTTGAAATGTATACATAATTTAAATAGAGTTGTGCCACTATAATAATGATCCTCCCAAGAGCCATGGGTTAAAACAATCCCAAATGCCTGAGAAATCTCCCTTGGTGTGATAAATCAGAGCTCAAGAGTCTCCCCAGAGAAGATGGGCTGTCGCTATTGCTCTTTGCTGTCTCCCAGAACTTGAATCTCAGACCCTGTACTTATTATACCCATATACATGTGTAACAATAAAGAAAGCATGAATTGGGTGGGGGATGGGAGAAGCTGAGGGGCAGGAGCATGACTGAAGTGGACATAGTTCCCCTGTACGGAGTTCTCAAAAATATATGAAATCATTAAAAAAAAATTGAAGGTTGGGAGGAAACACAGGAAGTGCACAGGAACTGTTAGCAAGAGATTGAAACTATTTTCCAGAAGTACTGGAGAAGTCATGAAAAATTTGGGGAAGTTGCTACAGCTGAGAAAAAAAATTCTGGATTAAAATTATTATTATTAAAATTATCCAACAGTGCAATGAACGATCAGAAAAGGCAGTGGAAAATAGCTTTTAATTTTAAGATATTTTGGGAGCAAAACCAAGTATGACAAGCCACGACTATTTTACGATACTCCTTTGGAGTTCACTAGTTAATGGTATTACCACGCATGGCAGCACAGGCATTAAGAGCCCCCTCTCTGAGGTAAAGGACAGTACACACTGTAGACATAGACACTGCTTAAAAGTGTCTCACTTTTTCTTTTATACTGTGAGTTTTTTGAAGTCAGGAATTCCTTCAGTCTTGCCCTCTGGACCCAGTAGGTGAGCCCTAGTGAAAGGTGAAGGATCCCTGACTGAATACGTAACTGAAGTAACTGAAGGCTTTTGTACTTTTGAAGGGGGATCCGCAGCTGGCAGCAAACTCAAAATCTGCTCTTCATTCGGGAACTGAGAAAGGCAGTGCAATTGCGAGCGAGTTCTGTGAACAGAGGCAGTGGGATGGGGAGGTGCATCCTAGCTGGCACAGTCCTGGCAAGGAAGCACAGAGCGTGCAAAGCCTCTCTCCTTAACCCTGCGGTCATAAGACTGTCTGCTGGTGGTATGCACGTGAACCTTCTCACATCAGCATGACCAGTCAGGAGAGTCCTGGTTTGCTAGCCAGTCTGATTGGCCAAGTTCTGGACATGTGACCAATTAGGTCATAGACCAGGAGTTACAGTTGGTGCGAGGTGGCTGAGACAGTTGGTAACCGACCTGTTATAACTGAGGTCTAAGTTTTCACTCCGGGGCCACAGAGGCAGAGACAGTGTGCTCAGGCATGATTTCAGGAGAGCTGCTCCTGTCTCCTCCAACACCCAGGTACAGCTTAGTTTTCCTAGTCTTGCTGATGATGCGGCTCCCTAACCCGCCTTCTCAGCTTGTCAGAACCACTTTGGTTGTATTGTAGGCACTGGCCCTTTCTTCCCACTGCCTGGCTAATGGAGGTCTTGGGGCTACAGGAATTTAGAGTCTGAACCTCCCAGGACTCTGTGCAGCAATCCCTGGACAGTTCGTGGTGGCTGAGACACGCGGGCTCCTGCCCAGCACAAGCCCTGTGGACCATTGCAGGGAAGCAGAGCCCTGCCCTCTTTCATGTCCCCCTTTTATGTCCAGGATCCTCCAAAAACGGGCACATTCTGCATAGAAATGAGAACACACCACATTTGTCTTTAGAGACTTGGCTTGTCACATGTAGCATTATCCTTAGTTCCACCTATTTTCTGGAAAATGACACTTTTCATTCTTAAGGCTAGGTCCTTTTTTTGTCTCGTATACTCTTCACATGATTTTATTTATGGATTTGTGTATTTCAGACTCACCTTATATTCGTGAGCGAACTGATCTTGATCATGAATATGAGCTTTTAAATGTGTTGTTTAACTATCGTGAAGTATCACGGATCCTCGTTAAGGTTTGTCACATCTTTTACATGAAAATATTGGTAATAGTATTTGGTTTACTGTAGTTTTAATTGTGTGTGTGTGCACACATGTGAAGGACAGAGGACATATTATGAGGCCAGTTCTCTCCTTCCACCATGTGGGCTCTTGGATCATCTGGTCTGGTTGTAAGCAGCTCTAGCCACTGAAGTAGCCAGTTTACTGTTTGTCTGGTTTTTGGTTACAGGGTAACACTGGCTTTTTGGAACACAGTGGAAAGTGTCCCTTCCCTTTTATTTTATGGAATTATCTTAGGAACACTGGTGTTCTTTAAAAGTCTGGTAGAATTCTTTTATGAGATGTCCAGCCTTGGACTTTTTTGTTGATTTTTTCCTGTTTATTAATATTTTAACTTCATTGCTTGTTATTGATCCATTCAAGCATTTTATTTTATATGTATTTTGAAATTTGCCCATCTCTCCCTGTTTCACAATTGGTTGCAGTATAGGTTTCCTATATCTGTTCCAAAGATTCTTAGATATGTTCTAATGGTTCTTTTTTTTTCTTTTCAATATTATTTATTTTATGTAAGTTAGTACACTGTCACTGTCTTCAGACACACCAGCAGAGAACATCAGGTGGTTGTTGAGCCACCATGTGGTTGCTGGGAATTAAACTCAGGACCTCTGGAAGAGTAGTCAGTGCTCTTAAAGCCTGAGTCATCTCTCCAGCCCTGTTCTAAAGGTTCTTAGAGCCTTGCTGTATCTGCTACTGTATCACATTCATTTGCCTCTAGTTTTACTCTGTATCTCCTCATATCCTTAGATTTGGGAATGCTTCCTCAGTTGTCTCCCCTTTCCAAGGACCATGAATTTTGTTTTTCATTGTTCATTATTTTCTGCTTGGTTAGTTTCAGCTCTCATCTTCAGTGTGTTTTATCAGCTATCGGTTTGGGGTTGCATTTGTTGTTCTTTTTCTTTTTCTTTTCTTAAAATTTTTTATTATTTAAATGCGTTTTGTACATCAAACATATTAATAATGAGTATTTTGAGAATCAAATACAAAAATTTTGTTCAACTTTTATGTTCATAGCCTTCCATACCCTAAAAATATCATTAATGAACATTTAATACTACCCATAACTGAGGATCCTATATCTAATGGTGAATACTGAATTGTTTCAAAACATACAAAATATTCTTTAGGAATTAAGCATAGTATAAGAGCATAAAATATTAAAAATGAATCATTAAGAGATGTATTCAAAAGCCCTTATATGATACCACCTGAAATAGTGAGAAAGTATTTAAAATACACTATATGTCTGTGTACAGTGTCTAACTATAAGTTTGCTTTAAAAAGATTATCAGTGATTCTAGGAGAGAAATTATTTTATCAGTAAATATAGTTTAAAATTTTTTAAGTGGAAAAAAACTCTTTGAAGTTAAACATTAAGAAAATGCTAATTTCAAGCACAGTGAGAAAAATTATCAATATTTCCACGATGTTTGTAGAACATGATTTTAATATTTTCAACTGTTAATATTCAACAAACAGAATAATTATTTTAAGATATATTTCATTATGTCTCCCTTTTCACTTCTGGTTTTATTAATTTGGATGCTGTCTCTGTGCCCTCTGGTTAGTCTGGCTAAGGGTTTATCTATATTGTTGATTTTTTTTGAAGAACAAACTCCTGGTTTTGTTGATTCTTTGTACAGTTCTTTTTGTTTCTTTTTGGTTGATTTCAGCCCTGAGTTTGACTATTTCCTGCCATCTACCCCTCTTGTGTGTATTTGCTTCTGTTTGTTCTAGAGCTTTCTGGTGTGCTGTCAAGCTGCTAGTGTAAGATCTTTCCAGTTTCTTTTTGGAGGCACTCAGAGCTATGAGTTTTCCTCTTATCACTGCTTTTATTGTGTCCTATAAGTTTGGGTATGATGTGTCTTCATTTTCATTAAATTCTAAAAAGCCTTTAATTTTTTCTTATTTCTTCATTGAACAAGTTATCATTGAGTTGAATGTTGTTCAGCTTCCATGTGTATGTGGGTTTTCCATTGTTTTTGTTGGTATTTAAGACCAGCCTTAGTCCGTGGTAATCTGATGCATGGGATTATGTCAATCTTCTTGTATGTATTGAGGTCTGTTTTGTGACTGACTATATGGTCAATATTGGAGAAGGTACCACGAAGGCTGAGAAGAAAGTATATTCTTTTGATTTAGGATGAAATGTTCTATAAATAACTAACTTCTGTTAGTTTCACTGTGTCTCTGTTTAGTTTGTTTCCAAGATCTGTCCATTGCTGAGAGTGGGGTGGTGAAGTCTCCCACTATTATTGTATGGGGTGCAATGTGTGCTTTAAGCTTTAGTAGTTTCTTTTATGAATGTGAGTGCCCCTGCATTTGGAGCATAGATGTTCAGAATTGAGAGTTCATCTTGGTAGATTTTTCCTTTGACCATTATGAAGTGTTCTTCCTCATCTTTTTTGATAACTTTTGGTTGAAAGTTGATTTTATTCGATATTAGAATGGCTACCCAGCTTGTTTCTTGGGATCATTTGCTGGGAAAATTGTTTTCCAACATTTTACTTTGAGATATTGTCTATCTTTGACACTAAGATGGATTTCCTGTATGCAGCAAAATGCTGGGTCCTGTTTACATATCCAGTCTGTTATCCTATGTCTTTTTATTGGGGAATTGAGTCCATTGATGTTAAGAGATATTAAGGAAAAGTGATTATTATTTCCTGTTATTTTTGTATTTAGAGGTAGAATTATGCTTGTGTGGCTGTCTTCTTTTGGGTTTGTTAAAAGATTACTTTCATGCATTTTTCTAGGGTGTAGTTTCCCTCCTTGTGTTGGAGTTTTCCATCTATTATCCTGTGTAGGGCTGGATTTATGGAAAGATATTGTGTAAAATTTGGTTTTGTCATGGAACATCTTGTTTTCTCCATCTATGGTAATTGAGAGTTTTGCTGGGTATAGTAGCCTGAGCTGGCATTTGTGATTTTTTAGGGACTGTATGACATCTGTCCAGGATCTTCTGGCTTTCATAGTCTCTGGAGAGCAGTCTGGTGTAATTCTGATAGGTCTGCCTTTATATGTTACTTGACCTTTTTCCTTTACTGCTTTTAACATTCTTTCTTTGTTTAGTGCATTTGTTATTCTGATTATTATGTGACAGGAGGAATTTCTTTTCTGGTCCAGTCTATTTGGAGTTCTGTAGGCTTCTTGTATGTTCATGGACATCTCTTTCTTTAGGTTAGGGAAGTTTTCTTCTATAATTTTGTTGAAAACATTTACTGGCCCTTTAAGTTGGGAATCTTAGCTCTGTTCTTTACCTATTATCTTTAGGTTTGGTCTTCTCATTGTGTCCTGGATTTCCTGGATGTTTTGGATTTTGCCTTTTCTTTGCCTGCTGTGTCAGTGTTTTCTATGGTATCTTCTGCACTTGAGATTCTCTCTTCTTGTATTCTGTTGGTGATGCTTGCATCTATGACTCCTGATATCTTTCCTAGGTTTTCTAACTCCAGGGTTGTCTCCCTTTGTGATTTCTTTATTGTTTCTATTTCCATTTTTAGATCTTGGATGGTTTTGTTAATTTCCTTCACCTGTTTGATTGTGTTTTCCTGTACTTTAAGGGATTTTTGTGTTTCCTCTCTAAGGGCTTCTAGCTGCTTACCTGTGTTCTCCTGTACTTCAAGGGAGTTATTTATGTCCTTCTTAAAGTCCTCTATCATTATCATGAAAAGTGATTTTTAGATTCGAATCTTGCTTTTCTGATGTGATGTTGTATCCAGGACTTGCTATGGTGGGAGAATTGGGTTCTGATGCTACCAAGTAACCTTGATTTCTGTTGCTTCTGTTCTTATGCTTGTCTCTCACCATCTGGTTATCTCTAGTGCTACCTGCCCTGGCTATGTCTGACTGGAGCCTGTCCTTCCTGTGCTCCTGCTTATGTCAGAACTCCTCAGAGTTCATCTGTCTCTGTAATCCTGTGATTCTGGGATCCTGAGATCCTGAGATCCTGGGTGTGTCAGAGATTCTGGGAGTCAAGCTGCCTCTGGGATCCTGTGATCCTGTGATCCTGGGGGTGATAGAGTGCCTGGGAGTGGAGCTTCCTCTGGGTGTTGTGGGACTGGCTGTGGAGTTTGTGCTCAAGGTCTGCTCAGGGCACTAGCCCAGACTGGAAGGAACCCGTGCCACTGGTTGGGTGGAGTTTCTGGGTGCCTGGGTCTCGCTGTTCCCAGTAACTTCCACTGTTGTGTTGTTAGTTTTCTATGACCCGGAAGTGCACTATGGGACCATCTTACCTCTCTGTTACTTTTCTATGTGGGAATTGAGAACAGTCAGGCTTCTTCCAAACCTGCTGCTCTTGTTTGTAATACCATGGTTTTCATCTCATTGTTTGTCATTTCATGTTAGGGTGGAAATTGTCAAGCGACTTGCAGGGACGTGAAGAGAGCAGGCAGTGATGCAGCTGGATCTGGAGGACAGGCCCTCTGGAAGTGTGACCCTGTTGGGTCACCTCAGGAGCCTCAGCAAAGGCAGCTTTACATGGCTTTGCCAACTCCACAAAGAGGTGTAGTCTGCTGTCAGGATCTTTTGAAAGGGGTGAGAAAAATGACACAGACAACATGACTGAAATTGACAAATTAAGCTTCTGGACCATCCAAACATCATGAAGCTGTTCCACATCAGAAAACACATCTTTATGGTGATAGAATGTGTAGCAGAGGGAGATCTGCTGAGCCACAGAAGGTTGACAATTTTTCAGGAGGAACAGGCTCAGGACAACCACACACAGGTAGTGTGTTCAGTTCACTATGCCATGAGAACCCCATTGCACACAGGGGCATCAAATTGTATGTATTTGGCCTGGCCATCAAAGGCACCTCTGGGCAAAAGTTCAAGGGTGGTAGTGGTATAGTGTGTGGTGTGGTGACACCAGATTCCCAGCATATTATGTGTGACAGAGACGGACTCTCTACTGGATCTGATCATAGCACTGTATTGTCAGGTAATGTGGGATGGGGTGAGCAACAGGATTTGATCTCCTAGAGTCTTACTTTAACACCCTATATACACTGTTACTTCAAGGACCTGAAGGACAGTCACCATATAGATTTCTAGATATTAGTCCTGGCTAGACAGCAGCTGTTTTGCTGTCTCATATACAATGCCAGGTACCAGAACCTGTTAGACATCCCCCTAACCACATTGCCACCTGAGATACAGGGACAGGTATCAGGGCTTGGTTGTCATTCCATCTCCTGCCATTGGTCCACATATCCTGCTAGATTCACATCTTGCAGGACGCCTCCTGTCCTGGCATATACCTCCAGGTGTAATGCACTGTTAAATAGCACTTGCACTTGTAGGTGCCAGGAATTACTGCACAACCTCCCCAGTGCCTTGAAATCATTCCTAAGGATTGGGCCATGCACGGCTTCCCACCAGACACCATACTGACTGCTGGGTACTGGACCATGCTGAACAGGCCACCAACATATGCATCACATTAGTTCTGGGTGTCCAGTCCTAAGTGATCCCCGACAAACCTCACATTAAGTGATAGTGAGGCCATGGTGGATACCCCCTGACACTGTACCTTCAACACACTGCTATGTCCTGGGCCCTGCTTGACAGCCTCACATGAATGAAGCCCACATATCTGCAGGGTGTCAGGACCCTCTTAGACATCAGCCCCAATCAGCACCTACTACAACATAGTTATCAGGCCTGATGGAGACTCCTGTACCTCTGTCACAGACTATAATCTACTATGTCATAGGCCCTGCTGGATAAACTTAGGACAGTCTTAACATCAGTCTTGCTGGACATCCCCTCCCCAGTCTGTGTGTGTGCAATGCCAGCACGCTGTCCCCTAGGCCAAGCTGTGTGGCAGTGTAACTGGGATTTCCAGTCACGTCAGATAGCTAGCACTGTGTGTGGAGTGGCGTCCTCAGGGAAGGGGTGTTTAGGGAGGCCTAGACACCTGCATGTTACATGGGAAGGGGGCTTTAGGTATCCATTCTTCCATGAATGACCATCCTTGCCTGAAAATAGCACTGTGTGTGTGAGCATCTAGCATGCCATGATAAAAGCAGTGTAGGGCCATGGGAAGGGGGAAGGCAAGTGCAGCAGGACCTAGGGCCTAGCAGTTGTCTGTGGCAGTGGAGGGGATGTCCCAGAGGGCTTCACACCTCAGTGTAAGTGATGTGGATGGTGGAAAGTGTCCAGGAAGATCTCAGTATGGCAGGATATGTGGGGCGTCATCAGGGGACCAGCTGTAGGACCTGAGAGCTTGCTTGTGCTTTTCAGATAGTAACAGGAAGTTGGTGTGGTCCAGTAGCATCTGTCATCTGGTGTAGTAAGTGGTGTAGCCACTCCGGTGTATTGTCCTTCGAGTCCTGACACCTTAAATATTACATGGGTTCTAGAAGAGTGTGTCCAACCCTGCCAGAAAGTTATTGATTTGGGGGCAGCAGCACGGGAGAGTGGTATTACAAACTTGTAGGTATCAGGCCTTGCTGACACCTCCCTCACAGATATGCCATATACACTGGAAGCTATCAACGCTGGCTGCTGGGCCCTACCCCACATAAACTGGTAGATTGCAGGCACTGCTGGACACCACTTAGAGCCCTAGATATACTGTCATAAAACCCATGCTGCTGGGACCGTAGGGTACTATTGGTTATTGGGCTGTGTATCCGACCCTGCCGGACACATTCCCTCACTCTCCTTATCACCCATAAAGATGCTGCTACGTTTCAGTCTATGCTGGTCAACCCACTGTGCCTCACCCCATATACAGTACTAAGTCTCATACCCTGTGAGACACCCCCCCCTCCCCGCACCTCACATACACTGCTAGGAATCAGACCCTGCTGGTCCTAACCTCCTGTGCTCACTGCTAAGATTTAGCCTTGTTAGGCACTCGACTACCAAATTCAGGGCACTCTGAGGAATCAGGACACACAGGACACCCCTCCTCCTGCCACCACTGTGCTGTGTGTAGTATCAGGTCCTACTGGACCTACCCCACACACAAATTGTGGAGCGACAGGCCCTAGGGATGCAGGCTCCCCTTTTTCCAGTCATTTCCATCTGCACACACTGCACATTGTTTAGCCATGTTGGACACTGCCCTGCTGTTTTCCCATAGAAACTCCTGGGTACCCAGCCTTTCCCCAGCTGCCCAGCTTGTTCCATGTACACTACTACATCAGACCCTATTGGATTCCCTTGATCTCTGTGGCTAACTCACATCCTCTGCCAGCTTTCAGAGCATACTGGGCATCCCGATGCAGACCTCCACCCTCTGCTACATTACTGTTGTGTTTCAGGAGTTGTTATGCATCTCCTGACAAGCCTTCCCCCCTTCTTTCATAGCTCCATTCCTAGCAGTGTAGGGGGCCAGCAGCAGTTGGTGCTATCCAGCATGGTATCATAGCTAGCAGTGTGTGTGTGTGTGTGTGTGTGTGTGTGTGTGTGTGTGTGTGTGCGTGTGTGCATGTGTTGGCAGATTGGCAGGTTTGCCCTGCTGGTCCTCATATCTACTGGACCATGTTGGAAGAGGGTGTATTTCAGACATGACTTTTGGGCAGTGGCAAGGTGCAGTATGTTCACATATGTGCTTGTGCCATCAATACTGACGCTGTGATGTCTGTTCAGTAAGGAGAAGCAAACTTGCTGTCAGACACATTGAACACATGGAAGATGGTAGAGCCTGCTGACATGTTTTAGACAATCTCCTAGAGATTTAAGGTTGCAAGGAATGAATGCAGAGTTGGGTGTACTCCTGACTTTCCTATAAAGGTGAACAGTTCTGTGACCAGGTGGAGGAAGCCACAGTTGCTGGACTTTGCACAAACTGATCAATCCTTCATAATCACTCATGCATGCTCAGATTCTGGAGGAGGCCTTTGCCACCTCTCTTTGGCCTGGTCCATATGGGTAATGGCTTTTCCTGGCCCAGAATGCATTTACAGGAGGGTTAGAGGATGCTGTTGATACTGCTGCAGGCTACACAGTACTGCATCAATGAGGTATTTTAACCTTTCCCACAGTCTGTTTCCTGCATCTCTCAAGAGATGAAGGGGAAAAGGCCCATCTCTGTGGATGTTGAACCATGGGAGCAGGGAGCATCCTGAGCAGGACCGAGAGGTTCAGGAAGGAGCCAGGCTCAAGCTTCGAGGGGACGTATGCCTGACCACCCAGCAGCCAACAAGGCAACACTGGGTACATGTGCCTGCACCCTTCCTCCAGTTGCTGGAATACACCAGCCATGGTGTCCCGGTCAAGCTGGTCAACAATGGTTCCCTCATCCCAGCTCCTGACTTGTGTTTGCAACAAGTCCTGGAACCTGGACCACCACCAACAGGTAAGCTACCCACAGCAAATAGGCCCCTTTGGCTTCATTACCACATTAATTAGGCTGAATGGTCATGTCTTCTCTTTTCCAGCTGATGCTGCAACAAAATTCCTGAACAGGATGCGAAAGTGTTTCAGTTGAGCCTTGAGAAGTGAACATACCTTGGCACCTGTCCCCTGGATGGGACAACTTGAGGAAGGGCCATCCATATTCCCATTCCCTACTCAGGACACTGCTAATGTGCATATGAGGAGTAAGTCCGCCACTAACACTTTATACCCTGTCCTGAAGTAGGCACAACTGTGTAGACCCAGCAGGTCATGTCACTGATGCAGAAGAAATGTAGAGAGCAGCATGGCAGATGCCTGCCATGTGGGCTACATGGATTGTCTAAATGCAAGACAAACACCAAGGGGCCTCCTGGCAGAGAGTCAAAGAGAAACTAAGCAGAGATGAGACAAAAGAGAGGAGAAAGGTTTATTACCTGAAGGGGATGAGGAGAGCATTGGCATACTATTTGGGAAGCCACATCCTGCTCCAGCAAGTAAAGCATGGGGACTTCAAGAGCCTGTGCATATGGGTAGAAGTGTGGGTCTATCCCTGAGCATGCTCCATGCAGGAAGACACTAGTACCCTGAGCATGAGTTCACTAAACTCCTAAGCATGCTTAAGGAAGAGTTCACTACACTCCTGGGCATATTCAATTTATGTTCACGGAGCACATGCCCTAAAAGCATAAGTGACAGAAAAAGAGACATTACCTTTTAGCAGATTCCAGAAGGTGCCTTCCTTGCAGTGAGGCTAAGAATACCACAGACCATGGCTTAGAACACCACAATGGACACCAAGACTTGTTGCCAGCCCTGGGTACAGGGCACACATGGACCTGTGTGATGTTTGAAGCTGTTTCTTATAGACTCCATGTTCAAGTCCTGCTGGGAATCTATGTATAATCCACTCAGTGTAAGCAGGGATCACTGATGAAAACACTATAGCATTGCACTGTTGCTTCTCCTTTTGGCCTTCCTGCCTGTTCTCCTTCCTATAAGCCAGTGGTTTTCAACCTCCCTGACTCGGCAACAATTTAATACAGCTCCTCATGTTGTGATGCTACTTCATTGCTACTTCCAACCTGTAAATATTTTACTGTTACGAATCATGATGTAAATATCTGATATGCAGGCTACCTGATGTACAACCTTCAAAATGGTTACGGCCCTCAGGTTGAGACTCACCACTGTAAGCCTCTCTGGCAGGGATACCAGCGTGGCCCTGAAACCTCAGAGGGCCTGATGTCCAGTGATTGCGCACATCTCCCAGCCACAAGGCTCCGTTCTCTGTGATGAGCCATCTACACTGCTAAAGTGTGATGGTGCAGGGATAGTCCCAGGTCCACCTCCTCCTTTCCCCGGGTGGATCCTCCATTCTTGTGGTGGACAGATTGTGTTTAGAGGACGTTAACCAGCCTGTGCACTCAGGCTTTCCTTGGCTAAAACACACTGTTCTTGTGTTAGATAGGAGGCTAGTTCCAGGAAAGAGCTACAAAGAAGGTCCCTGGATAGAACCTAACCGGTAATAGTTGGGCCTGCTCAGGGCCCTCAGAACAGGACATAAATTAGGGGTTTCAGTCTACTGATGGCCAAGATTGAAAGGCAGTGCAGTGTTAGACCCCAGGTTCATCAGCTCGCCTCCAAACAGGATGCAAAAAGTGGTGATGGACAGCCACAGTACCCGTCAGGTGCTTTCTGGATCCCTTTTCCTCCAATTAACTTTTCACCTATGGGTATATTTAGACCCTTGTGCATATTTTTGTTATATATCTCTACCTCTATCTCTAAATCTATACCTATATCTATATCTATCTATACCTGTCTATATCTATCTATATCTATACCTGTCTATATCTATCTATATCTATCTGGCTCCTTGCTGGCAGGTCCAGGTGAGAGGAGAGAGGTCCCGCCGGGTCTCTACGGGGCTGAGCAGGAGGGTGAGTGTTGATGGCCCAAAAGAAACACACACAGCCTGGAGTCTTGTTGAAGCAGGAACTCAATTTTATGACATCAGCCTCTCTCACGGAAGTGACTGAGACAGGCCTCAAAACTGGAGCCAGGCTCGGGGTTTGTCCTCAAGGCCCAAACCAGGGCCAAAATGGGTTCCAACAATATATATGAAATTGTATAACAGACTTAATTCATGGTAAAGTGTGCTTTCAAGAGAAGGACACCCCTGTCCTTCATGTGCCCACTCTGAGGGAGGCACAGGAAAAGGATACAGTGACAAGAAGAGGTGTGAGTTCATTCTGCTAGGTCCACTTGTTTTGTTTTGTTTTTTAATTTTTTATTAGATATTTTCTTTATTTACATTTCAAATGTTATCCCCTTTCCGCATTTCCCTTCCGAAAACCCCTCTATCCTATCCCCCCTCCCCCTGTTCACTAACCCACCCCCTCCTGCTTCCCTGTCCTGGCATTCCCCTACACTGGGACAAGCTGTCACAGGACCAAGGGCCTCTCCTCTCATTGATGTCGCACAAGGCCATCTTCTGCTACATATGTAGAAGGAGCCATAGCTTTGGTTGGTGGTTTAGTCCTTGGGAGCTCTGGGGGTACTGGTTGGTTCATATTGTTGTTTCTCCTATGGGGTTGCAAACCCCTTCAGCTCTTTTGGTCCTTTCTCTAACTCCTCCATTGGGGACCCTGTGCTCAGTCCAATGGATGGCTGTGAGCATTCACTTCTGTATTTGTCAGGCACTGGCAGAGCCTCTCAGGAGACAGCTATATCAGGGTCCTGTCAGCAAGCACTTGTTGGCATCCACAATAGTGTCTGGGTTTGGTGCCTGTATATGGGATGGAGCCCCAGGTGGGACAGTCTCTGGATGGCCTTTCCTTCAGTTTCTGCTCTATGCTTTGTCTCTGTAACTCCTTCCATGGGTATTTTGATCCCCTTATAAGAAGGATTGAAGTATCCACACTTTGATCTTCCTTGTTCTTGAGCTTCGTGTGATCTGTGGATTGTATCTTGGGTATTCTAAATTCTGGGCTAATATCCACTTATCAGTGAGTGTATACTGCCATGGACCACCCCAGCTGGGTATGGGGGTCCCTGGGATGTGGGTTCTCGAAACTGGGTGGGTAAAGATTAGGTGGTGACAAACAGAAACACAGAGGCAGTTTGAATCTGAGTGTATTTTGCAGCTCTTTAGCAGGGGATTTTATACATTAAAAACCAAACATTACATGTCTTAGAAACTGTATCCAGTGAAACAATCACAATACCAACAAAAATCATTTGGTATAGTAAAGCACAAAAATATCTTTTAGAAACTGTATCCAGTGAAACAACCACAAACAGAACAGGTAACATCACTATTAATATAAATCATCAAAATATAACAATTCTAAAAGGATGTATTCAGTGGGGGCAGTCATCCAAGGCTAGTGGCATATTTTCAAGATCAGGTTAATAAATCTTTAGTGGTCAGTGCTCTTAACCGCTGAGCTAACTCTCCAGCCCCATATGGTCAATTATTATTTAACATCTAACCCCTGATTTTTTTTTTTAATAAATCTTCAATGCATAAATTTGAAATATTTTAATTCTTTCTAATTAAGGCTTTCTTTACCACATACCAAAATCCACCTCTGATGACACATGTATAGCCATATGAAATTTTATTGTTGGGAAAGTTTTTATCTCTCATAATAGTTTTATAAATGTCTTAAAAAAGTAAAGCGTTGGTTTCCCTGGGGGTAAGGTCATGTTAGTGGCCCCATCTCAAGGGATGGTTTCTTACCCATTACTCTTGCTTAAGATCTTGGCCTAGGCTACCAGAAACATGTAAATAAGAAAAGGAATAAGAAAACAAAACAGATTGCCATGAGAACTAGGGCTCAATATTTTTTCTCGGTCAAAGACTTCCACAACCGGTTCCAGGAGGCCTCCCCCCTTTTGAGGTCAACCTCCTCAGCCTGTGGAACTTGTCACACGGATCCTACTGGAGGTGGTGTGGCAGCATACCATGCGTGTTCTTTTGTGATTGAGTTACCTCACCCAGGATGATATTTTCCATCCATTTGCCTTCTTTTTTAAGTGTGTATCAATGTTCTTTGCTCACTCACTAAATGCTGGGTGTTTGATCTTACACTGCATGCCATCTGTGTTCCTCTCTTTCAGGAGCACAAGACCCCAACCTGCTACAGGCTGGGGAGCAGACACAACTGGAGCCTTCCCCATAACGCAGGCTTCCAAAGCCTAATCTGTGATGCTAGACACAGGAGACGAGGAGACTGAGGTCAAGGCTGCCCAGGCCTGGGTGTTCTGCCGGGGCAGTGACCTGCAATTGATGTTCCACTGACTAGATGTTTGGATAGTAATTGTTGTAGTCCAAGAGACTCTTTGACAGAGTGTGTACATCTGGAGCATTCTGGGAACATAATTTTAATAGTAATATACTTTTCTGTAAACTGCAAGAGTTTAATACTTCCAGTTATTTTATTTATGTATGATTTATTTAGTTTTGTTTTATGAGCTTGTTGGGATTTTCAACATATAGATTCACTTCCTCTATGAATGAATCTTATACTGGCAGTTCCAGTGGGATGAACAATTAATCCTTCCTTCCTTCCTCCCTCTTTGCTCTCCCCTCACACCCCCTCCTCCTTTTTCCAGTCCTCTGTGTTTCCAACCTCAGACTCCTGCACTAGAGATTACATTTATTACCATTTTTATCTTGGCATGGTAGCAATGCCAACATTCCTAAAATTAAGGAAGCTGAAGCTGAAGAATTGTGGCATTATTGGCCAACATGTGCTGCATTAAAAACAAAAGAAAATGAAAGAACAAACAAACTTCTTCCCAAAGCCGTGTTGTTTTTAGCGTTCTCCAGCCTTGTCCTCTGAGGCGCGTGGTCATGACTGCTCACTGATGGGCTAGGCTTGCATTTTTCTTTGTGATATTTTGTTTCATCCTCCAGCTCATATTTATTATTCACTTCTTTCCTTTTTTTCTCTATAGATTCTTTATTGTGTCATGGTAATTATTTTCCTATTTTGTAACCATAGTTACTAGATGCTCTAATGATGTGCCCAAACCTATTTCAGATTAGTAGTAATCTAGCTTTAATAACATAGAAACACTGCTTCAGAACAGCTGTTTTCTTTCCCTCTTCTGGGCCCTAAAGGCTATCTGTATGNCATCTCTGTGATGGAAACCCATCAACACATTGTTTCATTTCTTTATAGGACACCAAGCCCTCTTGAGTCTGTTCATTTCTACACAGACCCTATCACTCCTGTCCTTCCAATTTGTCTGTTTGAATTTGATTTACCATCTGGTGCCATTTCCTTCCAACTGGGACTTTCCTTCCCCACTGTGACGTGTAAGGCAGTCACAGCCCATTCCTTTCTTTATTCTTTGCTGTGGGTCAGTTTGCCTGGAGCCTGCACAGCTGGACACAGTATGTGATGCAGGTGTAGCTTTCAACATGGATGTACTCCAGATATTCTTGCTGTCTGACTATTCTGAATTCTTGCTGATACCTTCTAGGAAGTTTTAAAACCATTCTTGCTCATTTTGAGGGTTAAAATACCACTGGCTTAGGCAATTAACACCTGCAGCATAATGGCAGGGCATTAAGTAGCCTTTGTGCCTTCTCTGTAGGAACCTCTCAGATCTAACTCTCAGCCTGCTTGTGGAGTCCCAGAAAAAAAAGTAATTTTAATCTTTATTTGCAAGTTCTATGTCTACAAAGTCCTCTGAGAAACCATACCATTTCAAAAAAAAAATTCTCTGTACTGTCTTTGTCCTTAGTACTTATATATCTTTCAGAATATATGATTACGTGATAAAAAGATCACAAGTTTACACATAAATTCAGATCATAAATTGAGTAAGAAGTTTACAACAGAGAATGTTTACATGCATATCAATTAAGAGTAATTATCTGGCTAAACGTTCATTATCTGTCACTAGCTCAACAGGCTCATTGAAAGTAAAAAAACACAGTTTTTGTGACTAAGTTATTATGGAAGTTTTCTACCGATAAACTCAGTCAATTTTTTTTATCCTCTCTCCTTGCACCTATAGTAAATTCTTAGTTCTGTTTTTATGACCTTTGGTTAATTGTTTTATAACCCCTTGGAATATGCTCTCAGTTGTAAAAGCCTGTTTTCTATCTCAGAAACAATGAACTCTTCTGAAACCCTGAAGGCTTGCAGAGTTCTAATTGCAGGTTTGACATAGGAAAGGTCTTACTAGCAGTCCTATTATTAAAGATCTTAATAATTCCTAATATAATTTTAGGAATCCTTTTATCATCATTAAGAATTAAGAAGTATAGCACCCCTACAAGGCAGTAAATTTTTGTTGCCCTGAAGAAATGGTGCACAGGTGGGCTAATACCTAGTGTTTCTTATATAAATTTAATAATAACCAAAAATAAATTAATAGCAGGAATCTTTCCTCCAACTTAATCTTCTCGGCCTTGCCTAAAGAAGCAAATCCGACATCCTTTACAGTTCATGAGGGAAATGAAAGACCTACAATGTGAGGACTCCACCATGTTCTGACTCAGGAGAAGTGACACCCCAAATCACTCACGAGAAACGGTCTTGATGCAAACTGTAAGAGGTTTACTTGGGAAAGACTAGTGCACTGCGGACGACTCGTATCCCACGCAGGGGTAGAAGTGTCAACAATGAGCCCAAGGAGTAAGGGGTTTATAAAGACACAAAACCCGAAAACACCTGGCATTGGGCTATAGAAAGGCAAAAACTGCAAACATCTGGCATCGTGGAACAATGGGGCTATTTTGGACACAGGTCTAGGGGCTTGAATAATTTTTTACTCTCTGTCAGGATCTTTTAGAACCATCTCGGGAAGATCACCTGCTAGGTTTTAGTTTCTTCTAGATGTCTCCTGGCATCAATGGCTTCATGCACAATGCCTGGCTGCTGTTGACTCCAATTTCTCTATATCTGAATGCATGGGTGTGCCCCTCAGGACTCTATGTGGACAGCCACCCATTCCAATCTTTGTTTTAATTTGACCTAGGTCACAGAATCTCTGGTCAGCAAGACCTGGCTCCTGCTCCCCTTCCTCTCTTCACTTGGTTCAGATGATGGTCACAATTCCTCTGGCATCAATGCCTGACTGCAGTTTGTCTCCAATTCCCTGGTATGTGAAAGAATGGTTGTTCTCCTCTGTTCTGGCTTGGCCACAGCTCATCCCGCTTACTGCTCTGCTGTGGTGTGGGTCATAGAAAACCTCAGAAGTGTGGTAGGAGCCACCCAGCTATGATGTCACTGATACTACTTTTCAGATTTGTACCTTTGATGGGTCCTCTATGTTACTCACCAGGATATGGNCCAGATCATTCATGAGGGCTTGCAGTTCCGCTGCCATAGAGTAAATTGTCTTTCTCTTGTTAGAAAGTCCTGTGCTTAGGAGCTGGTGTGGGGCTTTTGTTCTTCAAAGAATCCCTATCCCATTGAACTTTGTCCTGAGATTTACCTATAGCAGAGCATTCGGGGATGTTATTCGAAGGAGCCTCTCCTTTTCCTGGTCTATAGGAGGACTGACTCCAAGTCTTGGTTGTATCCTTGAGCTTGGTGGAGCTTGGAATAGAAGGCCTTAGTTTCTCAATCCTTTCTCCCTGGCTTATCCCTCTAGATATTATAATACTCTGCCTCTCTTCATGGGGATGAAACCCCATGTATGTGATCCCTCACTTCGATCTTATCCTTGGGAATTCTGAACTCCTGAGTCTCCAACCTCTGATGTCTTTCTCATGAAGACATCAGCTAAGCCCTGGAAGTTTTGGGGTTTTGCTAATTATTTTGGAATCTTGGGTGGGAGTGCTATGAAGGCAAGCTGACTATGGGACAGTGTGTACTGTTCTGGGGCCATCAGGGTGATGTCTGACACGCCAAGACTTTGGGTTCATGCTTGATCTCAAGTCCATCTTGCTATAATTTTGTGGTTTTAGAGCTGAATATACTGAGTGCTTTGAGGAAGGTGTTTGGAGATGTCCTGTGTTTTTATTGGCCCCTACAGACTCGAATTTTTGGGACTGATATTGATGGCTTGGCCATTGGGAATTTTACTAGATTCCGGACTCACTCTCAAGGCAGGAGGTGGCTCTTATTTCACCTCCCATTAATTGATTTGTTTGGCCATTGAAGGTGGGACACTTTGTTCAGGGCCAACCACTATCACATGTCAGCAGGGATGTCCTGAGGCCACATCTTCAAACCTTTCAGATGGTGTACTTGTCCTTTTTTGAGTTGGTATATTGTTGCAGGTTCCTTTTCCAGTTCCTTAGATAGTCTTGCTCTCCTCAATTTTGTCTGGAAGCAGGAAGCAAAGGGCTCATCACTCAGGTAGTTCTGCCATGGGTCTGGTTGTACCTTTGAGGTCCTGTGACTGGCAGCAGGTGGAAGGGGTTTTGGGTCTACAGGTGATTGTATAAATTTAGATCTCTCTAGCCTAGCAGCTGATATACTTTCTACCCTTGTCCCTCCCAGATCTTGGTGATGCACGTTTTCCAGGACCATGGCAGCCTTGAAATAGTATTCAGCCTTGGAACCACAGATGTGGGAGGAGGGATACACAACCTGGGAAAGTTTTCAGGCTGGAACTCAGGTGGAGTGAGATCCCTTGCCTCAAGAATCTGCAGATAAAGTCTCTGCATTTTACAGGAAGCTCTGTGATGTTTGACTCCAGATTTTCTCAGTATTTGGTGTCAAGCAGGAAATGGTGCTCCGCAGTGTTCACATGGAGCAGCTTACCTGTCCCCAGTGCAGGGTTCCTGGGTGTCAGCCTCTTCCCAGGCATGGGCTTGAAGTGCAAGGCACGTCTTTGTCCCTAACACCTAGGCTCTTATTGTAGGCATGCTGTATGTTACATTTAGCTATTGCCTTTGTAAGGGTGTCTCCCTGGACACAGACCATATCGTCTGGCTCAAGTTGTAGATTTTAGAGTTAAAGATGGAGGGCTAGACAGGCTGGGAGAGTTGAGGCCTGTTATTGCAATACTGATTACTGCTGGAAATGTCCCTGAAGCTGATTCAGTTCCCTGGATGGGAGTAATTTGGCAGCTGTTCCTTGTTGTTCCCCACAGTAGTTGCCTTGTCTTCATTCTGTGGCTCCTGATGAGACTGGAGTACCTGACAGTGCTCAGGAAGGATGGAGGCTGACCTGATAGCTTTACTGTGTGCGGTGCCCCTGGACAAGTTGCCAGTGGGCTGGCTAATGGCTGCTTAATGTTTTTGTTCATTAGAAGCTGTAGTGCCTTTCCAATTCACTGCATTTTGCTAGGGCTGTTTTCAGTTGGAAGGTATGCCTGTATCTCTCTCAGTACTAGGAACAGCTCTTCCACAGTCCCTACTCTGGAAACAGAAAGGTGTTAGTTTTCTGTAGAACTTTTAGTTCTTTCATTTCCTGAACCTCTGTCACACATACCAAGCTTGGTGTTACAAATTGTGGAGGCAATGGCTTGTCCTGAGAAAGCTATGGAGGTCCTTGAGCCTGTGGTAGTCCTTTGACAGACCCACATGCAGCATTAAATCTTGCAGTTTTATGTCATGGTAAAGAAGGGCTTCTGATGTCTTGGGCAGTAGGCACAACTGACTCCAAGAATACAGAGGATATGCCCCAGACAATTCCACTAAATGTCTGCTGTATAAGATCNTCTGAGACCTTGAAGTAAGACAACAGATGAGAGAAAGGAAGGTGATCCATTTTCTTATTATGGTTTGAAAAGGTTGTGGTGTGGATGAAGTTCAGGAAAAGTTGCTTGATGGGACTGTAAAAGACAGAAGTTGAAAACATCAGCCCCAAGCAGAGGATCAAGAGGCCCATCAGTCTCTGTAAATGTGGCACCTGTAGCCATACATATAGTCTCCATATTCTATATCCCTTAGTGTCACATTCAACTGGGATGTGTTCCAATCTCACCCTGCATAGCATCTTCAGGCCCTTAGCTCACATCCTTGTATAAAAAATTTCACAAGTCAGATTTCTTACATTTACATAAGTCGTTCTGGAATCTGAGGCTCTTTCACATTTTTTTTTCTGTCATCAGTACAACCTGGAGACAGTTAAGTAGGATCAGGATGAGGAATGGAACCACACAGGAGTGAGGCGTCCTCTTGTGACTAACCATGCTAGGACTCTAATGCTCAAGCACTATAGTGCAAGGACAGAGCACTGAACGTGAGCAGGGAAATGGAGGGGCCTCATCTCTCCACTTACACTTTCCCTGCTCTTTCCTCCACTCCTGTAATTCCCCTTATCATACAGCAGGGACCACAGGAGCTGTTATCTGAAAGAGATTTGTATCTGAGAGAACTGAAGCAATATTCTGGCAGGTGGATCTTGGAGTCCCCCTACAGAGGCTGAGTATCCCTCTAGTGCTTCAAACTACACTCCCAAATATAGCACCCATCAAGGCCAGCTACAACTTTGTTGTGTCACACAACCTGGGGACTTACTGTTCCTGATTTCCTTCCCAGCAGTCCCTACTTCCTTCTTGGAGCTCTGTATCTCATGTCCAAAAAGCATGGCTCTCATCATGACCCTCTTCAATTAATTGAGGGCCAGATGGAATTCTTCTCCACGGGAAAGCAGAAGCCTACCTTTTACAGTAGCTGTTTCCTTCCTGGTCTTGCTCTGTACACTCTTCATCACCTGTCAGTTGCAAACAACACAAATGAGCGTGGGCCCCTCTTTACTATCTCTGACAGACAACCTTCTTGCAATCTGTGTTCATGGGTAACAGGAAATTCACATTTCCCAGGGAGCTCTCTAATTCATCCTTGACACTGTGTATAAGCACATTTACATTTGGCTCTGTTTGAAAAATAGCAGAAGGGACTGTCTGTGCCTCAGGTACCACAGATGTCCTCAGTCAGTGTCCTCAGATAGGATCCCACTCAAGGCTGAGCTCTGCAGCTGACTCTGCAGTTCATAACTTCTTCCTCAGAGCAGAGGAGACTCAACCCCTGATCTGAGGCTCATGGTCTCATCACCTGCTTCACAGCAGCTCAAAGCAAACAAAAGCAACTGCTTGAGGACAGGAATGAATGANGGCTTGTCACATAGCTTGTCCTGTGTCCTCACCCACTCAGAAATACAGTCTGTCCCTGGAGCCATGTTTATTCTTAGTGGTCTCTATGCCACTCTATACAGATGGTCTGAGAGCTTCAGGCAGACATCTCAGGGCCACTCTCCCCTCAGCTGTCATTTGCTGCAGACTGAGTGCTGCTCTTTTAGAGAATTCCTTTCACCTGTCTGTAGCTAGACTTCGAATGCTTTTCTCTCTTCCACCCTTCTCCTCTCCCTTTTCTTCCATCCTTTCAATTCCATAACACTACATAGCAGGGAAAAAGGATAAGAGGGGTAAAGGGGAGACATTATTGTTAGACTACTTCCTGATGATTAGGGGGTTAAGTTCCTTTGGGGGGCAAGTTTGATCTTTGCCATCAGGATATCCAATTTTTTCTTCGTCATTTCTTCTGTGCACACGACTACTTAACAAACTGCAAACTGACAATAAACAACAAGGAACCAGCAACCCACCATGCCTCCCAAGGCCCTATCATTTATGTACTCTCTGAAAAGACCTTAGAATTCCAAGACTCATAGGAACACACACTATTGGCTGCTGGTCAAAATCCCACACCTGCTAGAGCATGAGGCAAATTATAGACAGCTGATGTAGAAAATCTGAAATGACAGATAAAACAAAAATAGAGAGTAAAACAAAAATGTATTCTTATATTTGTTTTTAAAAGAACAAAATGCTGTAATTTGTCAGTACACCTGTCTTTCTAGGGAATGTGGAGTAAAGTTTGTGAATGCTGCTCTATTGTGTGTGAACCACGTCTTTGCTCACCTTTAGGATGTCCCCTTTGGTCTCAGCTGATGGTGACAGTGGATACTCTGTGAATAATGGGAATAGCAGGAAAAACAGTTGCTCCTTAGCACACATCCCAATGCCCATGTCCATTGCTATGTCCATGGAGCTGGTGCTCATCCACGAGTCCCTAATGCTATTCTTGAAGGAGAGAATTCTCCATCTTCTGAAACCCAGTGCAGCGTTCAGGCTACTGAGTCCTTGAGTGCAGTGTGAGATGTGTCAGGAGGGCTCAGGGGACATCACACAGGTGTGGCCTCCTGATCACAAAGGGCTGCTGGCAGTAGAGAGGCTGCCACAGACCCTCCCTAGCCTCCAGCACAGGGTCACCTCCTGTGTCCTTTCCCTGCTCCCTCCTTCTAAATCCTGCTTGTGAATCAGTCAGAAATAGATCCTGTCCATATTTTGTTCCTTCTTTCTGAGCCCCAGCATTTCTCTTTGTAGTCATATATTTTTCACAACTTACTTTAATATGGTTCAACCTCCTCTCTGGCCTACCACCCACAAGAGGTAGTGGAAAAGGAAGGGCATTGGGATATGGGGAAGTGGAACTGTTCAGAAATAGTTCCTCAGGGAAATTCTTGTCCTAGTTGCTCTAAGTCAAACACCAAACACGAATCAGCAGCTGCAATCTAGTCTATTGAGCAGATACTACACATGAATCAGGAAGGGCAGTTCAATCCAAAACAAACCAGGTCAACAAATACACTGTAACAATGTGTTGACATGAGGATGGAACATGCAAAAGTTTCACAGTGGGGGTGTGGTTTTAGTTATGTATGTATAGGGAATGAAAAAATATGCTTACCAACAAAACTTTTAAGGATTAGATCAAACCGGGGAAGTCCTCTTATCACCAGAGACATGGCGGTCTTCACAAAGCAAATAGCCCAAGTGATTCACAGACTATTTCAGTATCTGATTTTTAAAAAACAATTCATGCAAATCAATTTCAAAAGGGCTAGCCCAAGCTCTTGATCACACACACAGACTGGATAAACACAGAGATTGGACAATATATAGACTGGAAGGACAATACAGAAACTGGATAAACACAGAGTCTGGGAAATAAATGTTACAGGCAATCTTTTTTAGACTAATCATTTTTGGGAGGGTTGTGGTGGTGGTCACAAACAACAGACAGTACAGAGACTGGATAACCAACCCAGAGATTGGGCAATAAATGCTACAGCTTGCTTTATTCAAACTCACCATATTTTCCCCTTGGGGCCCAAAACAGGAATTCTTTGACCCAATACAGCAGGAGAAGGAAACTATCGTCCCAGTCCCTTAAGTTGAGGTGGGCAGTTCTACTCGCTGGATGTGTCGGGGTGGTTGTTATCTAGGGTTGGAGAGGGTTTGTTTGAATTATTGTATATTAATAGAAATTTAAGGTTTTTGTTTAATTATTGTATTCTCTATTGAAAGAAATATAAGGTTTTACTTAGTCATTTTTTTATCCATAGAGATTTAAGCTTGTTTTGTTAGCCTATTTTTTGACTGTATTGTATATAAAAAGTCCTTTAATAAAAATGTGATGGTTCATATATGTATTGTGAATAAATTGTTAATGTTGGTGCAAAGGACAATTCTTTTTTATTTAAGTTTTATTGCATTATGATGAGAAAAGATACATAATATCAATTTATCTGAATTTGTTAACATTTAAAAACATATTTTGAGTAAATAGACTTATATCACATTCTTCTTTCCCTTTTGTACCCCAACTTCTCCTGGACAGTCCCCCCTTTCAAAATCTGCAATACCTTTAGTTTTTTTTATCATATTCTTTAAAATTCATAAAATATTGCAACAATAAAAATGAGTATTATAAAAGTTGTTTGATAGAAAACAACAATTGAACAATCTTATGTAGCTGTTTGTGTATAGCAATACTGAAAATACATACATTTCTTTCAATATAAATTTTAAATAACTCCAAATATATTAACTGTATGTTATTTTAAAAAATGTCACTATTAGGGCTGGTGAGATGGCTTAGTGGGTAAGAGCACCCGACTGCTCTAACGAAGGTCCGGAGTTCAAATCCCAGCAACCACATGGTGGCTCATAACCATCCATAACAAGATCTGACGCCCTCTTCTGGAGTGTCTGAAGACAGCTACA
>NC_034605.1:53718975-53749189 GCF_900095145.1 Mus pahari | reverse complement strand
TCTGAGTTCAAGGCCAGCCTGGTCTACAGAGTGAGTTCCAGGACAGCCAGGGCTACACAGAGAAACCCTGTCTCGAAAAAACAAAACAAAACAAAACAAAACAAAAAAAAGAAGGAAGAAATGGTGTGTGTATTAAGATGGTCAAGTCATTCACCAACTGTTTCAATGAGTAATGGTTGGAAGGTGGCACAGATGTTAGGTGAGGGTAAGGTTCTGGCTCATTGGCTGTGATGACATTGAAAAGCATACATCTCAGAAAAAGAGTAACTTATAAAGTCCTCTTCTGGGGTTGGGGATTTAGCTCAGTGGTAGAGCGCTTACCTAGCAAGCGCAAGGCCCTGGGTTTGATCCTCAGCTCTGGAAAAAAAAAAAGACAAAATAAAGCCCTCTTCTTAAAAACTGATAAAATAATCATAAACATCAAGCTAGGCCTTCAGTCTCACTCTTTGCTGTACTCTTACAAGCCACCTCCCAAGTTAATTGTCTATGTATCTGTTGGTTATATAAATAATTTTGAAATATGTAAACTGTTCTGAAAATCATAGTATAATGTAAAAACATCAAACAATCCTACTAATAGAGAGGATGAAATAGGAGAAGCATGATTTCAAGACCATTATGTGGCACACAGCAAAACCCTGTTATGTACAAACAAGCAGAAACTGTATATGGATTGTATAATATTGGACCTATTCCTCACCATTACCAAATTAGAGAGACTACAAGATGACAGCCAACAAATTTCTAATTCCTCATATTTTTGAATTTCAATCAATTAGGATATGTTGGTAATATTTAATATTAAAAGATATTAAGGAAAAGTGATTACTTCCTGCTAATTTTCTTGTTAGATGTGGAATTATGTTTCTGTAGGTTTGTTGAAAGATTACTTTCTTGCTTCTTCTAGGGTGTAGTTTCCCTCCTTGTGTTGGTGTTTTCCATCTATNNTCCTTTGTAGGGCTGGATTTGTGGAAAGATACTGTGTAAATTTGGTTTTATCATGGAATATCTTGTTTTCTCCATCTATGGTAATTGAGAGTTTTGCTGGGTATAGTAGCCTGGGCTGGCATTTGTGATTTCTTAGGGTCTGTATGACATCTGCCCAGGATCTTCTGCCTTTCATAGTCTCTGGTGAGAAGTCTGGTGTAATTCTGATAGGTCTGCCTTTATATGTTACTTGACCTTTTCCCCTTACTGCTTTTAACATTCTTTCTTTGTTTAGTGCATTTGGTGTTTTGATTATTATGTGTCGGGAGGAATTTCTTTTCTGGTCCAGTCTATTTGGAGTTCTGTAGGCTTCTTGTATGTTCATGGACATCTCTTTCTTTAGGTTAGGGAAGTTTTCTTCTATAATTTTGTTGAAGATATTTACTGGCCCTATAAGTTGGGAATCTTCGCTCTGTTCTATACCCGTTATCCTTAGATTTGGTCTTCTCATTGTGTCCTGGATTTCCTGGATGTTTTGGATTTTGCCTTTTCTTTGACTGTTGTGTCAGTGTTTTCTATGGTATCTTCTGCACTTGAGATTCTCTCTTCTTGTATTCTGTTGGTGATGCTTGCATCTATGACTCCTGATATATCTCCTAGGTTTTCTAACTCCAGGGTTGTCTCCCTTTGTGATTTCTTTATTGTTTCTATTTCCATTTTTAGATCTTGGATGGTTTTGTTAATTTCCTTCACCTGTTTGATTGTGTTTTCCTGTACTTTAAGGGATTTTTGTGTTTCCTCTCTAAGGGCTTCTAGCTGTTTACCTGTGTTCTCCTGTATTTCTTTAAGGGAGTTATTTATGTCCTTCTTAATGTCCTCTATCATAATCATGAGAAATGATTTTATATCTGAATCTTGCTTTTCCAGTGTATTTGGGTATCCAGGACTTGTTATGGTGGGAGAATTGGGTTCTGATGATGCCGGGTAACCTTGGTTTCTGTTGCTTCTGTTCTTATGCTTGCCTCCTGCCATCTGACTATCTCTAGTGCTACCTGCCCTAGCTATGTCTGACTGGAGCCCGTCCTTCTTGTGATCCTGGTTGTGTCAGAACTCCTCTGAATCAAGCTGTCTCTGTGGTCCTGTGATTTTGGGATCCTGTGATCCTGGGTATGTCTGAGCTCCTGGGAATCAAGCTGCCTTTGGGACCTTGAGATCCTGGTGTGACCAAGCTCCTGTGATCCTCTGATCCTCTGATCCTGGGCATGTTAGAGCACCTGGGAGTGGAGCTGCCTCTGGGTTTTGTGGGGCTGGCCCAAAAGACAATTCTTAAACAGAAACAGGGGTATAATGAGGAAACTTAAGGGTTCTTAGGAAAATAACTTGTATTGGATGGTGTTTTGCTGGGGCAAAGACATGAAGGAACAGTGCCTTGAAGTAGACACAGGTGAAAGGATGTTTTGCTAAAGCAAGCATGTGAAAGGACACTTGGTGAGTGATTCTTTACTAACAATCCACTTCCACCTTACATTTCCACCTTACATTTCTTCCTTGAGCTCCATTTTTCAGGATTCCATAGAGAGAAACTCTACACAAAATTTCTGGTGGTGTGCTGTGATGCATTTTCTTGCTTATTGGAGGACTTGAGCCAACTGGCAGAGTGATGTCAGCTGAGACAGACTCAAGAGTGGAGGCAAGGCACATGGTGAGGCAAAACCTCGGGAGCACATGTGATGATTGGAAGGACTGTAAATAGGACTCAATGGACTGTGCTTCTGCAGCTAAACTCTTCTTGATCTTGTGTCTTCACTGATCTTCACTCAGTCCAGAGAGCCTCAGCTGCTCCTGCCATACCTTCTGGTTCAGAATCCCTCCTGCTGACTCATTCAGATTCTAGTGAGGCCTAGCACCTCTTGCTAGTCTGTGCCACCTCTGCTGCTGTCCCGACAGTACTGAGCTGGTCTGCTCATATGCCTGTGAGGTGTTTGTGAGTCGATGGAGAGCTCGCCTATTGCTTACCTGTGAACTGCCGATTTGGCTTCTTCCTTTCCAGTTTGTATCTTCTTGATCTTTTTTAAGTTGTCTTTTTGTCTTTTTTGCTTGAGCTTCAAGTACTATGTTGGAGAGACAGGGAGTGAGTGGGCAGCCTTGTCTTGTCTCTGACTTTAGTGGAATGCTTAAGTTATTCTTCATCTAATTGATATTGGCTATGGGCTTGCTATATATTTCCTTATGTGTAGGTATGCACTTTGTATCCTTCTTGTCTCCATTAACATGAAGTGTTGTTGGACTTTGTCAAAGTTTTTTTCAGCAATGAGATGTTCCTGTCAGTGTTTTTCCTTTCAGTGTTTGTTTGTTTTTAATTGTCTTTATTTACATTTCAAATGTTATCCCCTTTCCTGGTTTCCCTCCCTCCCAGAAACCCCCTCTCCCATCCTCCCTCCCCCTGCTTCTGTGAGGGTGCTCCTCCACTTACCCACCCACTCCTGCCTCCCTGCCCTAGATTCTCCTACATTTGGGCATCTATCTAGCCTTCATAAGACCAAGGGCCTCTCTCCTCCCACTGATGCCTGACAAAACCATCCTCTGCTACATATGCAGCTGGAGCCATGTGTACTCGTTGGTTGATGGCTTAGTTCCCGGAAGCACTGGGGGAGTCTGGTTGGTTGATATTGTTGTTCTTCCTATGGGGTTGCAAACACCTTCAACTCCTTGAGTCCTTTCTCTAACTGCTCTATTGAGGACCCTGCACACAGTCCAGTGGTTGGCTGCGAGCATCCACCTCTGTATTTGTAAGACTCTGGCAGGTCCTCTCAGGAGACAGCTATATCAGGCTCCTGTCAGCATGCACTTCTTGGCATCCACAATAGTGTCTGGGTTTGATAACTGTATATGGGGTGAATCCACAGGTGGGGCAGTCTCTGGGTGGCCTTTCCTTCAGTCTCTGCTCCACACTTTATCTCCATATTTGCTCCTGTGAGTATTTTGTTCTCCTCCTAAGAAGGACCGAAGCACCCACACTTTGGTCTTCCTTCTACTTGAACTTCATGTGGTCTGTGAATCTTGGGTATTTGGAGCTTTTGGGCTAATATCTACATATCAGTGAGTTTATACCATGTGTGTTCTTTTGTGAATGGCTTGCTATATATTGCCTTCATTATGTTTAGATACATACTTTGTGTCCATGATGTCTCCATTAACATGAACTGTTGTTGGATTTTGTCAAAGTTTTTTTTTTTTTTTCTTTTCAGCATCTAATGAGATTATCCTGTGGAGTGTTTTTCCTTTCAGTGTTTTTGTATGGTAGATTACTTTGATGGAATTCCATAGATTGAACCACCCTGCATCCCTTGGATCAAGCCTAGTTGATCATGGTGGATGGAATCTTTGATATGTAGTTAGATCCAATTTGCCTGTATTTTATTGAATATTTTTTTACAACAATGTTCATAAATGTAATTTGTCTGAAATTCTCTTTGTTGAGTCTTTGTGTGGTTTATGTGTCAGTGTGATTGTGGTCTCATAGAATGAGTTTTGGCAATGTTTCTTCTGTTTCTATCTTCTTGAGTAGTTTGAGGCATATTGATATTAGCTGTTCTTTGAAAGTCTGGTAGAATTCTATGTGAAATCCATCTGGCCCTGGGCTTGTTTTGGTTGAGAGACTTTTAATGGCTGTTTTTATTTCCTTAGGGGTTTTTGGTACTGTTTGAATTGTTTACCTGGTCTTGATTTAATTGTGGTAAATGGTATGTTTAGAAAACCATCCATTACATATAGATTTTTAAATATTGTGGCATTGAGGCTTTTGAAGTCTGACCTAGTGATTCTTCAGATTTCCTCAGTGTCTGTTAATATGTCCTTTTAATTTCTGATTTTCTTGATTTGTGTACTGTCTTCTGCCTTTTCCTTAAATTGGCTAAGGGTTTGTCTTTCTTGTTGATTTTATCCAAAAAAAAAAAAAAAAAAAAAAAAAAAAAAAAAAAAAAAAAAAAAAAAGCAGGGCTCGGTTTCACTGGTTCTTTATATTGTTCTATTTGTTTCTTTTTTTGTTGATTTCAGTCCGGAATCTGATTATTTCTTACTGTGTACTTCTCTTATATTTGCTTCTTTTTGTTCTAGAGCTTTAAGGTGTGCTAGCAGGAGATCTCTCCAATTCCTTTCTAAAGGCACTTATTTTTTATGAACTTCCTGCTAGCACTGCTTTCATTGTGTTTATTATGTATGTTGCACCTTCATTTTCACTGAATTTTAGAAAGTCCTTGATCTCTTTCTTTCCTAACCCAGTGGTCATTCAGTAGGGAGTTGTTCAGTTTCCATGAGTTTGTAGGCTTTCTGTCGTTTCTGTTGTTGAATTTCAGCTTAACCTATGGTGGTTTGGTAAGATGAAGTGGTTATTTCAGTTTTGTTATATCTGTTGAGGCTTACTTTGTGACAGACTATATGGCCAGTTTTGGAGAAGATTCTGTGAGGTGGTGAGAAGAAGGTGTATTCTTTTGTGGTTGGGTGAAATGGTCTGTAGATAACTGTTTTGTCCATTTGAATCATACCATCTATTAATTTCATTATTTCTCTGTTTAGTTTCTGTCTTGATGGTCTGTCCCTGGGTGAGATCTCCCACTAACATGTGGGGTTTGATGAGTGATTTAAGCTTTAGTAATGCTTCTTTTATGAATGTGGATGCCCTTTCATTTGGGGCATAGATGTTCAGAATTGAGAAGTCATCTTTGTAGAATTTTCCTTTGAGTAGTATGAAGTGTCTGTCTCCTTTCTCTTGATTATTTTTGGTTGAAATTCTATTTTTACTAGATATTAGAGATGCTATTTCAGCTTGCTTATTGGGCGTGCTTGCTTGGAGAACCCTTGTCCAGCCCTTTATTCTTTGGTAATATCTTTGTTTGTTGCTGATGTATGCTTTTGCTATGCACCAGAATGATGGATCCTGTTTTCACATCCATTCTGTTACACTGTTTCTTTTTATTGGGGAATTGAGTCCATTGATGTTATAAGATATTAATAACTCACATTTGTTAATTCCTATCAGGTTGACTTTTTTTAATTAGATATTTTCTTTATTTACATTTCAAATGTTATCCTCTTTCCTAGTTTCCTCTCTGAAAATCCCTTCTCTCTCCCTCCTCACCCTGCTCCCCAACCCACCCACTCTCAATCCTGGCCCTGGCATTCCTCTATACTGGGGCATAGAACCTTCACAGGACCTAGGGCCTCTCCTCCCATTGATGACCAACTAGGCCATCCTCAGCTACATATGCAGCAAGAGCCATGAGTCCCACCATGTGTTTTCTTTGATTGGCAGTTTAGACCCATGGACCTCTGGGGGTATTGGTTAGTTCATATTGATGTTCCTCCTATGGGGCTACAAACCCCTTCAGCTCCTTGGGTACTTTCTGTAGCTCCTTCATTGGGGCCCTGTGCTCCGTCCAATGGATGACTGTGAGCATCCACTTCTGTATTTTCCAGGCACTGGCAGAGCATCTCAGGAGACAGCTATATCAGGCTCCTGTCAGCAAGCTCTTGTTGGCATCTGCCATAGAGTCTGGGTTTGGTGGTTGTTTATGAGATGGATCCCCAAGTGGGGCAGTCTCTGGATGGTCGTTCTTTCAGTCTCTGCTCCAAAGTTTGTCTCTGTATCTCCTTCCATGGGTATTTTGTTTCCCCTTCTAAGAAGGATTCTGAGCTTCTGGGCTAATATCCACTTATCAATGAGTGCATATCATGTGTGTTCTTTTGTGATTGGGTTACTTCACTTAGGATGATATCCTTCAGATCCATCCATTTGTCTAAGAGTTTTATAAATTCATTGTTTTTAATAGCTGCATAGTACTCCATTGTGTAAATGTACCACATTTTCTGTATCCATTCCTCTAATGAGGGACATCTGGGTTCTTTCTAGCTTCTGGCTATTATAAATAAGGCTGCAATGAATATAGTGGAATGAATATAGTCCTTATTACAAGTTGGAGCATCTTCTGGGTATATGCCCAGGAGTGGTGTACTGGCTAGTTTTGTGTCAACTTGACACAGGCTGGAGTTATCACAGAGAAAGGAGTGTCAGTTGGGGAAATGCCTCCACGAGATCCAGCTGTAAGGCATTTTCTCAATTAGTGATCAAGGGGAGAGGTCCCCTTGTGTGTGGTGCCATCTCTGGGCTGGTAGTCTTGGTTCTATAAAAGAGCAAGCTAAGCAAGCCAGGGGAAGCAAGCCAGTAAAGAACATCCCTCCATGGCTTGTGCATCAGCTCCTGCTTCCTGATTTGCTTGAGTTCCAGTCGTGACTTCCTTGGTGATGAACAGCAGTATGGAAGTGTAAGCTGAATAAACCTTTTCCTCCCCAACTTGCTTCTTAGTCATGATGTTTGTGCAGGGATAGAAACCCTGACTAAGACAAGTGGTATTGCTGGATCTTCCGGGAGAACTATGTCTAATTTTCCGAGGAACCGCCAAACTGATTTCCAGAGTGGTTGTACCGACTTGTAGTCCCACCAGCAATGGAGGAGTATTCCTCTTTCTCCACATCCTTACCAGCATCTGCTGTCACCTGAGTTTTTGATCTTAGCCATTCTGACTGGTATGAGGTGGAATCTCAGGGTTGTTTTGATTTGCATTTCCCTGATGATTAAGGATATTGAACATTTTTTTAGGTGCTTCTCAGCCATTCAGTATTCCTCAGTTGAGAATTCTTTATTTAGCTCTGTACCCCATTTTTAAATAGGGTTATTTGGTTTTCTTGACTCTAACTTCTTGAGTTCTTTATATATATTGGACATTAGCTCCCTATTGGATTTAGGATTGGTAAAAATCTTTTCCCAATCTGTTGGTTGCCATTTTGTCTTATTGACAGTGTCCTTTACCTTACAGAAGCTTTGCAGTTTTATGAGGTCCCATTTGTCAATTCTTGATCTTACAGCACAAGCCANTGCTGTTCTGTTCAGGAATCTTTCCCCTGTGCCCATATCTTTGAGGCTCTTTCTCACTTTCTCCTCTATAAGTTTCAGTGTCTCTGGTTTTATGTGGAGTTCCTTGATCCACTTAGACCTGAGCTTTGTACAAGGAGATAAGAATGGATCAATTTGCATTCTTCTACATGATAACCGCCAGTTGAGCCAACACCATTTGTTGAAGATGCTGTGTTCTTTCCACGGATGATTTTAGCTCCTTTGTCAAAGATCAAGTGACCCTAGGTGTGTGGGTTCATTTCTGGGTCTTCAATTCTGTTCCACTGATCTACCTGTCTGTCACTGTACCAGTACCATGCAGTTTTGTTTTTGTTTGTTTAAAATCACAATTGCTCTGTAGGCTTGAGGTTGGGGATTGTGATTTCCACCAGAATTTTTTTTTAATTGTTGAGAATAGTTTTTGCTATCCTAGGATTTTTGTTATTCCAGATGAATTTGGAAATTGCCCTTTCTAACTCTGAGAAGAACTGAGTTGGAATTCTGATGGAGATTGCATTGAATATGTAGATTCCTTTCGACGAGATAGCCATTTTGACTATATTAATCCTGCCAATTCACAAGCATGGGAGATCTTTCCATCTTCTGAGATCTTCTGTGATTTCTTTCTTCAGAGACTTGAAGTTCTTATCATACAGATCTTTCACTTCCTTAATCAGAGTCACACGAAGGTATTTTATATTATTTCTGACTATTGTGAAGCATGTTATTTTCCCAATTTCTTTCTCAGCCTGCTTATCCTTTGTGTAGAGAAAGGCCACTGATTTGATTGCGCTAATTTTATATCCAGCTACTTTTTTTCTCCCCTTCTCTCCCCTGATGAAACTTTTGGCTGTGGACTCACCTGATGCAGTTCTTGGCTGCAGACAAATGCCTATATAGAATTCCCTCATCCCAATCCGCTGTCACACCCCTAGGTGAATTCGGCATTGGGTCTACACCAACTTAGCCTAGTCCATATAATACTGTAACTTCTTCCGTTTTCTGTGGATTCACCAAAGACAGTGTTCCTCAGTTGACCCCCCAATGCCCCCCTCTTCCTTGTTCAACCACATGTTGGACACCACTTATATCTGTCCAGCAGCCGCAGAGAACTGAATGCACCTGAAAGGGAAGCTGGGAATGAAACAGGACAGGCAGGTGAGAGAAGAATGAAGCCAAGACAAAGATTTCTGATCAGGGCTCAAAGTTTAATGTTCAGCTTTGTGTCCTGGAGCAAACTCATCACACTCACAACTTCTGGATCTAAAAGTGTGGCAGTGTATTCCAAACCAGCATTCAGTGCTGGCTATGCCAGGTGCACCAGAGATCTGCCTGCCAGGGACCAGGAGGTTCTGCTCTTACTTATACAACAACATCCAGGTGGTATGGCTTCCAGGTTCATTCTCCTGATGCAACCCAGGTTTCTGCACACCCTGCAAAGCATTTGAACTCCTCCCCGCTTTTAATTAAACAGAAAGAGGGGCAGAACCAGGTCTCCTAGTAATCTTCCGTCTTCAACATACACACATTTGCGGCCTATTAGAGTGTCTCTCTTCAAAATCCATAGGCAAAGAGATGCCTAGGAAGGAATTACATATACTGATATTGCTAGGCTCCTACCATTGAGGGATAAACGTATCAGAAGCAGTTTTGTGTGATCCCAGGCTAATATGCAGGTATCAGAAATACAGGGATATAGTGACTGTTCCTGCTGCTGTTGATAGTGCATACACATTAACTCTACTGTGTGCTCAGGCCTAAGGGTCATGCAGAAAGTGATGCCAGTCTGAAGGGAGCTCCAGATGCATCCAACAACAGGAATGACATGTTTATTGTTCTGTAATATCCAAAGTGAATTCAAGACCACTCAGTACCTTCCCCCTTCGAAAAGGACTTTCCAAACTGTATTAGCAGGCAAAGTGCAGAGCCAGATTAGAAAGCTGGCTGACTAAACAAATGTAAAAACATAGTTTTAGCGGTCACAATGACTGAGTCAGCAATCTGTCAGACAATGTTAGCTGTTCTCAGAGAAATAACCATAGCAAGAGAGCAGCTCCCAGAGAAATCCCATGCGCAGCCTCACACTAAAACCCTCAAGGACAAACAACATGAGAGTCACCCTATACAAACCAATGTCTAAAAAAGGTTATTAGCTACACCAATTAAAATAATCCAAACTACCCTTGTGCCTGTTTCCGGCTCTTACAAAAGTATAAAAAGTGTGTTCTTTCTTTGTTCTGGGTCTCTCCTCCGGCCTGCATGCTGAGAGGGGGGTCCTCAACATGTTGGATAAGTAAAATCCTTATGCGTTTTGTAATGATGATGGTCTCTGTGGTCTTTGTGTGACTGAGGGTCTTAATAAACTACAACAGTTCCTGCTTGGTTACTGTCATTGCATCTTGGGATCTTGAATTATGCTGTGTGTGTGTGTGTGTGTGTGTGTGTGTGTAGCACTTTAGCTCCTACCCAGCACTATTCTCAGAGGACAATATGTCTGCCATCTTCAATAACCCCAGTGGAGAGGTTTTCCGACCAGCTTTGTCTCATTCAGGTTTTTGTGTTTTATTCTTTTTATTTTTATTTTTCCTTTTGGTTTTGATTTTTTTTTTTTAATTCTTTCATCTTGCACTACCTCTTAGCAAGCAGCAGGTGGCAATAAGAGACAGAGTGACAATAACCAAGGATGGCAATGAGGTTTAGACTTGGTGCTGACACAAGAAGAATGTAAGTAAGGCAATAAAAGGATAAAAGAAGATTCAGGAAAACCCCTAGGGGTGCTGAGGCATGAGGAGGGTAAGGCAGACCCCTGAGAAGTCTTCTGTAAGGACAGATTTACTCCTCTCAAACACGGAGTGCAGCCAGGAGAGAGTCCCCAGAACACAGTGTGTGAAAATGGAGGGCAGCGACCTCTGTTATGAGGTGGAGTCTGGGCAGCTGGGGGTGTTTCTCAGTGGAGGAACAGAGTTTGGTTGTCCTGAGGATCATGTGACATTCTGTGGACCCAGGAGGAGAGGGAACAACCTCCCAGAGAGGTGGGGGAAAAGGAGCTTCCACTGAGAGGACAGAAGATGAACTTCCACATCAGGCTTCCTAGTGAGGTGGGTCCCAATCCGTGCCTTCTCATCTTGTCTGAATCACTTTGGTTGGGTTGTAGGCACTGACCCATTCCTCCCATGGCCTGGCTAATGGAGGCCTCAAGGCTGCAGAAATTTGGATTCTGAACCATCCAAGGCTCTGTGCAGTGTTCCTGTCGTGTGGAATGTCATAAGCATGCTTGTTCTTTTGCCAGGGACCATGGCTTGTGCTCCTGACTTAGCTCTGAGATCAGCTACAGTCAGATCCCACTCTTGACTTGCCTGATCCTCTCAGCTTAGCTCTGCCAAACCTTCAGCTACTACTTTTGCCTGGGAACTTCATTGTCAGCCCCACCAAAGACCTTTGAGTTCACAGATTAAAAAAAAAAACCCACACACTTAGCCTTATTAATTTAGAATTTGCCTACTAGCACATTTCTGGGCAACAAATCTCCTGCCCTAATCTTACCTGCTATCCAGCCAGATCTTGTCAACTTCCTCATGCCCTGCCTGCAGTGAAGGCTACCAACCCTAGGTGCCCCCAGTCCCTTTATGAATGTTGCTTTCTATTCAATCCAATGTATGGCATCAGAAAGCACCTCTCTTTATTTTCTCACATTCCCTTTTCCTTCTGGGACCCAGAGGCCCAACCTTTATCATTTGCCTAGCAATTGACTGCTTCCTTCTTTATTGACCAAGAACCAATTTGGGAACCAGATTTTAGTATCACTTCCACCCCATTGGTGGGCCCCAGTCGCGGGAAAGGAGGTAGTGTGGTTTTAAAATTGCATGCAACACACTCCTTGGACAATCTGTGGTGACTGAGACACCCAGGCTCTACTAAGCTCATGCCCGGTGGACGATCCCAGGGAAGCAGAGCCCTGCCCTCTTTTCTATCCCCTTTTTATGTCCATGCTCCTCCAAATATGGAGATTCTGCATAGGAGAGAAAACACACCACTTTTGTCTTTAGAGAATTGTCTTGTCATATATAACATTACCTTTCTTTCCACCTGTCTTCTAGAAAATGATAAAATGTCATTGTTGAGGTAAGACTTGCTTTCAGTAAGGATGTAGCTGGACCTGGAGGGCAGGCCCCTCTGAAAATGTGACCCTTTTGGATCATCTTGTCATACTCAGAACCCTTGGCTAAGGCAGCTTTACAGAGCTGTGCCAACCTCCACAAGGAGGTGTGCATCACTTTCAGGATTCTGGAAAGGGGTGAGAAAAATGATTCAGTCAACTGGACTGAAATTGACACCATTAAGCTTATGGACCATCCAAACATCCTGAAGCTGTTCCACATCAGAAAATACATCTTTAGCGTGCTGGAAATTGCTGCTGAGGGAGATTTGATGAGCCACATTGAAAAAGTCAGCTGTCTACAGGAGGAACAGGCTCAGCACATCTGAACACACAAGTGGTGTGTTCAGTTCACCAAGCAATGAGAACACCATTGCACAAAGGTACCTCAAACTGTGTGACTTTGGCCTGGCCATCTAGTCACCTCTGGACAGATAGTTCAAGGGTGGTGGTGGTATAGTGTGTAATGTGTGAGGCCAGATCCCCAACATATTATGTGTGGCACAGATGGTCTCTCCAGCTGCATCTGATCATAGCATTATATTGGCAGGTTCAGTTGGATATGGTATGCAACAGCGCCGATAACCTAGGATCTTATATATGTGCTGAACATGCACCTCTCATCCCATTAACATGCTAAAAGCATTTTTTAGCTTAAGTATGTGAAGGACACTCATCAGAAAGATTTCTAGATATCAGTCCTGCCTAGACAAAGTCTCTTCTACTGTGGCATATATAATGCCAGGTACAGAACCTGCTAGACAAACCCCAGACTCCAGTGCCCCCTGAGATACAGGGATAGCTATCGGGTCCTGATGGACATCCCACCTCCTGTCATTGACCTATATATCCTGCTAGATTCAAATCTTGCTGGACATCTCCTGCTCTGACACAAGAAAGGAAATAAAAGCCTTCCGGATTAGTTGTCAATAGAATTACTTCTCAGGGGGAGATTTAGCATCCACCCTTCTTCCTAAGGTCCCAGTGACACACTTTGACAGGATCCACTCTGGGAATAAATGGGTATAGGGCTTACAGAGCTTAGGTTAGTGGTAACCCACCGAGGTGCCAGTGTCTCCCTGCAAAGTTGTACCAGAAATGTTAGTAGCCAGTGAGTTTGATGTCTTCTGCATACATCTATGTAAGTTGGAGGTCCCCTCCCCTAGTCTTCCCTGGGATATACACTTTAGACCCTCTGCAAGGCCATGTGCAATTAGGGAAGAGTTTCATACTACATTATTTGGTGGTGGTGAGGACTATCTTCTTGATATGCAGAGAGGCCTCTTTTATTTGTGCACCTATATGATAGAAGGAAAGAACAAGAAAGGCACATACACACACACACACATACACACACACACACACACACACACACACCATACACATACACACACTATACATAGTTGATAGAGCACATAGAAGTTTTTTTTCTGTTTCTATTTACATGGGTATCACTCTAATTAGGAGGTTCCATGCTTGTAACCTAATTATATCCCAAAGCCCATATCACACCAGAACATGGAGTTTCAGTGTGAAGTGGGGGTAGAACAGGGATAGCGCATGTCGTTCCTAACAACAGAATCTGTAAGAAAATCAACAGAGAGAACAGGAAGTGAGCAAAGTAGCTGGTTAGCTGTTCAATATGCTAAGTCAAATGTTTTTCCATGTATTCAAAAGAAATCTTAGTTTATCTGATCGGGGTGCACTAACACATCTGCTTTTATTTTCTCAAGCATTGTTTTGTTGTATTTGAAAGGTTCTTTTCTCTCTCTTTTTTATTGGACATTTTATTTATTTACATTTCAACTGTTATCACCTTTCCAGGTTTCCCCTCCAGAAACCCTCTATCCCACCCTTCTTCCCCCCTCTTTCTATGAGGGTGCTCATCCACCCAGCCACCCACTCCTGCCTCCATGCCCTGGCATTCCCCTACACTGGGGCATGGACCCTTTCCAGGACCAAGGGCCTCTCCTCCCACTCACGTCCAACAAGCCACTCTGCTACAAATGTGACTGGAGCCATGGGACCCTCCATGTGTTCTCTTTGGTTGATGGTTTAGTTCCTGGGAGCTCTGGTGAGTCTGGTTAGTTGATATTGTTTTTCATACAATATATTTTGTTTATATTTTTTCCCTTCCTCCAACTTCCTCCAACTTTCCCCCAAATTTTCCCTTGCTACACATCCAGCTTCATACTTTTATCTTAAGAAGAAGCAATTGGGGAACAGGACTTAGCATCAGAATTGCCCCTACAGGCTCACATCCACAATATAAGTTTCTATGAAGGGAAAGTCTGTTAAAAGTGTGTGAGACTGGCCTAAAGCTGAGCTTTATGTAATAAAACAGAAATATAAACAGGAACCAAAGATATTACAAGTCCCTAACCCCATCCATGAACACTACAGTTACTGAAGTGAGTATGGTTGGGAAAAGAGGCTTCAAAGGAGCAGAAAAGGAGCCCAGCCCTGTGCCAGTGGGAACCTCTGTACACCTGAGCTGGAGCTGCTATTGATAGCAACATGCATGGAGGAAGTGGGTTCCAGCGAAGTCGCAGCAATTCAACTGGGGAATGTGAACATCTATCAACTTTGGAATACATACAGAAATCTGGGGACATTAAAATTATGTGAAACTACTTAATACAAATGAATCGGAAGAGGTTCTACAGAGGAAGGAAGTATCATTCTATGCTACAATGATAAATGAAAGATGTCAGAGGGAGACCAGACACAGTATGAGTGAGCCAAGCTGCTGGTGAGCAATACAAGCTCAGTGTATCAGATTCTCCTTAAATGTGTGTGTGTGGGGAAGTTCCTAAAGTAAGGTGACATCCATTCCAAGGGGGAGGGGTGATGACAAAGGCGCACATGGGCTTTGAGGGGCCGACAGCATCCTGCATTGTTACTCAGGGGGTGTTCATGAACTCTTTTATACTAATTGACATAGCATATGCATTTTGCTATATTTTCTTTTATCCTACACTAAAAACAAATATATGAAGAAAATGCAAAATGTGTCATGGAGATGAGATATGGTGAAGCAGTGGGGCAAGAAAAAATTGATTGTTTCATTTGGGGCTTGCAGGAGGGACGTGGAGTTGAAAGATAATTATGGTAGGAAAGAGGGGAGGTTGAACTTTGACAGACAATGGATGCTGACAAGATCTGTGGTCTCATCAAAGCTCAGAAAGAATACAAAGTGAGAATGTAGGTTTCCAAATATCCACAAAGAAACCTTCCACCAGGAAACAATCAACAAGCTGACAGCCCTTGTCTACACCAGAGTGGCACTGGTTGCAGCCTCCTGTGAGCTGCATGTCCACATGTCATGGTGATGACCTGGGCAGGATGGATCCAGGTCTCTAGGGAAGGCACTGAGGGGACTCCAGGGAGGGGACTCCATAGTACGTATTTGGTTTCTCTGCAGGCTTTGCTGTGTTATTGGGCGGGCCTTTGTGACAGGCCTCAGTAACCATCCATGGTCACACACTGCAGATTCTATTCTGGACCCTGCTCTAGTCAGAGAGGAAGACAAACTGGATAGTCACTGCATGAATTAAGTGGTGATAGGGGCTCAGCCTGCATTAAAGCTTTAGGGGCTCCTGAGATTGGTGAACTTTATACCTGTCCTAAATGCAGGTAGAGATTCTCCTACATTCAAACTGGGGTTGAAAGTTTGTGATGTCTCTGCACATTGTTCTGAACAGTGAGAGAAATAGCAAGGTGGGATAGTGAAGGCATCAGGTTGAGACACAGACCTGAGTGGGTTCTTCACAGGGTTGGCTCGTCCTGAAAATCCCCTAGTGTTTTAATGTCTCTGTAATAACAAAAAGATTAACACTATCTGCACAGCAATGGGACTGTGTGTGGAAGACACTTCAAAGTGACTGTGCCATCCACATAACCTGTCTCTCCATAAACTGCCTGAGGCAGAAGCAGTGCTGAACTTACCCTGCTCCATCACTATAGGTCGGAAACCACTGTGCTCAAAGGCATGAGCAGGAAGCAAGAAGCAGCTCCTGTCTGTGAAGGAGCCATGGGCAAGCAAGGAAGAGCTCCAGAAGGAAAAAGAGTTCCCTTGCAGGGGCAAAACCAAGTTTATTACCAGGAGGCGTGGGGGGAAACAATGGCTGGGCAGATGGGACATCTTCTAGAAGATCCTGGTATGGGAAGGCAAGGATGGCCTGAGCTACCTGCTCCTTAACCTATTCTGTTAAGGTCTACCTGGGGTCAGAGTCTCGCTGGGCAGGAACTGAAGCCCAGGAGCAGTCAGTGCCCCTGTGCTTGACTGGATGGTTCTCTCTGGGACTCAGAAATAGGCCACATCCTATGCTTTTCTTTCTATTTCGATGAGGGTCAAAGGCTTTATGGTCCACGCCTGGATGTTTGTCTCCAATTTCTTTGTATCTGATTGAGTGCTTGTGTCCTCCAGGGCTTCCATGTGCACAGTGACCCATTCTAATCTTTGTTCTACGTAGGTCGCAGGCTCTCTGGTCAGCAAGACCTGGCTCCTGTTTGTTTCCACGTCCCCTGTACCTACATGTAAGGTCATAACCCTTGGGCATGGGGAGCTGGTCAAAGCCCATCTCCCTCTTTCCTTGGTTCAGATGTAGATCATATGCTCCCTGGTTTTCAATTCCTGACTGCGGTTCATCTCCAATTCTTCTGTATGCGAAGGGACAGTTATGCATCTCAGGGCTGACATGGCCACAGCTCAGTTTGCTTGTTGCTCTGCTATGGTTAGTGTCATACAGACCCTCCGAAGAGAGGGATGAGTCACCCAGCTGGGACATCAGTGATTCCACTTCACACTCTTGTACCTTTGATGGCTCCCCCTCAGGGTTTTCCAGGCTCTGGACCAGAATATTTACAAGGGATTGTATTTCAGCTACTATATTATAGATGAACTTGTTTCTTGTTACAATCTTTTGTATTTGCTCAGCGGTTGATGGGGGACAATCATTTTGTAATGAATCCCCCTGCCCAAGGTATTTAGTGCTGAAGTCTTCATATTGTAAAGCATTCCACGACCTTTCAGAAGTAGCTTCTGCATTTTCTGGTATCCAAGTCTTGGCTGTATCTTTAAGGTGGGTGGAGCTTGGGATGGAAGACATTTCTGTCCCAAGATTTTCTCCCCAGCTTATGCCACTAGATTGTCTAATACTCTGCCTCTCTTCATGGTGCCTCTCTTCATGGGGATGGAGCTCCTTGAGGTCCTTCACTTTGATTTTATCCTTTGGCATACTGATATCTTTAGTTTCCAGCCCCTCATAGCTCCTCATGGAGACATCATTTAAACCCTGAGAAGTTTGGGGGTTTTGGTGTGTATTCTGGGAGCTGGGCCATGAGTGCTGAGAAGGCAAGCTGACCTTGGCAGGATGTACAGTACTGGGTCCATCTGGATCATGTTTCACAAGCCAGGCTTCTGGCTGCTCCTTTGATATCAGGTCTACCTTACTGTATGCTTGTGGTTTTAGTCCTGAGTCCTGTGAGTGCTGTGGGGTACATGTTTGGAGATGGCCTGGGATTTTGTTGGCCTCTAAAGATCCAAAGTTCCTGGGATCCATACTGATGACTTGGTCATTGTGAATGTCACTGGATCCCAGACTCACTCTCCATGCATGAGGTGGCTCTTCTTTCACCTCCACTATATCACTTTGTTTAGCTGGTGAAGGTGGGACCCTTTCTTCAGGGTCAATCACTATCACACGCCAGCAGGATTGTTCTGAGTCCACATCTGTAAACCTCTTCTGTGATGCATGCTTGGTCATTTTGGGGCTGGAACTTGTTTGCAGGCTGTCTGTCCCAGTTTCATACATGGTCCTGCTCTGCGGGGGTTTTAACTGGGAACACAAAGCAGGTTGCTGAACACTGAAGAATCTCTGCCATGGACCTGGATGAGCCTCTGAAGCCCTACGGCTGGCAGCAGGTGGAGGTGTTCTTTGGCTCTCCTGAACCTCTGAAAGTGAGTGTATAGACACAGCACTCTCTAGTCCCGCATCTGATATACTTTCTACCCTTGTCCCTCCTGGATCTTGGTGATGCAAATTTTCCAGGACCATGGCAGCCTTGGAATAGTATTCGGCCTTGGAATCACAGATTGGTGAGGAGGGATACACAATCTGGGGGAGGTCTGAGGCTGGAACTCCAGGTGGGGTGAGATCTATTGCCTCAAGGATCTGCAGATATGGCCTCCTTCTTCGTTTTACAGGAAGCTCTCTGATGTTTGATTTCAGCTTCCTGTCAGTGTTTGAGTCAAGGCAGGAATCATGCTCATCAGGGTTCATGTGGAACAGTTTGTCTGTCCTCAGTGCAGAGTTCATGGGCTTCATCCCCTTCCCAGGGCTATGGCATGAAGGATAAGGCAGGTTTCGGCCCTTTAGACCAAGGCCCTTCTTGGTACTGTTATATCTATCACAGGTTGCTATGTCCTTCTTTGAGGGTAACCCGGAAGGCACAGACTCCATCATTTTGCTACAGTTGCAGCTTTTGGAGTTGAGAATGGAGGGCTGGGCAGGCTCGGAGTGTTGAGGCCTGCTCTTGCAATAGTGATCACTGTTTGCTGGGAAATGTCCCTGAAGCTGGGTCAGTTTCCTGGATGGGAGGAACCTGCCAGGGGTTCCTTGGTGTTCTTCCACATTAGTTGTATTGTCTTCACTCTGTGGCTCCTCATTGTTATGGACCATCTGGCAATGCTCAGGAAGGATGGACACTAGCCTAACAGGTTTATTGTGCAGATTGCCTCTGGACAAGTTGCCAGTGGGCTTGCTAATGGCTGCTTGATGTTTTTGGATATCACAACAATTGGAGGTTTTCCAATTCAGTCCATGTTGCCAGGGTTGGTTTGCAGTTTGTAGTGATGTCTGTGTCCCTCTCTCAGTGGTAGGGCATGCTATTCTACAGGCCCTACTCTTGAAACAAGAGGGCGTTTGGTTTGGTGTAGAGCTTGGTAGGTTTTCCAGTTCTTGGACTCCTGTTGCACACAGCAAGCTTGGTGTCACAAGTTCCAGAGGCAATGGCAGGTCCTGGGAATGCTGTGGTTGTCCTTGTTCAGGGCCACAGGCATCAAGAAGCTTCACAGTTTTATGTTTTGCCAAGGAAGGGGTTCTGAGGACATGGGCAGTAGCCACAACTGACTCAGAGAACATAGAGAATGTGCCCCAGAAAATTTGACTTAACTCCTTCTGTATGAGACCCTCCAAGGCCTTGAGGTAAGACACCAGCTGAAAGGGAGGAAGGTGATCCATATTCTGAAGAGGGTTCCACATGGGTTGTGGTGTGGAGTCCTGGAGAAGTTGCTTTGTGGGACTGCAAAAGACAGGAGGCAAAGCATCAGCCCCAAGCTGAGGACCAAGAGGCCCATCAGTCTCTGTAAGGGTGGTACCTATACTCGTATAGTCCTTTCATTGCCTACATGTCACTTGCTCCCTAGTCTTACATTCTACAGGGCTGTCTTTCCATCCCACCCTGCATAGCATCTTGTGTATGATGTGCCCAGAACCTGAGTTCACATTCTGGCATGAACAATTCTACAAGACAAAGATTTCTTACATTTTCATAGGCTGTGATGGAGTCTGGGTCTCTTCCACATATTTTCTGCAACGTCTGTCACCTGGAGAGAGTTAAATAGGATCAGGACGAGGAATGGAAACACATAGGAGTGAGGCGTCCTCTTGTGACTACCCATGCTAGGACTCAAATGCTCAAGCACCATAGTGTAAGGACAGATCATTGAAAGTGAGCAGTGGGAATGGAGGGACCTCATCTCTCCATTTACACTTTCCTTGCTCTTCTGTCCTCTCCTGTCATTTCTCTTACAATACTTCAAAGATCATAGGATCAGTTATCTCAAAGAGAAATGCAGTTGGGAGAATTGAAGCTACCTGTTCTTACGTGGATCTGGTAGTCCTCCATACAGGTGCACAGCATCAGATTAATGTATTGAACACACTCCCATGTATAGCAGCCATCACAGGCCAAACACAGCTTCTTTCTATCACAAAACCTGGGTATTCACAGAATTTACGTACCTTTCCTGAAGCCTTTCTTCCTTCCTGCATATCATGGTCTTGGGAGCATAGCTCCCAACATGACCCTGGTCACTAATTGGTAGGCCAGATTGATTTCTCATCCCCCAAAAGCAAGCAGAAGCCTACCTTTTGCTGTATCAGTTTTCTTCTTGGTCTTGCTCTGTAACCTCTTTACATCCTGCCAGTTAGAAACAACAATGAGCTGGGGTCCCTTCTTCCTCTCTTTGATAGACAAGCTGCCTGCTCTGTTTGGTTCTTGAATACATGATATCTGCATTTCCCAGGGAGCTCTCTCATTCATCCTTGCCTCATTCATGCTGTGCATAAACATATTTCTTTATTGCCTTGTTAGAAAAGCAGCAAATGGGCCTGTCTATGCCACACTTACCAGTGATGCCCTCAGTGAGTGTTTCTCAGACAGGAGCCTATCTAAGGCTGAGCTCTGCAGGCAGCTCTCAGCTGTCAGGCAATATATGCTTCCTCAGAGCAGAAGGAGATTCAAGCCGTGATCTGAGGCCCTTGGTTACATCACCACCCTCACATCAGCTGAACCGAAACAGAAGCAAGTGCCTGAGCTGACTACAGATGATCTTTCTTAAAGTTTGTCCTGTGTATCCACCAACTAAGAAACGTAGTCTGCTCATGGAGCCACAGATTTCCTTAGTTGACTACCTCCTTGTACAGATTGTCTGAGATCTTCAGCAGACACCTCAGGGCCACTCTCACCTCTGCCCTGTCTGACAACCCCTTCAGATTCTGGAGTTATCCTGTCACCTGTCTGTAGGTAGATTTAACTAAGTTGTAGGTTCATGATTCTTCCATTCTTCTCCACGCTTTTTCTTTCACCCATTGTTTTCCCTAGTACTAGATAGGAGTGAAAAAAGCTAGAGGGGAAAGGGGGAGATGTTATTGTTAGACTATTTTCTGCTGATTAGGGGGGGGTTAGTTCCTTGGGGGTAAGTTTGATCTTTACTGTCAGGGTATCTTTTTCCTCTTCTTTCTTCTGTGAACCACAAACACCAGCAAGGGATAGCAACCAAGAACAACCAACAACCCACCATGTGCCTCAAGGACCTTGGACTTAGACCCCCTCTGAAAAGTTCCCAAAATTCCAAAAGTCACAAGAACAATGAAACTGTCTGCTGTTGGCAAAAATCATCCATTTTCTTGAATGTGTGGTAAAACACAGACAGTTGCTGTGGACAATATGAAGCAACCCCATATTCTACACCTGAGATTAAAAAAAATCAACCATATTCTTATATTTATGGCTTTTAAAAATGTACTGAAATTTGTCACTGTACCTGTATTTCTATGAAATGGGAGAGTAACAGTCATGATCAACAGACTGCTGCTCCAGTGTGTGTGAACCAAGACTCTCCTCACCTTTGGGATGTCCCTTTCTCTTTCAGGTGGTGGTGACACTGGGCAGTCCTTCAGGAAGGGCAGTAGTAGGAAAAAGAGCCCAGCTCCACACATAAAGGCAATGGTCATGTCCATTGCTATGTCCATGGAGCTGGGACTCATCCATGAGTCACTAATGCTATTCATCAGAGAGAGAAAATTCTCCATCTTCTGAATTGAAGTGCAGCTCTCAGGCTACTGAGTCCTTGAGTGCAGTGTGAGATGTGTCAGGAGGGCTCAGGGGACATCACACAGGTGTGGCCTCCTCATCACAAAGGGCTCCTGGCTGGGGAGAGGGTGCCACAGCCCCTCCCCAGCCTCCAGCCCAGCATCCCCTCCTGTGTCCTTTCCCTGCCCTCTTCCAAATTTTGTTCTTTCTGAGCACCAATGCTTCTCTGTGTAGACATATGTTTTACTCAATCTACTTTTATAAGAGTTCCTTCTCCCCTCTGACCCACTGCCCACCAGAGATAGTGGAAAAGGAATGTTGTTAGATATGCAGGAAGTGGACTTGTTGGGAAATGTTTCTTTTTGGAAATTCCAATCTTCCTTGTTCCTGGTCTAGTCCCCTAGCAAACAGCAAACATGAATTTGCAGCTGCAGTGGTATCTACTCAGACACCACACATGAATCAGCAAACGTAGTTCAATCCAGAAGAATCTGAGGCTTACAGTGGTCATTGGGGCTCACGTCCAGAGAGACAGCAAGGGGCCTCTGGAATCTCACTAGACACTCTTCGGTGAGTCTTCCAAGAAGACTCCCCAGGCTAAGCCCAGCAACGAAATGTAAGGTGAACCAATACATGGTTGTCAGCAGCAATGACCAGCAAGGCAGAGCAAGGTGAACCCCGGCTGGAGCTCCCTCTGTCTGTGGGTCATATTAATGTTCCTTCTGAACAACATTCTTCCTTTCACAGGTTTAGTATAGAAAACCATCCTTTCCACTGTGTCTGCTTCAGGCAAACATTCTTTCACGAGTCTGCTTTAACCAAGGATGCTTTCACCTGTCAGCCTTTTCAAAACATCATTAGAACCTACCTGGGTCTCCAAAGAAATCAGAAGATTACACTGTCTCCTGCTTGAGGCCATCATCAGGTTCTTAGTTTTTTTTTTGACAAAATGTGCTTCTCTGTGGAACTTGAGTTTTTTCTTAGGGATGGTTTCTCTCAGGTTGTCATTTTCTGTAGATCCGTGTCTGCCTGTTATGTGATCCCATTTCATCTCAAGTCAGGCACAAAGCTTATATTTGTCTCCTATTTACTTAGCTTTCCCATTATTCAATATAATCTCAAAGAGTGTAATTTTTTGTCTTTAGGTATAGAATGGTAAGGAAAATGAAACTCATTTCCTAACCGTAAGAATGCATGTGGCTAAGTATGAACTAAACCATCTATGATAATTTGAATGCTTAGTAGTGTTTTGCTTCTTTTCTTTACATGTTTACTTTTTTAAATTCAATTTTATTTGTAGTTCACTTTTTACACTCCATATTCTATTCTCCGCCCCTCCCCATCCACCCTCCAACTGCTCCACATCCTACAACTCCTCCCCACCCCACCCTGTCTCCATATGGATGTCCCCACCCCACCCCACCTGACCTCTAAACTCCCTGGGGCCTCCAGTCTCTTGAGGGTTAGGTGCACCATCTCTGAATGAACACAGACCCAGAAGTCCTCCACTTCATGTGTGTTGGGAGCCTCCTATCAGTTGGTGCATGCTGTCTGTTTGCTGGTTCAGTGTTTGAGAGATCTCAGGGGCCCAGATTAATTGAGACTTCTGGTCCTCCTACAGGATTTCCCTTCTCCTCAGCTTCTTTGCAAACTCCCTAATTCAACAACAGGGATCAGTGGCTTCTGCCCATTGGTTTGGTGCACATATCTGCATCTGACTCTTTCAGCTGTTTGTTGGGTCTTTGGGAGGGCAGTCATAATAGGTTTCTTTTTGTGAGTGTTCCATAGCCTCAGTAATAGTGTCAGGCCATGGGACCGCCCCTTGAGCTGGATTCCTCTTTGGGCCTGTCACTGGATGGACCTTCTTTTCCTCAGGCTCCTCTCCATTTCCATTCCTGCAATTCTTTCAGACAGAAATAATTATGGGTCAGAGGTGTAACTGTGGGATGGCAACCCCATTCCTCACTTGATGTCGTATCTCCCTGCTGGAGGTCCAAAAGGACATGCATGATATGTACTCACTGATAAGTGGATATTAGCCAAAACAAAACAAAAACAAACAAACAAACAAACAAACACCCATACATAATACACAAGATACAAGCCACAGAATACAAAAGGCTCAACAAGGTGAAGTGCCCAAGGGAGAATGCCTCAGTCCCACTTGGGAGAGAGAAGAAAGCAATTACAACTAGGGAGAGAAGGAGGGACTTGGGAGGGATAGTGGACAGGGTGGGGGGCAGTGGGGGCTAGAGGGAACCTGATTTGGTATTGGGTGAGGGAAAAGACTGAAGCTTTGAGGGCCAGCAGAAAGCATGTAAACAGGCAACCTCAGGAAATAAGAGGTGGGGGGAACCCCTAGAATGCACCAGAGACCTGGTGAGAGACTCCCAGGACTCATAGGGGGGCACCTTTGATGAAATGCCCAACATGTTCACTTTTTAAATTAGCAAACTCTCATGGAATTTAATTAGGTATTTTTAGAATACCTAATTGTCTTGCTATTTGGAGCAGTACCACCATCAACATCGATGTGCAGGTATTTTCTTGGCAGGAAGTAGACTGCATCCTTTGAATCCATGCTCAAAAACGTTATACCTGGGCCTATGGTATTACTAATTTTAGGAACCTCTATACCGATTTCCACCCTGCTGCTCCAGTTTACATACCCCATAGAAGTTCCTGACATGTTCTTTCCCTCATCTCCGGTAGAATTTCTCATTTGTTTTGATCTCAGTCATTGTCATTAGATAAAATGGAATCTCAATGTTACCCTAATTTGAATTTATCTGATGACTAAAAACATTGAAGAATTCTTTGTTGTGAATTCTCTGTTATGTTCTCTCCCTTATTGTTTATTGTGTTATTCTGTTTGTTGGTGACTATTTTCTTGAGTTCTTTATGTATTCCTAACTTGAATTTGTCTGACGGCTAAGAATGCTGAACTTTTGGTAAGAAGTTATCATACTCTATGTGTTTCATCTTAAAAACTGTTCATTAGTCCATTTATTGATTTTTTTTTGGTATTTAATAGCAGTTCTTTGTATATTCTAAATGTTAAGGGCCACATTGGAATTTGACGGGTTGGATGACCTCCCATCCTCTGAGCCTTTAAATTTCCTGAAATCTCACTTTTAACTTATTGGACTCTTTTATGTGCTATTGCCGTTCTGTTCCATTAATTTTTTATACATTTTACATCCTGATCATAGTGCCCCCTTCCAGTCTCAACCCCATGAATCTGTCCCTCGTTACTCCCTTTTGTTCTCCTCTGAGAAGGAGTCACCCCACCTTCAGTACCAACCAGCCCCAATAATCAAATGGAAGGAGGACTAAGTACATCCTGGCCCACTGAGGTCTACCCAGGCAGTCCAGGGTTAGAAAATCCAAAGGCTGGCAACAGAGTCAAAGACTGCTCCCACTGCAATTTTACAGGACCCACATGTAGCCTGAGCTGCACAATGGCTTCAAATGTGGGGTGGGGTGGGGGAGGATGGTTTTGATCTGTTCTTGAATTTGGTATGCTAGAATTTTATTGAGTATTTTTGCATTGATATTCATAAGTGAAATTGGCCTGAAGTTCTCTTTCTTTGCTAGGTCTTTATGTAGGTTAGGTATCAAAGTAACTGTGGCTTCATAGAATGAGTTAGGTTGTGTTTCCTCTGTTTCTATTTTGTGGAATAATTTGAGGAGTACTGGTTTTAGCTCTTCTTTCAAGGTCTGGTAGAATTCTGCACTAAAATCATCTGGCCCAGGACTTTTTTTGGTTGATAGATTTTAATGACTGCTTGTGTTTCCCTAGGGGTTATGGGACTGTTTAGATAGTGTGCCTGATCTCGATTTAACTTTGGAATGTGGTATCTGTCTCACATACCAAAAATTATCCACTTCACCTAGATTTTCCAGTTTTGTTGAGTGTAGGCTTTCATGGTAAGATCTGGTGATTTTTAAAATTTCCTCAGTGTCTGTTATTATGCATCCCTATTCATTTTTGATTTTGTTAATTTGGATATTTTCTCTATGTCCATTAGTTGGTTTTGTTACGGGTTTATTTATCTTGTTGATTTCATCAAATAACCAGCCCTTGGTTTTGTTGATTCTTTGTCTCATTTTCTTTGTTTCTAATTGGTTGATTTCATCACTGAGTTTGATTATTTCCTCCAGTCTCCTCCGTATGTGTGTGTGTGTGTGTGTGTGTGTGTGCATTCTTTTGTTCTAGAGCTTTCAGATGTGCTGTTATGTTGCTTGTGTCAGATCTCTGTAATTTCTTTATGAAGGCACTTAGTGCTCTGAATTTGCTCTCTTAGCGCTGCTTTCATTTTGTCCCATAAATTTGGGACAGTGCCTTCATATGCAGTGCCTTCAGTTTCATCAAATTCTAGAAAGTCTTTAGTTTCTTTCTTTATGTTTTACCTGACGAAGTTATCATGGAGCAGAGAGTTGTGCAGTTTCCACGAATGTGTGTGCTTTCTGTTGGTTCATAACTTCTGTTAGCTACACTGTGTCTCTGTTGAGTTTCTGTTTCTGTGACCTGTTAGTGAGAGTGTGATGTTGAAGTCTCCCACTATTATTGTGTGAGCTTCAATGTGTGCTTTGAGTTTTAATAGAGTTTTAATAAAGTTTCTTTTACAGATGTGGATGAGCACATTTGTAAGTGGCGCTGTGTGCTGCTATTCTGTGTAGAGATGGTGTAACTGAACAAGGGTCACTCTTGTGTTAGTGAGTGCAAAAGCAAAATAACAGAGATGCTGCATAGAGAGTGAAGACTCATGGTCTATCATATGTAAGGAGAGCATGCACATCTGTTGGAGGGCACTCTCTTCCCCCAGAGACAGGAAGCAGGTGGATTTTATCCAGTTGTAAATGGGAGAGTCTAATCTTGAGCATGCTCAATAAAGGAGGGTCATGCCATTCTGAGTTTGCTCATCTTAAGACAATGGACCCAAATGTCCAGAGATTTAAGTTATGGGGAATATGTCAAGTTGGCTCAGCAGATAAAAGCATCTATTCCATAATCTAACAACCCAATTAGGCCCCAGATCCAAAGATGGAAGTCGTCCAATGATACTTGAAATTGTCTAAACAGCCACACAATTGTCCACAAGGTACATAAAAACACAAACAGAAACACACACACACACACAAACACACATATGCATTTTAAAGATATTTAAGTTATGGATAGAAAGTGTTGTGAACTTGCACAGTTTGCACTATTAATAGTGACGACGGAAGCTGTGGAGAGGATTTTTTAGGCTATTTATAGAAGTGTCTTTGCCTTGGAAGGCAACAGTTTTGCTTTGGGGTTGAACCCACCGCAGGGGACACTTGGATTCTTGTTGCCAACTCAGAGGCACAGGGTCTGCATGGGAAGGTAGAACATGGGAAAACACCTCTCTTATACTTCACGCTGAAAAAGTGCAGTGAGATGTGTCCACTTGCTGGAAGAAATAGTGAATACAGGTATGAAATGCCAAGGAGTAATGCATGAAATGGGCAGGAGCACCATGTGACAAGGGTGGCATGTTTGTTTGTGTCCCTTCTGGCCTTTAGAACTGATCTTATTCCTCTGTAGTTGTACAGGACATTGATGTGACCATGGAAAGTCCTTTTACAATGATAGGAGTGAGAGCACACTATATTTGCCTTTGGGGACTTGGCTTGTCACATGCAGCATTATCCTTAGTTCCACCTATTTTCTAGAAAATGACAATATGTCATTCTTAAGGCTAGGCACTTTTTTTATCTTGTATACTTGTCACATGACCTTATGTATGGATTTGTGTATTTCAAACTCACCTTACAAATGTACATGAACTGATTTTGATCATGAACATGAACTTTTAAATGTGTTGTTCAAGGACTCTAGTTTAGGTTTGTTGCATCTTTTAAATGAAAATATTGGATAAGTATTTGGTTTATTGTAGTTTTAATTTTATGGGTACTTCTGCACATATGTGAAGGTCAGGGGACATTTTTTCAAGCCACTTCTTTCCTTACACCATTTGGGCTCGTGGAGATTCTGGGTGTGTCTGAGTTCTTGGCAGTCGAGCTCCTCTGAGACACTCAAATACTAGTGTGACCCAGCTCCTGTTATCCTGGGATCCTGTTGTCCTAAGATCCTGGGCATGTTACAGTGCGTGGAAGTGGTGTCTCCTTTGAGGACCATGGAGTTGTCTGGTCTGTTCGAAACCAAGGTAAACCTGAACTGATTAAAAGGAACCTGAGCCTCTGGTCAGGAAAGGCTCTGGTGTCCTTGTTCCTGCTGTCACTATTGGATCGGAGCAGCTGTTGTGTTCCACTCACCAGTGATCCTAAGATCGCTTGGGCAATCCGCTAGGGACCGTGGGGATGTCCGCTGAATCTGTGCCCTAGGTGACCCGGTGCTGGTGCAAACTGGCAGGGGCTTGTGCCCCTGGTCAGGCTGTTCTCTGCTGCCCTAGTGCTGTCTCAGGACCCGTGCGCAATTGGACTGGAGCAGATGTTGTGTTCCACTCTCCAGTGATCCTAAGATTGTGTGGGCAGTCCTCTAGGGAGCGTGGGGGTGTCTGCCCACTCCGTGCCCTAGGTGACCCGGTGTTGGCGCAGACTGGAAGGGATTTGTGAGCCTCTAACTTCTTATAAAGTTGGAGCATCTGTCTTCAGCCTTCTGGCCCAGCACCATCTCACAGACCCAGAAATGAATTAGGGGCTGGTGAGATGGCTCAGTGGGTAAGAGCACCCGACTGCTCTTCCGAAGGTCCAGAGTTCAAATCCCAGCAACCATATGGTGACTCATAACCATCTGTAACAAGATTTGACGTCCTCTTCTGGAGTGTCTGAAGACAGCTACAGTGTACTTACACATAATAAATAAATAAATCTAAAAAAAAATGAATTAGGATTATAAAGGACTAACTTAACGCTGACTTGGCAGAACTTAGCAGTCAACTATCCCACATCTGTTTGTCATTTTTGTACAGAATTTTGTCTGCAGATGACATAGGCAATTTCTGCCCAATGGTTACCTTGCCATGAAAAGCAACCTCTCCTGGAGGTAAAGATACTCAATATCTTCTTTGAATCATGAAGAGGGAAGCTTTCAGGAGCAGACATGTCTCATGGTCAAATTATCCTTAATAATGAAGTAACATTATGTGTCACATTCTGTAGATTTCTAAAGTGTTTGAAGATTATCCATGTAAAGTATATCTGAAATGTTAGCCCTTAAGTCCTCTTAGCCATTTCTATTTGAGTAAATTGAAAACACTTTATTATAATTAAATCAGTTTCTAACATAACGATGAGTTTGCTATGTAGCCCTTAACTTGTGTTACTAATCATTCTAAACAATTTGTAATAACAGCTATTGAAGGACTGGGCCAAAGCTTTATATTCTTAAATGAGTTGCATAGGCACAATGCCTATCTAAGAGTAAAAACATTAATTTCAAAATCTGTATCAAGTAGAAGAGGTGAACTTGTGTCTAGAAGGCTCTGATACCTAGCATTGTATGTGAAATGTTAGAGTGGTGATATTTTCAAGCAAAGCCTGATATCAATAAATTTTGATGGGAGGGTATTATGTAAGACTCCTGCATGGCTTAAATAACACCAGTGTTGTTTGGGTGGCTGAGGGACTAATACCAAACACAATATCTGTGGTACAAGGAAAGGGGCATTTCATCAGGACATTGCAAATAGCTGGATATGCTTTAGCAGATTGTCCAGCAGAACCTCATAGTTACCCTTTGCAGTGTATGAGGTGCTGGACAGCATGGAAAGGGTTGTTTAGCAGAAGATGAATTCTAGCAGAGGTGGTAGTGGTGATGGAGTTGGCTAGAGAGACTGAAACCCAGCTGGATCTGTGATGGGGTAGCTTTTTAGTGCATTCTGAGAAGATTACCTCTGGCCTTCCTCAGCAACATAAGACCTTCTTTAATTGGCTTTAAGAAAGAGCTGCATGCCTTTATCTGAGCTGGATATTCAAAGTGGGACTTCAGGGCAGAGATAGGAACTGTGGGAAGAATTCAGAAGCCATAAGAATTCACAATCCAGACATGGAGGAAGTCGGACACACTGAGTGAGAAGTATCAGGACACCTTGCAAATGTGGATTAGAATAAATGGGAGTAATTAAGTTATAGATGCTATTTACAGGTCTCTGTGTCATTATGCAGAAACTGGTGAGTCAAGACATTCTTGTAATACTTCTGTGAAGTAGTTCAGGAAATAGCAGTGAGTACTGGAGTGGAGTTAGAGTACCACAGAGCCTGATACATAATAGTGCATGTGGAGTTTTATCAAAAGGAAAGTTGTTATCTGGTAAGACCCGACATCTAGCAGCACATCCAGAATGGATAGAAAGACAGAGGGCTTGATACCTATGAGTTTATGTGGTAGTGAGATGAGTGACAATCTCAATATCCAGCTTTTTCTGTGGATTGCAGGGGGTGCGATTTGGACTTGGTATGTTGCATGCTTAAACACAGTAAATCCCACACATACTGCTATGTAACAGGCCCTCTTGGATACTCTCACACTGTGACTGTTTCACTGTACTGCTAGAAGTCAGTGTCTGTGGTGTTCCTGCCTGCACGCAGAC
>NC_034605.1:53696148-53718710 GCF_900095145.1 Mus pahari | reverse complement strand
AGGCGGAACACAAGGCTTAGAGGGAGGAGCCAACAAGTGTCTGTGCCTTGGAGGCCTGAAATCTAAAGGCTAGTTTGTGCTGCTTTTGTGAAGGTGTTTATCAGAGTCTGATGAACCACCAGGCTGCTGGGAGCCCCTAGTGGTGTGTGTAACAGGACCTGATTTCTAGCAGGCATGTCAGAGAGGTGTGGAGGGTAGGATTGTATAGGCAGCTACAGGAGGGCAGTACCCATCAGGCTCAGATTATTTAGGCTGCATGCAAAGCTGGGGTTTTGCAGATAATAATCAGGAAGAGAGAAAGGGGTTTTGTGAGGGATAGGATTGGGAAGTTACCTGTTATCCTTAGATACGCTGTTCTTGAAAGTGTGGGGTCTGTTGTTTTGTTCTGTTTTTGTTTTGTTTTTTGTTTTTTGATTTTTTTTTTTTTGTGTGTGTGTGTGACCACCAGGTGTCTAGGATATATTCTGCTACTTTTCTTCTGCAATCCCCACATAGCTGGCTTTCTGAGCCTACTTTACGGAATCAGCTTTTATTTTGTTTTATTTTTCTATTAATTATTTTATTTATTTACATTCCAAATGTTGTCCCCTGCCTCAGACTACCTCCTTTCTGGGGTCTCCTATCTGCGTGGAACGGGTCTCTGTGGTTGCAGGTGAGCGAGGATTCGGCGTATGACAAACAGACTGACACGAGAGAGCGTGTAATATCTGAATGTAATTTGTCAAATGAAGCATCAAACTTTTATACAGACTAAAATAGGGAAGTTAGGTGACACATTGGCAAGGTACAAATGAGATTACCGGATGCTTAATGACTTACACAAAACAGAAGAATGTAAACACAAAGACTGGCAGGAACTGGGCAATAAAACAACTGAGACAAAGTCAGCTCTATCTAAGGTCAGCTATAGTCTTAAAAGCCAGGTGTGAGGTCTTTACACTCCCCAGGCAAGGGTGGTTCTAATTAGGGAGTTCTGTTCTAGCTAACCTTCTCATGAATAATGCAATACTCTAAAACCACAGCCCTTCTACTTCCTAAACCATTGTAAATTCTTGTATATGGGAGCGACTTGGCTTTTATTCTAAGTGATAGTGTGTGTGTGTGTGGGGGGGGGAACTTTTCTACTAATAAGTAATGTAGTCTGCCATACATAACTATACTAAGAATTCTAAACTTACTTTGCTAAGCTTACCTTGAGATTTCTAACTCTATGTTGTAGATAGTAAAGCCTGATTTCTTTCACCTGATTTCTTTCACTATCTCTCTTACAATACTAGAGGCAATTCTGAATGTCACTGAATAGGCAACATTCTTATTGAATTCCAAGCCCAGGGTTGGCTTAAGGACTACCTAGGGCATTGGTGAAGGCCAGGAAGCAAAGTTCAATTTTGCTTAGGTATTTGACAACATTGTTTGGGGGTACCTATAATAAAACAATACTGAAGGGAAGCACACAGATGCTATGGGATGCCACAGTTCCAGGAGACTAAGTTTCCATGAACTTTTTGCCTTGGGACAGCATCCAGGTTTTGGGGGCCTGTTGTGCTTGTCACTACTGGAGTGGATGTAGCAGTCCCCCTTCCTGGTTTCCCCTCCATAAGATCTTTACCCCACCCCCATGCCTCTTGTTTCTGAAAGGGTGCTCCCCCACCCAACCACCCACTCCCACCTCACCCAGCTAGCATCCCCCTTTCATGGGGCATCAAGTTTCTACAGGATTAAGCACATCATTTCCCATTGAAGCTAGATAAGGCAGACCTCTGCTGGATATATAGTAGGGACCATGACCCAGCCCTTGAATGCACTTTGGTTGGCAGCTTAGACTCTGGGAGCTCTGAGGGTCTGGGTTAATTGGTACTGTCAGGTCCTTCAGTCCTTACCCTCTTCCATAGGCATCCCTGTCCTCAGTCTACAGTTGGCTGTAAGTACCTGCATCTCTTAGTAAGCTCCTGGTAGAGTCTCTCAGAGGGCAGCCATGCTACCACAAGTACAACATGGAATCAGTAATAGCTTTGGGGTTTGGTGCCTTCACATGGGATGGATCCAAATTTGGGTGGGTGTATGGATGGCCTTAAATTCATTCTCTTTTTTATTTTGTCCCTTCATTTTGTTTGACAGGAACAATTCTGGGTCAATAATATTGAAGAAGAGTTGGTGGCCCCATGTCTCCAATGGGGATGATGACTGTCTACTAGAGGTGGTCTCTTTAGGTTTCATCTCCTCACTGTTGGGCATGTCAGCTAAAACCATTCCCACTGGGACCTGGGAGACTCTCACTTATCTGGTGCCTGGGACTTTTTAGAGTTTTCTCATGCCCCTGACCCCACACTGCTGAAATTTTCTATTCATTCTCCTGGCTGTCTGTGTTTCTCCTGCCCCCCTCCCCATATGATTCTGCCCTTCTTTTACCTTCCCCTCCTCTTTCCCACCTAGGCACTTCCTCCCCTCTGTCTCTTCCGATCATTTTGTTCCCTGCTCTAAGTGGGATTGAAGTAGCCACACTTGGGCCTTCCTTCTTGTTATGCTTCATATGGTCTGTGAGTTGTATCTTGGGTATTCTGGGCTTTAAGGCTAGTATCCACTTACCAGTGAGTACATAACATGGATGTCCTTTTGGGTCTGTGTTACCTCACTCAGGATGGTATTTTCTTGTTTTTGCCTGCAAAAGTCATGATTTTCTCATTTTTAATAGCTGAGTATTATTCCATTGTGTAAATATACCACATTTTCCATATCCATTCTTTTGTTGAGGGACATTTGGTTTTTTCCAGCTTCTGACTATTACAAATAAGGCTGCTGTGAACATACTGGAGCATGTGTCCTTGTGGTATGGTGGAGCATCTTTCAGGTATATGCCCAGGAGTGGTATAGCCAAGTGTTCTGGTAGAACTATTTGCAATTTTCTGAGCAACCACCAGATTGAGTTCCAGGGTGGTTGTACCAGTTTACAATCCCACCAGCAATGGAAGAGCGCTCTTCTTTCTCCACATCTTCTTTGGCATGTGCTGTCTCTTCAGTTTGTGAGCTTAGCCATGGTGAACTCTTAGCTAATTGGTGTAAGGTGAAATCTCAGGGTCATTTTGATTTGCATTTCCCTGATGACTAAGGGCATTGACCTTTTTTTGTAAGTGCTTCTTAGCCATTTTAGATTCCCCAGTTGAGAATTATCTTTTAAGCTCTGTACACCATTTTTAATTGGGTTATTTGGTTTCCAAGAGTCTAATTTCTTGAGTTCTTTGTATATTTTGGAGTGTAACTCTCTATTAGATGAAGGGTTAATGAAGATTTTTCCCAATCTGTAGATTTCCATTTTGTCTTATTGACATTATTCTTTGCCTTATAGAAGTTTTTCAGTTTCATGAGGTCCCATTAGTCAATTTTTGATTGCCATTGGCTCAGGAAAGTTTCCCCTGTGCCAATGTGTTTGAAACCATTTCCCAATCTCTATTCTATTAGAGTGAGTGTGTCTGGTTTTATGTAGATGTCCTTGATCCACTTGGATTTGAGTTTTGTGCAGGGTGACAAATATGGGGTCCATTTGCATTCTCCTATGTACAGGCTGCCAGTTAGACCAGCACCATTTGTCAAAGATACCTTTGTTTTCACACTGTATCAGTTTTGGCTTCTTTGTCAAAGATTAAGTGTCCATAGGAATGCAGGTTTATTTTTGTCTCTTAAATTCTATCCCAATGATCCACCTGTTTGTCTCTGTACCAATAGCATGTGGCTATTATCACTATTGCTCTGTAGTACTGCCTGATTTGACAGGTGATGATTTCCCCCAGAAGTTCTCTTATTGTTGGGAAATTTGATAGATGAAATAATAGGATACATTTTCTATCCTGGGTTTTTTGTTTGTTTGTTTGTTTGTTATACTATATGAAGTTGAGAATTGCTCTTTCCTTGTCTGTGAAGAATGGAGTTGTAATTTTGATGGGGATTGCATTGAATCTGTGGATGATATGATAGTATACATAAGCAACCCCAAATTGCTTTTGGTAAGATAGCCAGTTTTACTGTGCTAATCCTACAGATGCATGAGCATGGGAGAGCTTTCCATCTTCTGAAGTCCTCTTCAATTTTTTTCCTCAGGGACTTGAAGTTCTTGTCATACAGATGTTTTACTTGCTCGATTAGATTACACCAAGATATTTTATATTTTTTGTGACTATTGTGAATGATTTTGTTTCCCTAGTTTCTTTCTTTACATGTTTATCCTTTGTATAAAGGAAGGCTACTGATTTGAGTTAATTTTATATACAGCCACTTTGCTTACATTGTTTATCAGTTATAAGAGTTCTTTGGTAGAATTTTGTAGTTGCTTATGCATACTATCATATCATCCACAAATAGTGAAACCTTGAATCTTCCTGTCCAATTTGAATCCCTTTGACCTCCTTTTCTTGTCTAATTGCTCTAGCTAGAACTTTGAGCACTATATTGAATAAATAGAGAGAGGGTAGGCAGCCATGTCTTGTTCCTGATATTAATGGGATTTTTTTTTCAATTTTTTCTTCATTTAATTTGATGTTGGCTATCCATTTGCTGTATCTTGCTTTTTTATGTTTAGGTATGTGCTTTGATTTTTCTGATCTCTCTAAGATATTTAACATGACACTATACTGTATTTTGTCAAATGCTTTTTCAACATCTAATGAGATGGGCATGTGTTTTTTGTCCTTTGTGGTTGTGTATATAGGGATTACATTGATGAATTTCTATATATTGAACCATCTCTTCATCCCTGGGATGAAGCCTACTTGATCGTATGAATGAGGGTTTTGTTGTGATTTTGGATTTGATTTGCTAGAATTTTATTGAGTATTTTTGCATCAATATTATTAATTTAATAATTGATATTTATTAATTAATATTTAAATATAATTTATGTATTTTAATATTTTAAAATAGACTTCTTCTATTTCCTTAGGGGTTGTGGGACTGTTTAGGTAGTTTACCTGCTCTTGATTTAACTGTGGTATGTGGTATCTGTCTAGAAAAAATCATTCATTTTATCTCGATTTTCAGTGTTGTTGAGTATAGCCATTAGTAGTAAGGTCTTATAATTTTTTATTGGATATTTTCTTTATTTACATTTCAAATGTTATTCCCTTTCCTGGTTTCCCCTCTGAAAATCACCTCCCCTTCCCCCCTCCCCCACTCACCAACCCACCCTCCCCTGCTTCCTGGCCCTAGCATTCCTCTACAATGGGGCACAGAGCCTGCACAGGACCAAAGGCCTCTCCTCCCATAGATGTCCCATTAGGCCATCCTCTGCTACATATGCAGCTGGAGCCACGAGTCCCACCATGTGTACTCTTTGGTTGGTGGTTTAGTCCCTGGGAGCTATGGGAGTACTGGTTAGTTCATATTATTGTTCCTCCTATGGGGTTTCAAAACCCTTCAACTCCTTGGGTCCTTTCTCTAGCTCCTTCATTAGGGTCTCTGTGCTCAGTCCCAAGGATGGCAGTGAGCATCCATTTCTGTATTTGTCAGGCATTGGCAGAGCCTCTCAGGAGACAACTATATCAGGCTTCTGTCAGCAAGCACTTGTTGGCATCCACATGGTGTCTGGGTTTGGTAACTGTAAATGGGATCGATCCCCAGGTGGGGCAGTCTCTGGATAGCCTTTCCTTCAGTCTTTGCTCCACACTTTGTCTCTGTAACTCCTTCCATGGGTGTTTTGTTCTCCCTTTTAAGAAGGATCAAAATGTTCACACTTTGGTCTTCCTTCTTCTTTAGTTGCATGTGATTTGTGAATTATTCCTTGGGTATTCTGAGCTTCTGGGCTAATATCCACTTATCAGTGAGTGCATATCATGTGTGTTCTTTTGTGATTGGGTTACCTCACTCAGGATGATGTCCTCCAGATCCATCCACTTGCCTAAGAATTTTATAAATTCATTGTTTTTAATAGCTGAGTAGTACTCCATTGTGTAAATGTACCTCATTTTCTGTATCCATTCCTCTGTTGAGGAACATCTGGATTCTTTCCAGCTTCTGACTATTATAAATAAGGCTGCTATGAACATAGTGGAGCATGTGTCCTTATTACAAGTTGAAGCATCTTCTGGGTATATGCCCAGGAGTGGTATTGCTGGGTCCTCAGGTAGTGCTATGTCCAATTTTCTGAGGAACCGCCAAAGTCATTTCCAGAGAGATTGTATCACCTTGCAATCCCACCAGCTTGCAATGGAGGAGTGCTCGATCCTCTTTCTCCACATCCTTGCCAGCACCTGCTGTCACCTGAGGTTTTGATCTTAGCCATTCTGACTGGTGTGAGGTAGAATCTCAGGATTGTTTTGATTTGCATTTCCCTGATGATTAAGGTTGTTGAACATTTTTTTCAGCCATTCTGTATTCCTCAGTTGAGAATTCTTTGTTTAGCTCTGTACACCTTCTTTTAAATAGGGCTATTTGTTTCCCTGGAGTCTAATTTCTTGAGGTCTTTGTATATATTGGATATTATCCCTCTATTGGATGTAGGATTGGTAAAAATCTTTTCCCAATCTGTTGGCTGCCTTTTTGTCTTTTTGACAGTGTCCTTTGCCTTACAGAAGCTTTGCAATTTTATGAGGTCCCATTTGTGGATTCTTGATTTTACAGAACAAGCCCTTGATGTTCTGTTCAGGAATTTTTCACTTGTGCCCGTGTGCTCGAGGTTCTTCCCCACTTTCTCATCTACAAGTTTCCATGTCTCTGGTTTAATGTGAAGGTCCTTGATTCACTTGGACTTGAGTTTTGTACAAGGAGATAAGAATGGATTCTCATTCATCTACATGCTAACTGCTAGTTGAGCCAGCACCATTTGTTGAAAATGGTATTTTTTTTCCCAATGGATGGTTTTAGCTCCTTTGTCAAAGATCAAGTGACCATAGATGTGTGTGTTCATTTCTATGTCTGCAATTCTACTCCATTTATCTTCCTGCCTGTCACTGTACCAATACCATGCAGTTTGTTTTGTTTTGTTTTTAAATCACAATTGCTCTGTAGTACAGCTTGAGGTCAGGGATGGTGATTCCATCAGAAGTTCTTATATTGTTGAGAATAATTTTCGCTATCCTGGTTTTTTTGTTATTCCAAATGTATTTGGAAATTGCTCTTTTTTAATTGATGAAGAATTAAGTTGGAATTTTGATGGAGATTGCATTGAATCTCTAGGTTCCTTTCGGCAAGATAGCCATTTTTACTATATTAATCCTGTTAATCCTTGAGCATGGGAGATCTTTCCATCTTCTGAGTTGTTCTGCAAATTCTTTCTTCATAGACTTGAAGTTATCATACAGATCTTTCACTTGCTTAGTTAGAGTCACACCAATGTATTTTATATTATTTCTGACTATTGTGAATGGTGTTTCCCTAATTTCTTTCTTAGCCTGTTTATCCTTTCCTCAGTTTCTGTTATTACGTCTCCCTTTTAATTTCCGTTTTTGTTAATTTGGGTACCGTCTCTATGCCATTTAATTTATTTTGTTAAGGGTTTATCTATTTGTTGATTTTCTCAAAGAACCAGTTCTTGGTTTTCTTGATTCTTTGTCTCATTCTCTTTGTTTCTAATTGGTTGATTTCAGCCATGAGTTTGATTGTTTCTACTGCTTACTGCTTATGTGTTTGTTTGCTTCCTTTTGTTCAAGGGCCTTCAGGTGTGCTGTTAGTTAAGAAGTTAGTGTAGGAGCTCTCTAATTTTTTATAAAAGAAATTAGTCCTCTGAATTTGTCTCCCTCCTAGCACTGTTTTCATTGTGTCCCATAAGTCAGGCTATGCTCTGCATTCTTTTTCAGTACATCCTAGAAAGTATTTTTTTATTATTTCTTCCCTGACCAAGTTATCATGGAGTAGAGAGTTGTGCAGTTTCAATGAGTATGAAGGTTTTCTGTTGGTTCATAACTTCTGTTAGCTACACTGTGTCTCTGCTTAGTTTTTGTTTTAATGTCCTATGCAGATATTTAAGGAGAAATGCACAATCCAGGGGAGGTTTGAGGCTGGAAACTCAGGTGGGGTGAGATCCTTTGTCTCTTAAGTTCTCCAGATATGGTCTCTTCCTGCATTTCACAGGAAGTGGTGTGATGTTGGATTCCAGCTTCCTTTCAGTCTTTGAATCAAGCAGGGAATGATGCATGGCAATGTTCACATGGAACAGCTTGTCTGTCCCCAGTGCAGGGTTCCTGGGTGTCAGCCTCTTCCCAGGCATGGTGCCTGAAGTGCAAGGCACGTCTTTGTCCCTAACACCTAGGCTCTTATTGTAGGCATGCTGTATGTTATATTTAGCTATTGCCTTTGTGAGGGCGTCTCCCTGCACCCAGACTCCATCATCTGGCTTGACCTGTAGCTTTTGTCGTTTCGCATAGAGGGCTAGGCAGGCTGAGAGAGCTGAGGCCTGGTCTTGCAATCATGATCACTGTTTGCTGGGAAATGTCCCTGAAGCGGGATCAGTTTCATGGATGGGAGGAATCTGACAGGGGTTCCCTGTTGTTTTCCCACATTAGTTGCTTCATCTTCATTCTGTGGCTCCTCGTGGTGCTGGAGCATTTGACAATGCTCAGGAAGGATGGAGGCTGAACTGATAACTTTAGTGGGTATGGTGTCCTTGGACAAGTTGTCAGTTGGCTGGCTAATTTCCACTTAGAACCTGTAGTGCCTTTCCAATTCAGTCCATTTCGACAGGGCTTGTTTTCAGTTGGAAGGTGTGCTTGTATCTCTGTATTAGTACTAGGAACAGCTCTTCCACAAGCCCTATTTCTGGAAACAACAAGGTGTTAGTTTGCTGTATATCTTGTTAGTTCTTTCATTTACTGAACCTCTGTCACACATACCAAGCTTGGTGTTACAAATTGTGGAGGCAATGGCTTGTCCTGAGAAAGCTATGGAGGTCCTTGAGCCTGTGGTAGTCCTTTGACAGACCCACATGCAGCATTAAATCTTGCAGTTTTATATCCTGGTAAAGAAGGGCTTCTGATGTCTTGGGCAGTAGGCACAACTGACTCCAAGAATACAGAGGATATGCCCCAGACAATTCCACTAAATGTCTGCTGTATAAGATCCTCTGAGACCTTGAAGTAAGACAACAGATGAGAGAAAGGGAGGCAATCCATTTTCTTATTATGGTTTGAAAAGGTTGTGGTGTGGAGTTTAGGAATGTTGCTTGGTGTGACTGCAAAAGTGAGGAGGCAAAAGCATCAGCCCCAAGCAGAGGATCAAGAGGCCCATCAGTCTCTGTAAATGTGGCACCTGTAGCCATACATATAGTCCCTCCATTGCCTCCATATTCTATATCCCTTAGTGTCACATTCAACTGGGATGTGTTCCAATCTCATCCTGCATAGCATCTTCAGGTCCTTAGCTCACATCCTTGTATAAAAAAATTTCACAAGTCAGATTTCTTACATTTACGTAAGTTGTGCTGGAATCTGAGGCTCTTTCACATTTTTTTTTCTGTCATCTGTACAACCTGGAGATAGTTAAGTAGGATCAGGATGAGGAATGGAACCACACAGGAGTGAGGCATCCTCTTGTGACTACCCATGCTAGGATTCTAATGCTCAAGCACCATAGTGCAAGGACAGAGCACTGAACATGAGCAGGGGGATAGAAGTAGCTCATCTCTCCATTTACACTCTCCCTGCTCTTTCCTCCGCTCCTGTAATTCCCCTTATCATACTGCAGGGACCACAGGAGCTGTTATCTGAAAGAGATTTGTATCTGAGAGAACTGAAGCAATATTCTGGCAGGTGGATCTTGGAGTCCCCCTACAGAGGCTGAGTATCCCTCTAGTGCTTCAAACTACACTCCCAAATATAGCACCCATTCAGGCTAACCACAACTTTGTTGTTTCACAAAACCTGGGGATTTCCTGTTTCTGATCTCCTTCCCAGCAGCCCCCACTTACTTCTTTGAGCTCTGCTTCTCATGTCCAAAACACATGTCTCTCATCATGACCCTCTTTAATGAAGTGAGAGCCAGATTGGATTCTTCTCCATAGGAAAGAAGAAGGCTATCTTTTACAGTAGCAGTTTTCTTCCTGGTCTTGCTCTGCCCCCACTTCAGAACCTGTCAGTTGCAAACAATAAAAATGAGCTGGGGTCCTTCTTTACTCTCTCGGGTAGGTGACTTTCCTGCACTCTGTGTCCATGGATAACATGAGATCCACATCTCCCAGAGAGCTCCCCAACCCATTCTCGGCTCATTCACACTGTGTATGAACACATCTACTATTGTTCATGTTGTGACCATAGCAGAAGGCACTGTACCTCAGGTACCACAGATGTCCTCAGTCAGTGGTCCTCAGACAGGATCATGCCCAAGCCTGAGCTGTGCAGCTGACTCTGGGCAGTCAGTTGATACTCACTACCTCAGAGGAGTGATGACTCAATCCCTGATCTGAGGCCCATGGTCTCATTGCCTCCTTTACATCAGTTCAACACAGACAAAAGCAAATGCTTGAGCACAGGAAGAAAAGATGGTGTGTTTCAAGATGGTGTGTTTCATAGCTTGTCCTGTGTCCTCACCAACTCAGAAATACAGTCTGTCCATGGAAACATGGTCATTCTTAGTGGCCGCTAACGCCACTCTCTACAGATGGTCTGAGAACTTGAAGCAGACACCCCAGGGGCACCGTCACCTCTGCTCTCCACGACATTTGCTGCAGACGGAGGTGATCCTCTTTCTAGAGAGTTCCCCTCTCCTTTTCTCCTGTCTGTAGCTAGACTTGGAATGTTTTTCTCTTTTTCAACCTTCTCCACCCCTTTTCCTTCCACCCTTTCAACTCCATAACACTAATTAGGAGGGTATTATGAAGTGACCTTCCCCTCTCTTTTGATTATTTTGGTTGAAATTCTATTTCACTAGATATTAGAGTTCCTATCTCAGCTTCCTTATTGGATGTGCTTGCTTGGAGAACCCTTGTCCAGCCCTTCACTCTTTGGTACTCTTTACACTTTGTTGCTGACGTGTGTTTTTGTTACGCACCGGAACGATGGATTCTGTTTTCACATCTATTTTTTTAGCCTCTTTCTTTTTATTGGGGAATTGAGTCCATTGATGTTGAGAGATATTGACTCATATCTGTTCATTCCTGTTATTTTGACTTTGGTGATGGTAGAGTGTGTGTGTGTGCACACGTGCGTGCGCGCGCACACACACACACACAATCACGTACTTCACTTCCTGTAGTTTGCTACTTTGGTGTTATTATTTCCTATGCTTTCTTGGGTGTAGTTAGCCTCCTTGGGTTAGACTTTTCTTTCTCATATCTTCCATATGGCTGTATTTGTGGATGGATATTGTTTAAATTTGGTTGTGTCATGGAATATCTTGTTTTGTCCTTCTAAGTTGATTGAAAGTTTTTCTGACCATTGTACTCTGGGAAGAAGTCTTTGCTATTTTAAAATTTGCAAGACATCTTCCAAGGCCCAATGGCTTTTAAATTCTCTGTTAAGAAATTTGGTATAATTGTGACAAGAAAGACATTTTATGTTACTTGGAATTTTTCTCTTGAAACATCTAATATTCTTTTTTGGTTGCTCTGTACTGTGGGAAGCGGCAGCCAAGAAGGCGCCCTGGCTCACTGCCAAGCCCTGTGATTCCCTGCTTGTTTACTAAAACCTGATTATGCGCACCTGAATGATCACGCGCTGCTCACCTGAGTGATCACGTGCTTCCCGCCTGATGCATAGCGTCATACAGCATGATATTGAGTCACTGCCCTATCAACGTGCACCCTGTCTGCATGCATGGCTTGTGTACAGAGCGTGCTGAATGCTGATTGGATGATGAAGAGTGATGAGAGATGAGTGCAGAGGATGGAAGGAGATAAGTTGGGTGTTTCCCCCATAATAATAGGAATAGAGCTGAAGCAAGAGAATAAAGGAGAATAAAGGAAGCTGCAGCGGGAAACTGCGGAAGCTGCTCAAACCCAACCCTGCCTTGGCATATATGTCGTCTTTTCCCCACCTCTGCTGGCCGGAGGCTGAGGTTCACGGCACTGTACATTTTAGTGCTTTGATTATTGTGTGGTGGGAGAATTTTCTTTTCTGGTCCAATCTATTTTGTGTTCTGTATGCTTCCTGTATGTTGATAGGCATAGCTTTCTTTAGGTTAATGAAATTTTCTTATATGATTTTGTTGGAAATACTTTCTGGGTCTTGTAGCATCTTCTCCTCCTCTTCCTCCTCCTCCTCCTCCTCCTCCTTTTTTTCCCAAGGTTTGGTCCTTTCATCATGTCCCAGATTTTTTCAATGTTTTGTGTCATGAACTTTTTAGATTTAGCATTTTCTTTGATCTATTGGTTTCTTCATATCATATTATTTTATACCTGAATTCCTTGCTTCCATCTCTTATAGTCTGTTGGTGATGCTTGAATATGTAGTTCTTATTTCTTCTCTTTCTTTTCAAACTCCATGATTCACTCAGTTTTTGTTTTCTTTATTCTGTTTGCATTTTCAGATCTTGAGCAGTTTTATGCATTTCCTTTGCATTCTTGATTGTTCTTTTTTATATTTCTTTTTTTTTTTTTTTTTGAGACAGGGTTTCTCTGTATAGCCCTGACTGTCCTGGAACTCACTTTGTAGACCAGGCTGGCCTCAAACTCAGAAATCTGCCTGCCTCTGCCTCCCAAGTGCTGGGATTAAAGGCGTGCACCTCCACGCCCAGCTGCTTTTTTATATTTCTTAATATATTTATTAATTTCTTCTCTAAAGACCTGTATCCTCTTTATAAATTTGGATTTAAGGTCATCTCTTTGTTCTTTGGCTCTTAGTGGATAAGAATGCAGAGAGCAGACATCTTAGTCTCACTGCAGATTTCAAGGGACATTCTCTCTGTTTTGCTCTGTTTGATATAATGTAGGCACTAGGTCTATCATATAAAGCCTTTATTTCATTCAAGAATGTTCTGTCCATTTAGAATTTGTTAGGAATTTTCATCATTTAATCATGTTGAACTATGTGTGTCTATGTGGCTGTGTGAGGATGTGTGTGAGGGAACACACAGAGTCTAGAAGGGATAACTGGTTTCCTTCCTGCTGGAATCACAGGCAATTGAGAGCTGTTTGATGTGGGTGATAGCATCTGGGTGTTACGCAAGAGCAGGAAGTGTCAGTAGGCCTAACCACTGAACTATCTGTCCAGTCTTTTTCTGTTTTGTCGGACAGGATTTCACTGTGGAACATTGGAGGACTATTTGGTTTGGAACTCACTATGTAAACCAGGCTGTGTTCACCCTCAAAGAGACTGGCCTTGTTTGCATCTGAACTACTACTGATATTTAAGGCATATTCCACCATTCTTGGTTCCTAATTATTTTGATATGTCATAGTGGGTTTTCTACTTATTCTACATTCTCAAGTTTTTTTCCTATGTGTGTCTTCAATGTATCCCCCCAACAATCCTCTAGATTGTTATAATAGATTATCAGAATCTATTATAGCATCTGTCCTGTCATCTCTAATTTTGCTGTCTGGGACTCTACATCTTTGATTACTTTGAGTAGGAGGTTTTCAATGCTATTTATTTTCCAAAGAACTAACCCTTGTTTGGCTTACTGTTTATACCATTCATTTAGTATCTATTACATTTGTTTCTGCCCCAATCTCTATTGTTTCTTGCCATGTACCACTTGTAGAGGGTGGCAGCTTGCTTTGTTTTTCTAAGGCTTTAGAATGCATCATTAGGTCATTTGTTTGAGATTGTGCTGGGTTTTTGTTGTTGTTGTTGTTGTTAATGCATGCACGCATTGCTACAAATTTTCCCTTTGGAAGTGTCTTAGCTATATACCAAAGTCCTTATAAACTGTGTTTTTACTTTCCTTTGGTTATAGAATTTTAAAATTGTTCCCTTAAGATTTTTTTCAACAACTTTCTGGTCATTGAAGAATGTAATGGTCATTCTCTACTAACTTGTGTAATTTCTCCTGTTATTAGTTCTCCTTCTATTCTTCTGTTCTTTGGTATGATAAATGAAATTACTTCCCTTTCTTCCTAATTTTTAAGACTTTCCTGTGGCCTAGAATATGACCACTTATAGAGATTTCATAGGCTAGTTTTAGGAACGTTTATCTTTGTCTTGTTTTTGTTTTTGTTGTTTATCCTTTTTATTAGATATTTTCTTTATTTATATTTCAAATGTTTTCACCTTTCTTGGTCTCCCTTCAGAAACCTAATATCCCACCCTCCCCCTGGTTCTATGAGGGTTCTCCTCCACCCACTCACCCACCCACCCACTCCTATCTTCCCGCCCTGGCATTCCTGTACACTGGGTCCTTGAACATCCTCAGGCAAAAGGGCATCTCTACCCACTAATGCCAACAAGGCCATCCTCTGCCTTTTAGAGATTGCATAGGCTATTTAGAGGAATGTGTACCTTTGTCTTGTTAATAGACTATTCTGTACACATCTATTATGTCCTTTGTAAGTTATAGTATACTTTATGTGTAAACTTTGTTAATTCTTCATTTGAGTGTCCAGTCTAACAATGATATTGTAATATTGAAGCTATCTTGTTTCTTTTTGTTTATAGTATAGATGTTTATTCATTTGTATTTTTAAAAAAGATTATTTATTCTTCTATTATACAATACATTCTGACCTCAGCTTCCCCTCCCTGCACTCCTCTCATTCCCTCTCTCCTCCTGTGTCCCACAGGTTAAGCCCCCAACTCCCCTCAGAAAAGAGGAGGCCTACCATTGTTATCAATCAAACATAACACAGTAAGATTCAATAAGCCTAGGCACAAACCATCCCGTTGAGGTTGGCTGAGGCAACTTAGTAGATGGGAAAAGGTCCTAGGATCAGGGACAAGAGTCACACATACCCCTACTATCACTCTTATGAACCACCCTGCCAAATCCTAAGCCAGCAATAGTTACATATATGAATAAGACCTAGTGCAGGCCCTCACATGCCCTGAGATTGCTGCTCCAGTCTCTGTGACCACCCAGCCCCCAGCCATGACTACTTGATTCAGAGCCATGCTCTCCTGGTGTCTCTGACCCCTCTGGCTCTCACAGTTGCTCACCCACCATTTCCATGGGATTTCCTCAGCTCCAAGGGGAGGAATCTGATGGAAACCTTCCATTTGGGCCATATCTGTGCCTAATCTTTGGCTGTGGGTCTCTGCATTCTTGCCCAAAGCCTGCAATGGCCAGCTTCTCTGATGACAATTGAACCAGTCCTTGAAACTAGCTAAATATCATTCAGAATCATTTGGGGGAGTGGGTGTAGTGGTATTTTGTTTTACCCTAGGACTCTGGGCTATGCAGCATCTGGTTCCTGTTCATCCAGACAGTGTAAGACATAGGCTCTGCTCATGGCATGGGCATTGCCAGGGTAGCCTGTCAGGTGGAACATGATAACAAGCAGTATATGCCAATTGGCTAAATGGGTGGATGTCCACTAAGGTCTCGTACCTAGTATTGTACTTGGAACAGTGTCCTGAAAGGGAACTGACTCAGCTAGGTCTGGTTCATAAATGGTAAGTGCAGAGGTGGCTTTGGATGACCCTCAGTGCCTGTAAATAGCCTGGGATATTTGGCAGCAATGTGCTTGTGTGCATCCAGTGGGAGGTACAACAACCAGTGTATTTTTGGGCTGCAGCAAAGGGGGAAGGAAGTTTAGCACTGTCTGGTACCTAGCAGTATATTTGGGGATTTAATGGCAGGAGGTTGGGGCATCTGGCAAATCTTGGTATATAGCAGTGTATGAGAGATGGTGGTCTCTCAGGATGGCTCACATCCTGAGGCTGGGTGGGCTCAGGGGTGTGTGGGTTTCCCTGAAATATGTTCCTAGTAGCATATTCTGACCTTGAGGACCCTGACTGTCCAGTGCCAATGCCCTCTTCTACCCTGGGTCTGTGGATTGGCAGGGCCACCATGAACTGCCAAGGTTTCTCTGACCACACAGCAGGAGGCTGTCTTTGTGGTGAAAAGCAGGGGGCCTTTAAACTTCATCCATTTACAACCAAAGTTTTGAACCAAGAAATTTTCTCAGGACCCAAAGTGTATAGTATTTTCCAGTTTTAAGCTGTTTTTGATAGTGTGGAGTCTGTTGTGCATTTTTGCAACCACCAGGTCTCTAGAGTGGGGTCAGCTCCATTTCCTCTGCAATTCCCAAATAGCTGGCCTCCTGGACATGTGATTTCAGTTTAGGGAATCAGATTTTATGAAGGTTGCTTTACGAATTATATATCTTTCATTCTTGAGGGAGGAGCGAAGTCAGCCTGTGCCTCTCTTGTAACATGCAGTGAGACTGGACATAGTGAAAGGGGAGTTTGGGAGGTGGGAGCTGTCCTGGATGGATCATTCTACCATAGATATGACTTTGGAAATAGCATTTCTGTGACCATTTACTGAATAGTAAATAACAAAGACCAAGAGGTGCTCTAACACATGGTGGGTGCTTTCCTCTGGAGCATACGAGGGAGATGAGCCTGCAGAGGCTATCTACCTGGGGATGCAGGAAGGGCAGCCACTAGACCCTTCTCTTAGCTGCTCTGGGAGATGTAATGACACACAGCTGTTGCATCAGGCTATATACTCATCCAAATGCTGATTATTCCTGTCTTCAAGTTAGTGTCAAAGGCTGTACCTTGAGTTCCCTGCAAGCCTGATTTTATTCTTCACTGACATGGGAAGAGCACAGGCCTCAACTTGCCTGCCCCTCATCTTCATGATCAGAAGCCTGGAAAGTTCAGTTGGGAGGCAGCGGTGAAGCTAGGCTGTCAGCCATGCAGGAAGTGTACTAGTGTAGTGATCACCATGCCTCTGGTCACCCTCATGCTCAGGGCATCCTGTTTGACCTCTGGACCTGAAAGATAGCACAGCTCTGTGGAAACCCCAGGTCTCTGCCCTGGGTTGACCAGGCGCCCACAGGTCAGTCCTGGGCAAGAGCATTGATGTTCTGGAGGAGTCTGGCCTTCTGTCCTCTGCCAAATTTATCAAAAGAAACCAGGTCAGAGTAGGGGAAGAGCTCACCGAGGGTCAGGTCTGTATCTAGCCTCCTGGAGCAGACTCATCTCCCTGTCTTCCTCATCTAAAAGTGTGGCAGTGGATTCCAAACCAAAGCAGTATTTAGTGCTGCCAATGTCAGGGATGCCAGAGGTCTGATTGCCCGGGCACCAGGAAGCTCTTCCCTTACATGATGCAAATTACAACAATGTCTAGGTGGTATTGCTTCCAGGTCCATCTCTCCTGATCCACCAGGCTTCTGCACATTAGCAAAGAGTTCATATTTCTCCTATCTGTTAAAGAAAATGAGAGGCAGAACCAGACCTCATAGTAATTCCCTCCCCCTCCACAGTACACACAATTAAGGCCTACTCTCTGCTCTGACAGAAGTCAGTCTGAGACCATGATGGTCTGGAGATCCCACACTTAGAGCCCCTGGCTAAGTGCCAGGCCTGTTAGAGACTCTGTGCTCAGAGCCCATAGGCAAAGAGATGCCTGGGAAGGAATTCTATGTATGGATCTTGCTAGATTCCTAAAATCCAGGGGCAAACCTATTGAAAACAGACTTGGATTAACTTGTGTGACCCTATTTTTATAAGCAGGTATCTGAAAATCCTGGGGACATAGTGACAGTGCCTGCTACTGCTGATATTGCATACACATTAACTCAACTGTGTGCCCAGGCCCAAGGGTCATGCAGAAATGTATACAAGCCTGAAGGGAGCTCCAGATACATCCAACAATGGGAATGTTCCTCTTGTAACTGTCATTGCATCTTGTGATCTTGAATTATGCAATGTGTGTGTGTGTGTGTGTGTGTGTGTGTGTGTGTGTGTGTGTGTGTGTGTAGTACTTTAGCTCCTAGCCAGAACTATTTTCAGAGAACAATGTACCTGTCATATTAACCCTGTTGTTGAGGCTTTCTGGCCAGCTTTGTCCTGTTAAGATTTTTGATTTTTGTTTTTTGTTCTTTGTTTTTTAGTTTTTCTTTCTTTCATCATGCTTTACCCCATCCCAAGCTTCAGTTGGCGATAATAGACAGAGTGACACTAGCCAAAGAGGGCAATGAGGGTCCTGACACAAGAAGCATGCAAGTAAGGCAATAAAAGGGGAAGAAAAAAAATTCAGGAGAACCTCTGGGGTGCTGAGGCCTGAGGAGAATAAGGCAGACCCCCTGAGAAGTCTTCTGTAAGGACAGCTTTACTCCTCTCAAACACGGAGTGCAGCCAGGAGAGAGTCCCCAGAACACAGTGTGTGAAAATGGAGGGCAGCGACCTCTGTTATGAGGTGGAGTCTGGGCAGCTGGGGGTGTTTCTCAGTGGAGGAACAGAGTTTGGTTGTCCTGGGGATCATGTGACAGTGTCCATTATGTTGTGTAACCCAGGTGGAGATGGAACGACCTCCCAGAGTGGTGGGCTGAAAGGAGCTTCCACTGAGAGGACAGAAGATGAGCGTCCACATCAGGGTTCCTATTGAGGTGGGTCCCTCTCCATGACTTCTCATCTTGTCTGAATCACTTTGGTTGGGTCTTAGGCACTGAGCCCCTCTTCCCACTGCCTGGCTAATGTAGTCCTCGGGGTTGTAAGAGTCTGGGTTCTATACATGCGTGTCTGCGCACATGTGAAAGTCAGAGGGCAAGTTGTGGGACCAGTTCTATCCTTCTACCATGTGGGCTTGACAAATAAAATTTTGATTATCTGCTCTGGTGGTAAACAGCTCTACCCTCTGAAACAGCTCTTTTCTGTTTGTCTGGTTTTGTTGACAGGGTAACAGTGGCTTTGTGGAACACATTGGGAAGTGTCCCTTCTCTTTCATTTTATGGAATACTTGTAGGAACATTGGTGTTCTTTAAAAGTCTGGGAGATTTTATCCAAGAATATTTCTTGTCTTAGGGATTTTTAAATTTGTGTTTTATTAATCTTTCAACTTCACACCTGTTACTGAACATTTTATATGAATTTTAAAATTTGCCCATTTCTATCTGGTTCACAATAGATTTCTGTATAAGTTTCCTATACATATTCCATAGATTCTTAGATCTATGGATTTTAGAGCCTTGCTGTATCTGCAACAGTGTTTCCTCCAAGTGTCTCTAGTTTTACTCTGTATTTTCTCCTTTGGGTAGTTTTGGGAATGCCTCCTTAGTTTCCTCTGTCTATTCCAAGGATCATGTGTTTTGTTTTATGTTTTGTTTTTTGTTTTATTCATTGTATGTTATGGTGTGTTTCATAATGTTCAGCTCTCTCCTTCAGTGTGTTTTGTCAGCTCCTGCTTTGGGGGTTTGTGTGCTGTTATTTTCTATGACCCAGAAGCACACAGTGCTACCATCTCATCCCTCTTTCGCTTTCCCATGTGAGAACTGAAAGCAGTAAATCTTCCTCCCAGACCTGCTTATCTTATGTGAAATATAATGGTTTTCATCTCAGTGTTCTGTCAGCTGGTGTTAGGATGGAAATTATCAAGCAACTTTTGCAGGCAAGTGAAGAAGAGCAGGAGACAAGGAAGCTAACCTGGAGACCAGGTCCTCCAAAAGTGTGACCCTTTCAGATCATCTTCTCATCTTCAGGACCCTTGATAAAGGCAGCTTTCCAGAGCTGTACCTTCTCAACAAGGAGGTGTAGGCCACTTTCAGAATCCAGGAAAAGGATGAGAAAAATGACTCAGTCAACCTGACTGAAATTTACATCATTAAGCTTCGGGACCATCCAAACCTCATGAAGCTGTTCCACATCACCAAACCCAGAAAACACATCTTTATGGTGCTGGAATGTGCTGCTGAGGGAGATCTGGGGAGCCACATTGAGAAGGCCAGCTGTCTACAGGTGGAACAGGCTCAGCATTTCCTCACACAGATGGTGTCTTCTGTTCACTAACCAATGAGAACAGCATTGCACACAGCAACATCAAACTGTGTGAATTTTGCCTGGCCATCACATCACCTCTGGAGAGAAGTTCAAGTGTTGTGGTGGTATAGTGTATGGTGAGGCCAGATTCCCAACCTATTATGTGTGGCAGGGAGGGGCTCTCCAGCTGGAACTCTTCATAGCACTATATTGTCAGGTGCAATTGGATGTGGTATTCAAGAAGGCCTGATAAACTACAATCTTATATATGTGCAGAGCATGCCTTTCCCACCCTGTTATCATCATATAGACACTGTTAGCTTAGGGACATTTACGGCACCCAAAATAAAGAATTCTAGATATCAGTCCTGCCTTGACAGCATCTTTTCTTCTTTGGCCTATTCAATGCCAGGTACCAGAACCTGCTAGACAAACCCCAGACCCTAGTGCCCCCTGAGATACAGGAGAGGTATCAGGTCCTGCTGGACATCCCACCTCCTGTCATTGACCCACATAATCTGCTAGCTTCAGGTCTTGCTGGACACCTCCTGCCCTGACATAAGAAAGCAAGTAAAATCTTTCAGCTTCCCCCCCCATACTTTTATCTTAAGAAAAACAAAACAAATAAAATCCATAAAATTATAGTGGTCTAATGGATATAATTTAAAAACATTTCTTGCATTTAGAAAAATATCTAATATAAGTAGGAAAACCTTGAAGGTAAAGTTTTACAAAATTATAAAATGATACACTTAATAGTCCTAAATTTAAAATAGTAATATCATCTTCATAGTTTAAAAGAATAGTTTAAGAATGATAATGGTGCTGGGCAGTGGTGGCGCACACCTTTAATCCCAGCACTCGGGGGAGGCAGAGGCAGGCAGATTTCTGAGTTTGAGGTCAGCCTGGTCTACAGAGTGAGTTCCAGGACATCGAGGGCTATACAGAGAAACCCTGTCTCAAAAAACCAAAGAGAGAGAGAGAGAGAAAGAAAGAAAGAATGGTAATGGTTATTGTCATTGACACGTGTTATATATTTAAAGAAAATGAAAATTCAATATAGTATTTTAAGATTCAACATATTGATAGATTTTAAGTTTTTCCTCCTTGATTTTGACAGCTATAAAAAAGTAAAGGGTCGAAATAAAATTATTGTGAGGGGGCTAGAGATATGGCTCAGCGGTGAAGAGCACTGACTGCTCTTCCGGAGGCCCTGAGTTCAAATCCCAGCAACCACATGGTGGCTCACAACCACTCCTAATGAGGCCCTCTGCTGGGGTGTCTGAAAACAGCTACAGTGTACTTATATATAATAAATAAAATAAATAAAAAAAATATTGTGAGGGATGTACTAGTTAAAATCTTGTGATACAATGTTAGAATCTATGGGACTGGAGAGGTGGCTGAATACTGCCTTGGACAGGACCAGAGTTCAATTGTCAGCACTCGCATGGTGGCACTCAACCATGTGTAGGTCAATTTTCAGGGGAAAAACTTGGCATAGAATAATTTCCTGACAAGATATACAACCAATAAAGGGCTTACACAAAGAATATATGTTCCTATAAATCCGTGAAGAGAAAGGCAGTTCAAAGAGTGGGGGAATGACTCGCCTGCATGCAATCAAAAAGAAATATGAACAAGGACCAAACACACGAAAGTCCTTAACACCATTGGCTGATACTCCAGTTCACGGAAATGGGTGAGCTTGGGAAAGGAGGCCTCAAGGGGCCAAAAAAAAAAAAAAATTAACGAAAGTCCATGCCAGTGGAAACTCTGTAGAGCCAAGCTGGAGCCTCAGAAGCACACAAGCTATGCCAACACGCAGGGAAGAAGCAGGTCCCAGGACAGTCACAGCGATTAAACAGGGGGTGTGAACATCTGTCAACTTTGGCATGAATAGGGAAATCTGGGTACATTAAAACAACGTGAAACTACTTAATATTGATCATTCAGATATGGCTCTACTGAGCAAGTGCTACAATGTTAACTGGAGGATGCCAGGCAGAGAAGAGACACAATATGAGTGAGCCAGGCTGCTAAGTTGAGCAGTACAAACTCAGGATATTAAGATTCTACTTAAATGTGAGGAGGAGGTCTCTAAAGTATGGTGACATCCTTTGCGGGTGTGTGTGTGTGTGTGTGTGTGTGTGTGTGTGTGTGTGTGATGACCGAGGAGTACATGGGCTTTGAGGGGCTGACAGGATCCTGCATATTCACCTTGGGTGTTTGGGCATGTGTTTCTTTTATACTAATGAATTGACATCACATGTTTTGCTATATTTATGTTATTTTACACTAAAAACACATATATGAAGAAAAGGCAAAAGAAGTAGTGGAGGTGAGATCTGGTGAAGCAGTGGGGGATGGAAAATGGATTGTTTCATTCTGGGCTTGGCAAGAGGGATGCAGAATTGGAAAAAAACATATGGGAGAAAAGAGGCGAGGATAAACTTTGACAATGGATGCAGACAGTGCCTTCGGTCTCCTCAGAGCTTGAAAGATTGTAAGGTAGGAATGCAGATTTCTAATTTATCTGCATAGAAACCTTCCACCAGGAAACAATCTACAAGCTGACAGACATTGTCTACACCAGAGTGGCACTGGTGCAGCATCCTGTGAGCTGCATGTCCTCATGTCAGCAAGGTGATGGCCTGGGCAGGATGGATCCAGGTCTCCAGGGAGGGCACTGAGTGGATGCAATGGGATGTCTCTGGTTTCTCTGCAGGATTCGCTGTGTTACTGAGCAGGCCTGTGTGACATGGCCCTCAGTAACCACCCATG
>NC_034605.1:53329256-53341937 GCF_900095145.1 Mus pahari | reverse complement strand
ATGACCTTGAACTCGGAGATCTCCCTGTCTTAATCTTCTGGAATCAATCACCACTGTGTCTCAAGATCTCCATACCAAGATCCAGATCAGAAACTTCTATCTCCCAGCCACCAGATTAGGTTCACTGATGAGCCTTCCAATTCTGGATTGTAGTTCATTTCAAATATAGTCAAGTTGACAACCAGGAATAGCCACTACACCACCTCTTTGCTAAATACACTCGTGATCTTATGAACAAAGGTATGGCCTCTGTGAGTTCAGTGTCAATGATGTAGAGATCTGTCTTCATAAAGTGAAATTTGAAGAAGAGGATTGAAGTATACTCATGAAGGGAGCACTTTGCCTCTGGTCACACTTATCCTCAGGGACTCCTGTTTTTCTTTTGGACCTGAAATTTAGCATAGCTCTGGGGGAACCCCAGCTCTCTGTCCTGGATTGACCAGGAGCCCAAAGACAAGTCCTGGTCAAGAACCTGGCCTTCCTAACTTTGCCACATTTATCAAAAGAACCCAAATCCAGAACAGGACTCACCCCAGGTCTCCTAAATTTCAAGTCTGTACCTAGTCTCCTGTAGCAGACTCACCTCACTCCTGACTTCATGGTCTAAAAATGTGGCTGTGGATTCCAAACCAGCATCCAGTGCTGCCAATGCCAGGGTGCCAGGGTTCTGCTTGCCATGGCAGCAGGAGGCTCTGCTCTTACATGTTGCAGTACTCTAGTGTACAGCAACATCAGGTGGTACTGCTTCCAGCTCCATCTCTCCTGATCTAACGCAGGCTCCTGCACAGTCACGAAGAGATCGTACTCCACCCAAACCCTCAATTAAAGGGGAAGACAGGAAGATCCAGGTCTCCTAGTGATTCCTCTCTTTCCAACACAAGACACATTTGAGGCATAGTCTCTACTCTGACAGAAGTCACTCTGAGACTGGGATGGTCCGGGGTTCCCATACTCAGAGCACCTGGCTAAGAACCAGGCCTGTTAGAGAGTCTTTCCTTAGAGTCCATATTCTCCACTTTTCCTGGGAAGGAATTCTATATATGCATCTTGCTGGGTTCCTAAAATCGAGGGGCACACCTACTGAAAGCAGAGTTGGACTTCATGTGTGACCCCAGGCATATAAGCAGATATCAGAAAATCCTGGGGACAAAGTGACAGTTCCTGCTGCTTTTTTTTTTTTTTTTTTTTTTTTTTTTGGTTTTTCGAGACAGGGTTTCTCTGTATAGCCCTGGCTGTCCTGGAACTCACTTGGTAGACCAGGCTGGCCTCCAACTCAGAAATCCGCCTGCCTCTGCCTCCCGGGTGCTGGGATTAAAGGCCTGTGCTACCAGGCCCGGCTCCTACTGCTTTTGATAATGTATACACATTAACTCCACTCTGTGCCCAGACCTAAGTATCATGCAGGAAGTTTTGCCAGTCTGAAGGGTACTCCTGATTCATCTAAGAACATGAATGCAATGTATATTTCTCCTTCCTGGTTACTATCATTGCATCTTGGGATCTTTAAATGTATGGTGTATGTGTTTGTGTGTGTGTGTGTGTGTGTGTGTGTGTGTGTGTGTGTGCCGTGACCCTGGTGATAATGATTTCTGGACAGCTTTGTCCCTTCAAGTGTAGTTTTGTTCCTCCTCCTCCTCCTCCTCCTCCTCCTCCTCCTCCTTCTCCTGTTCTTCATCTCCTTCTCATTATCCTCCTCTTCATACTCCTTTTTCTTCTCCTCCTTCTTTGAGATTGCACTACATCCTTCTATGCAGGATGGGGCTCGAACAGTTAGAGTGACACTAGCCAAAGGTGGCAGTGAGGTTTAGACCTGGTGACACAAGAAGAATGCAAGTAAGGCAAAAAAGGATAAAAAAAAATTAAAAGAAAATTCAGGAAAAACTTTAGGGGTACCGGTGAAAGAGTAATGTAAGTTTGAAGCAACCTATCAGAAATGATTATTAAATTACAGGGATTTTAAAAGTTTACTGTAAAAGATAACTATTACTTGATGATATTCTTTTTTTATTCTTTATTGGATATTTTCTTTATTTACATTTCAAATGTTATTGCCTTTCCCAGTCCCCCCCACCCCCAAGTCCTCTCTCTCTCCCACCCTTCCTCCCTCTGCTTCTATGAGGGTGTGGGCAAAGCCTTCAATCAGGGCAACATTACCATATGAAAATCTCTTGCAATTGCAGTGCCATTTACACTCAGTGTGGTGTTGTAAATAGGTTTGTCCCCTTAGACTCTTGTGTTTGAATGCTCTGCCCACAGGGAGTGACATTATTAGGAGGTGTGTCTTTGTTGGAATAAGTGGTCTTGTCGGAGGAATTGTATCGCTTTATGGGTGGGCTTTGAGACCCTCCTCCTACCTGCATGAACTAATCTTTTCCTGGCTGCCTTCTGATCAAGACATAAAACTCTTAGCTCTTTTTCCAGTACCATGCCTGCCTGGAACATGGCATGCTTCTGGCCTTGGTGATAATGGACTGAACCTCTAAACCTGTAAGCCAACCCCAGTTATACTTTATAAGTTGCCTTGCTCATGGTGTCTCTTTACAGCAATGGAAGCTCTAAGACACTCACCTTTCAGAGAGATTGGGGCTATTAAAAGGAATCACTGACAACACACATAGACCTTTTTGTGTCCAAGTGTGTACATAATTTAAATGAAGTTGTAACACTTGGATTGATGATGATTCTTCCAAGGGCCACAGTTAAAACAGTCCTGATGCCCTTTCTCAGAGCTCAAGTTTCCCCCAAGAAGATGGGCTGTCACTATTGCTCTTTGCTCTCTCCCAGAACTTGAATCTCAGACCCTGTACTTATTATACCCACATACATGTGTAACAATAAAGAAATCATGAGTTGAGTGGGGGATGGGAAAAGCTGAGAGGCTGGGGCATGACTGAAGTGGGCACAGTTCCCCTGTACGGAGTTCCCAAAAATATATGATATCATTAAATTAAAAGAAATAAAAAATCGAAGGTTTGGAGGAAACATAGAAAGTGCACAGGAACCGTGAGGGCTAGTTAGCAAGAAATTGAAACTATTTTCCAAAAGTACTGGAGAAGTCATGAAAAATTGGGGGAAGTTGCTACAGCTGAGAAAAAAAAAATTCTGGATTAAAATTATCCATCACTAAAGCAGTGCAATGAATGATCAGAAAAGGCAGTGGAAAATAACTTTTAATTTTAAGATGTTTTGAGAGCAAAACCAAGTATGACAAGCCATGACTATTTTATGATACACCTTTGGAGTTCACTAGTTAATGGTATTAGCACACATGGCAGCACAGACATTAAGGAAGAGCCCCCTCTCTGAGGTAAAGAACAGTCAGTACACGATGTAGACATAGACACCGCTTAAAGATTTATTTATTTATTTTATGTAAGTACACTGTAGCTGTCTTCAGACACTCCAGAAGAGGGCGTCAGATCTTGTTACGGATGGTTGTGAGCCACCATGTGGTTGCTGGGATTTGAACTCCGGAAGAGCAGTCGGGTGCTCTTACCCACTGAGCCATCTCACCAGCCCCCATAGACACTGCTTAAAAGAGACTCACCTTTTCTCTTAGACTGTGCGCTTCCTGAAAACAGGAATTCCTTTAGTCTTGTTGCTCTCTGGACTCAGAAAGTGATCCCTAGAGAAAGGCCACTGATCATTGACTGAATAACTGAAGGCTCTGAGGGAGGAGCTGCAGCTCTGAACAACCCTAAATCTGACCTCAGAAATATGTGTGTTTTTAGGGACCTGAGAAAGGAAATGGGGCCATGAGTTCTCCTGTGAACAGAGGCAGTGGGGTGGGGGAGGTGCACCCTAGCTGACACAGCGCTGGAAAGGAAGCACAGAGCGTGCAAAGCCTCTCTCCTTAACGCCTCTGCAATAGGATTGTCCACCTGTGGTCTGAATGCGAATCTTCTCTCGCGAAAGCAGGAGTCACATGACCTCAGCATGGCCAGTCAGAAGAGTCCTGGCTCGCTAGCCAGTCTGATTGGCCAAGTTCCGGACATGTGACCAGGAGTTACAGTTGGTGCTAAGTAGCTGAGACAGTTGGTAGGTGGCCTGCTATAATTGAGGTTAAGGTTTCACTCCAGGACTCCAGAGACAGAGACAGTGGGCTGAGGGTGTGCATGACATCATGATTTCAAGAGAGGGGCTCCTGTCTACTCCAACATCCAGGTACCTCCTGGACTTGCTGTCTTGCTAGAGAGGTGGGTCCCTCACCCCACCTCCTCAGCTTGTGGGAACCACTTTGGTTGGGTTGTAAGTACTGACCCTTTCTTCACACTTCCTCCTGCCTGATGGGGGGCCTTCTGGCTGCAGGAGCCTGGATTCTGAACCTCCCAGGACCCTGCAGCACACAGTGGACAGTCTGTAATGACTGAGACACCCAGGACCTGGCCCAGCACAAGGCCTGTGGACCATCGCAGGGACACAGAGCCCTGCCCTTGTTATGGCCAGGCTACTCCAAACATGCAGATTATGCCTAGGAGTGAGAGCACACCATATTTGTCTTTGGAGACTTGGCTTATCACATATAGCATTATCCTTAGTTCCACCTATTTTCTGGAAAGTAACAGTATGTCATTTTTAAGGCTAGGTGCCTTTTTGTCTTATATACTTTACACATGTTTTTATTTATGGATTTGTGTATTTCAAACTCCTTTATATTCATGAGTGAACTGATTTTGATCATGAACATGTGTTTTTAAATGTTTGGTTGAACTTGTATGAGGTATCAAGTACTCTTGTTAAGGTTTTCACATCTTTTGCATGAAAATATTGATATAGTATTTGGTTTATTATAGTGTTTTTGCGCACACGTGGAGGACAGAGGACAAATTGTGGGTCCAGTTCTCTCCTTATACCCTGTGGGCTTCAGGAGTAAGTCTTCGGGCATCAGGTCTGATAGTAAGCAGCTCTACCCACTGAAGCAGCACAGCTTCCTTTGGTCTGCTTTTGGTTACAAGGTAACATTGTCTTTGTGGAACACATTGGAAAGTGTCCCTTTCCAAGTTCTATGTAAGGAAATTATTTGACCAATATTGGTGTTCTTTAAAAGTCTGGTAAAATTCATCCACAAATATGTCTGGCCTTGGGCTTTGTTGATTCTTTGTTGTTGTTGTTTATTAATCTTTCAACTTCATTGACGGCTATTGATCTATTCAGGCATTTTATAAGTATTTAGAAATTTGTCCATTTCTTCCTGATTACTGTAAACTTTTCCTATATCTGTTCTATAGATTCTCAGATCTCTTCTAAAGCTGTTTATAGCCTTGCTGTATCTGCCACAGTATTTCATCCAAGTGTCTCTAGTTTGGTTTTTTTTTTAATTATTTTATTAGATATTTTCTTCATTTACATTTCAAATGCTATCCCGAATGTCCCCTATACCCTCCCCCCACCCTGCTCCCCTGCCCACTCACTCCCACTTCTTGGCCCTGGTGTTTCCCTGTATGGGGCATATAAAGTTTGCAAGACCAAGGGGCCTCTCTTCCCAATGATGGCCAATTAGGCCATCTTCAGCTACATATGCAGCTAGAGACACGAGCTCTGGGGGTACTGATTAGTTCATATTGTTGTTGCACCTACAGGGTTGCAGACCCCTTCAACTCCTTGGGTAATTTCAATAGCTCCTCCATTGGGGGCCCTGTGTTGTGTCTCTAGTTTTACTCTGTAGTTTTCATTTGGTTAGATGTGGGAACGTTTCCTCAGTTTCGTCTTTCCTTTCCAAGGACTATCTTTTTTTTTTTTTTTTTTTTTCATTGTCCATTATGCTCTGTTTGGTTAGGTTCAGATCTCATCTTCAGCAAGCTTTATCAGGTTCTGCTTTAGGAGTTTGTGCTTATTTTTACATGATCCTGAAGTGCACTGTGGGACCCTCTCACCCCTTTCTCGCTTTTCCATGTGAGAACTGAGAGTAGTAAATCTTCCTTCTAGACCTGCTCATCTTGTGTGTAACATCATGGTTTTCATCTCAGTGTTCTGTCAGCTTGTTTAGGATGGAAATTGTCAAGCAACTTGTAGGCAAGTGAAGAGACCCCACAACAAGGAGGCCAACCTGGAGACCAGGTCCTCCAAAAGTGTGACCCTTTCAGATCATCTNCTCATCTTCAGGACCCTTGACAAAGGCAGCTTTCCAGAGCTGTGCCATCTCAACGAGGAGGTGTAGGCCACTGGAAAGGGGTGAGAAAAATGACTCAGTCAACCTGACTGAAATTGACATCATTAAGCTTCAGGACCATCCAAACATCATGAAGCTGTTCCACATCATCAAAACCAGAAAACGTATTTTTTGACAGTTCTTATCTTTTTTTTTATTATTGTTATTTTCTTTATTTACATTTTAAATGCTATCCCGAAAGTTCCCTATACCCCACCCCACCCCTGCTCCCCTACCCACCCACTCCAACTACTTGGCCCAGGCCTTCCCTTGTGCTGGGTCATATAAAGTTTGCAAGACCAAGGGGCTGTCTTCCCAGTGATGGCCAATTAGGCCATCTTCTGCTACATATGCAGCTAGAGACACAAGCTCAGGGGGTACTGGTTAGTTCATATTGTTGTTCCACCTACAGGGTTGCAGCCCCCCAGAAAACATATTTTTATGGTGCTGAAATGTTCTGTAGAGGGAGATCTGATGAGCCACATTAAGAAGTTTGGCTGACTGTATGAGCAACAGGCATAGCATATTTTCACAGAGATGGTATGTTCAGTTCTCTAAGCCTTGAGAAAAGTGTTGCACACAGACACATGAAACTGTTGACTTTGGTCTGGCCATCAAAGTCACCTCTGGGCAGAAGTAGTGGTATAGTGTGTGGTGAGATGATGCTGGATTCCTAACACATTATGAGTGGTAGATAGGAGCTCTCCCGCTGGATCTGATCATAGCACTATATTGGAGGTATAGTGGAATGGGATGAGCAACAGGGCCTAATAATCTAAAAACTTACATATGTGCTGAGCATTCAATCTCTACCCCGTTACCACCCTAGATACATTGTTACTTTAAGAACATGCAGGACACTCACCATGCAGATTTCTAGATATTAGCCCTGCCTACACAGCATATCTTTTGCTGTTGCATATACAGTGCCAGGTACCAGACCCTGCCATAATGTACAACCCTCTGTCTGCAATGTCCCCTGAGATAAAGCGATAGGTGTCAAGTCCTGCTGGACATTCCACCTCCTGTCATTGACGTACAGACCCTGCTAGATTCAGGTCTATCAGACAGCACTTGCATTGCTAATTGACAGGCCCTGCTTTACAACTTATGTCAAATACATTCCTAAGAACTGGACCATGAATAACTTCCCACCAAACACTACGCTAACTGATAGGTATTGGCTCATGCTGAGCAGGCCCCCAACATATGCATCACATTAGTTCTGGGTATCCAGTCCTAAATGATCACTGACAAACCTCACATTAAGTGATAGTCATAAGGCCATGCTCGATACCCCCCTGCCACCATACCTGTAAGAAACTACTATGTCCTGTGTCCTGCTGAAGAAACTTTTAGGACATCATCTTGCTGGACATCCCCTCCCCAGTCTGTGTGTGTGCAATGTCAGCACGCTGTCCCCTAGGCCAAGCTGTGTGGCGGTGTAAATGGGATTTCCAGTCACGTCAGATAGCTAGCACTGTGTGTGGAGTGGCGTCCTCAGGGAAGGGGTGTTTAGGGAGGCCTAGACACCTGCATGTTACATGGGAAGGTGGTTTGGGTGGCCATCTTGGTCTAAAAATAGCACTGTGTGTGTGTGCATCCTGCATGGAGTGATAAAAGCACTAACAGGGCTCTGGGAAAGGGGACGGCAAGTGCAGCAGTTGTCTGTGGCAGTGGAGGGGATGTCCCAGAGGGCTTCACACCTCAGTGTAAGTGATGTGGATGGTGGGGAGTGTCCAGGAAGATCTCAGTATGGCAGTATATGTGGGGCGTCATCAGGGGACCAGCTGTAGGGCCTGGGAGCTTGCTTGTGCTTTTCAGATAGTAACAGGGAGTTGGTGTGGTCCAGTAGCATCTGTCATCTGGTGTAGTAAGTGGTGTAGCCACTCCGGTGTGTTGTCCTTCGAGTCCTGACACCTTAAATATTACATGGGTTCTAGAAGAGTGTGTCCAACCCTGCCAGAAAGTTATCATTGATTTGGGGGCAGCAGCACGGGAGAGTGGTATTACAAACTTGTAGGTATCAGGCCTTGCTGACACCTCCCTCACAGATACGCCATATACACTGGAAGCTATCAACGCCGGCTGCAGACACCTGGGTGCATACAACCTTCCAGAACTCAGGACCTGCTAGGCCCTACCCTACATAAACTGGTAGAGTGCAGGCGCTGCTGGACACCACTTAGAGCCCTAGATATACTGTCATAAAACCCATGCTGCTGGGACCGTAGGGTACTATTGGTTATTGGGCTGTGTATCCGACCCTGTCGGACACATTCCCTCACTGTCCTCATCACCCATAAAGATGCTGCTACGTTTCAGTCTATGCTGGTAAACCCACTGTGCCTCACCTCACATACAACATTAAAACTCATACCTGTGAGGCCCCCCACCTCACATACACTGCTAGGAATCACATGCGCCCTGCTGTTGCTAACTCACACCCTAGGTACACTGCTAAGGTTTATTCTTGTTAGGCACTTGACTACCAAACTCAGGGCACTCTGAGGAATCAGGACACACAGGACACTCCTCCTCTTGCTCCCACTGTGCTGTGTATAGTATCAGGTTTTACTGGACCTACATACCCCACACACAAAGTAAGGAGGGACAGGCCCTAGGGATGCATGTTTCCCCTTTCCCAGTCATTTCCATCTGCACACATTGAACATTGTCAAGCCATGCTGGACACTGTTCTGCCTTTTCCCTATTTAAAGTTCTAGGTATCAGGCCTTTATCCATGTGCCCAAGTTGTCCCATGTATACTAAGATATCAGACCCTACTAGACACCCTCGATCACTGTTCAGACATTACTGGGCATCCCACTGCAGAAGTCCACCCTCTGATATGAAACATACTGCTATGTTTCAGGGCTTGGTATGCATCCTCTTACAAGCCTTCCCTACTTCCTTCAAAGCCCCATTCCTAGTAGTGTATTGGGCCAGCATCAGTTGGGTAGTATCCAGCAGAGCATCATAACTAGTACTCTGTGTGTGTGTGTGTGTGTGTGTGTGTGTGTGTGTGTGTGTGTCTGTGGTGGCAGCAGCATTTGCCCTGCTGGTCTTCATATCTACTAGACCATGTTGGAAGACACATGGTCCAGTATCTTTCAGATATGACTTTTGGGCAGTGGCAAGGGGCAGGATAGCCACATATGTGCTTGTGCCTTCAATACTGTCACTGTGATTTCTGTTCAGTAAGGAGAAGCAAACTTTCTGTCAAACAAATTGAGCACAAAGAAGATGGTAGAGCCTGCTGACATCTTTTGGACAATCTCCTAGATACTTAAGGTTGCAAGGAATGAATGCAGAGTTGGGTGCACTCCTGACCTTCCTGTAAAGGTAAACAAGTCTATGACTAGGTGGAGGGACCCACAGTGGCTGGACTTGTCACAAACTGATCAATCCTTTACAATTACTCATGCCTGCTCAGATTTCAGAGGAGACCTCTGCCACCTCTCTTTGGCCTGGCCACATGGGTAATGGCTTTTCCTGGCCCATCTCTGTTGTTGTTGAACCGTGGGGAGCAGGGAGCATCCTGACAAGGACAGAGAGGTTCAAGAAGTATCCAGACCAAAGCTCCATGGGGATGTGTGCCAGTACACCTGTCAGACAGAAGTGAGACTCTGGGAACTTAGCTACTAGCTCTATGCTCCTTCATCTCCCAGAAACACCAGCTATGATGTCATGGTCAAGCTGGTCAAACATGGAGCCCTCATCTCAGCTCCTGGCTTGTATTTGCAGCATGTTCTGGAAACTTCATCACCAGCACCAGGTAAGTTAGCAGTGAGAAATAGGACCCTTTGGCCTCATTTGCACATTTAGAAGACCAAAATGTCATGTCCTCTCTTCCCTACTAAATGATTCAACAAATGTTACAAACAGAATGAAGAAGTGTTTGAGCTAAGCCTTGAGTATAACGGTACATTTGCACATGTCCTCTGGACAGGATTACTTGAGGAAGGGCCATATTCTAGTTCCATTCCCAGGACACTGCTAATGTGAATATGAGGGACTTAGGATGCCCATCCCTAACTCTTGTTTCCTGAAGGAATTCAACTGCCTTGAAGTAGGCACAGCAGTCTAGGCCTTGCAAATGATGTCTCCAACACAGAACAGTGTAGAGCACAATGCCTGCTGTGTGGGCTACACCGGTAGTCTAGAACACAAGATGTCAGGAACCATAATGGGACAAGCTAATAATTAGCAGGTGATCACCCTGAAGTGGCCTGAGATTGAAGGAGAATTCAAGTCTGAATGCCAACACTTACTTCAGTAAGAAATGAAGAGGTGGTGGGTATGGACTTTGTGTGGTTAGAGCAGAGAATGGTGTATATACAATTGGATTAACAGGGCTGTGCTATGAGTGAACACCTCTATCTCTAGTTTCCAATGAATACATCCAAACAGTTCACCTGTTAATCACAGCACTCAGAGGCAGGCAGATCTCTTGTGAGTTTCCGGTTAGTTTGGTGTACTGAAGTAAGTGTTGGCATTCAGACTTGAATTCTCCTTCCCTGGCTCTAATTCTGAACTCCACCTCTGATCTTGCTCTATCAGGTCACATTAGCTTTTACATATTTTTACTTGGTGAGCAACAACAAAGAATGGTTTTAGGAAAAACTAACTTGTGCAAGACAACCAGAAAGTGTTCACGACGGCTTCCTGGTCTTAGTGGTCTTCAGCTCTTCTGCAAAATGATCCTAGCTCATCTGAGGGCGGATCCCCCGGCACAGGCCATAGCGCCTTGTAATATGCTACTTCTGCTTCGGTTCCAATCTGAGCCCGAAGGAGATTTCCACCTTAGGCACTTTCCCTCATTGCCAGTTAGCTCTGGGCTGAAAGTGGGTTGCAAACTTGGACAACCCTGGTCCTGGATATGTTCTGATTATAACTGTGCTAGGCAGGGGCAATGAGCAGCACCTTTTACCAGCCATAGGGCGTAAGAGAGCCAGTATTCTGTACTGTGGTGAGCTGCTAGTATGTTTGCATATTGTGTTTGTGTCCTTGTATCTAGACAGGGTTTCTCTGTATAGCCCTGGCTGTCCTGGAACTCACTTTGTAGACCAGGCTGGCCTCGAACTCAGAAATCCGCCTGCCTCTGCCTCCGGAGTGCTGGGATTAAAGGCATGTTCCACCATGTCCAGCTTGTGTCCTTATATCTTATGTCTAAAAACACCTGAGTTTTTAGTAATATGAGGCAGTTGATAGTCTGTCAGAAACTCTTATAGGGTTTTGCCTGTTAATATAGGCCATTCAGGGCACAGTGCTTGACAGCTTGGGTAAACATACATGACTTTGGGCGTTTCCACTGATGATGGCTTTATTAGGGCTTGATGGCATTATACCTGAAGGAGCAGGTGCCCTTCTGTGAGGGAGTGTTGGTTGTAGCACCATTTTAAATAAAGCTTGTCTGGTTCCTATTTTAATATTGTGTGTCTCATTTGATCAGTCCTATAAGGCTGAGACACAGAAGTCTTGTTTTGCATTGTGACAAGAAGGGTTGCTAGGAAATGGTCGAGTGGGAACAGGAACAAGAATCCTGCAAGCTGCCCAGGAAGCATCTAGGTGCGATGCCTGCTTCCCTGGGAGGAGTCTGTAGCGTTTCTGCTGTGGCAGAGATTTGGGAAAAGAAGAGAGGTGTAAACAGACCCAGGCTACCAGGTCTCAAAGGTACAATACACATTTCATGGGAAATGCTTGCGAGCTGACTTGGTTGGCAGGGTGACATTTATTGGCAAAGGGACCCTCATCAGCAGAGCAGTCTTTATCAGCAGACTGACTTTTATTGGCAGAGGGACATTTATTGGCAGAGCTCTCAGTATGAGGTGGGTGAACTTAACCCAGTGGGTGTCCTTAGGAAGGACTCTAGATGCAGAGTCTGGGAAAAATCCCCTGGGTCTGACTTTTTCTTTTTCTAGTTCCTTAATGGAACTTTGAGATGTTCTTGGGAGAGGGCATGTTGTACCTAAACAGTGTACAAAGAGACAGCTGTCATCCAAAGTCCTGTGGCCAGCAGGAGGAGATTGCTTTAGGCCAGACCTCTTCGACATTTTTGGGGTGAGGATGTTAAATGCATGAATGGAGAGTTTATAATCCCCTAGTTTTAAAAGGGATGGATGGCCATGCAGGCTCTGTAACGAGGCTGGGAGTTGCCTGCAGTGTACTGTTTGCCCTTCCCTTTTGTGGAGCTCCAGGATTCCTTTCCCACATGCACTTTTGCATGCTCTTGGCAGATGTGTTTTGGGGTATTTCTTGTCTTCAAGTGGCTCCTAGAGTCCAACCATGACTCACCCATTCAGAAAGAGACATGTGCGTGGGGGGAGCAAGCACAGGGGACACGGGTACAAACACCAGTGCTGACGATGCTGGTGCAAGTGCAGAGGATGCTGATGCCAGCGAAGAAGATGCTGGTGCCAGCGCAGAGGATGCTGGTGCCAGCGCAGAGGATGCTGATGCCAGCGAAGAGGATGCTGGTGCCAGCGCAGCGGATGCTGATGGCAGCGCAGAGGATGCTGGTGCCAGCGCAG
>NC_034605.1:53324927-53328782 GCF_900095145.1 Mus pahari | reverse complement strand
GGATGCTGGTGCCAGCGCAGAGGATGCTGATGGCAGCGCAGCGGATGCTGGTGCCAGCGCAGCGGATGCTGATGGCAGTGCAGAGGATCCTGATGGTAGTGTAGAGGATGCTGGTGCAAGCATGAGGACAGCAGCACCAGTGTGGAGGGTCACAGCACAGCCGCATCACACCAATTATTGGTCGACTGATTGCAGCAGCAACTGGTGTCCGTTCTGTACAAAGCAAGGTAAGGGAAACTCAGGTCTAACTTCCTGGGCAGCAGTCACCACCGACCCTGCCCTTGGCTGTTATTCTTTGTGTCTTGCAGGCAGTATGGCCCCAGGTGACTTAAGTGCCCTTTCAAGGCCAACCTAAATCTCTGAATTCTTACACCACTGGCATTGGCAAGTACTCAGATCACGGCTTCTTTCTATCATTCTGCAGGGTCCCCAGCCTTTGGAGTATGTTAGAGAATTTAACAAATACATGTAAACTTTGAAGGTGTGTCCCATCTGTGTCCCTTACACTCGGGAAGCTTCTAAGTGTTTGCAAAGCATTACCTTTCAACATAGAGTAGCTCATATCATTAAAAATGACGTGACATCTTGCTTTACTTAAGAAAGTTGTCCATGTAAGGAGACATATCAGCCACCCACCATGCTATCGCGCCCTTAATAGACAATGATGTTAGCGACTTCACACAAGTGAAGAGGTCTTTCTAAATTCAATCTTGTGTCTTCCTATGATCCTAATAGTGACAGTAATCAAAAAATTGTATGAGAATCAGATAAATAAAAAGAATTTACAACAAAGACTTTTATTAAATTGGATATGATTTATCTATTTTGATAAGCAGTCATGTGTGTATACGGGGGGAGCTTATTGGAACTCCATGTGTATCCAGAGCATCTCTTTACCCACCCTTCTGACTTCCTCTCACTCGCTAGGTTTTTATGTTTTCCTATGTTCACTCCCTGTCAACTGGTTGCTTGCTCTGCCTCTTAACCTATGGTGGAATTTATTCAGTCTTGTTTGCAATAAACAGAAAGCTTTTGAATGAAGGGTGTGCACTAGGACAGAGCTACACCACAACCAGAGACAAGTTTTCCAGTATACAATCTCAAGGTTTATAGTGTGATCAAATATCCTGCAACATGGTGGGTCATAGAAAGATATATTCAGGTAGTAGAACTGCTTGCATGTGTTAATTGTATGTATACAGACAGTGTACAGAAATTAGTGTACAGCATTCTGTCTGTGTGGATGCCTTTATCTGTATCTTTCCTCTTGGTGCTGGGCATGGAATCAAAGTAGGGCATTGTTTATGAAAGATTAATACTTTTTATTCTCTGTGTATCTGAGTGTCTGGGTATTCATTCATGAATTTTGTGAATGTGTATATTTGGGGTCTGTAGGTATGTAGGTGGCTCTGTGGTCCTCTTTATGTTTATTTAGGGTAGGTATTTTTTTTTTAAGATTTTGTCTATGTGTACACCCAGTGTTTGTATTTAGTTCTGCGTGTTAGATAAGTATACATTGGTTTTGGCTGTGGATGAATTTGAGTTCTCAGAGCTGATGCAGGTATTTTATGGTATATGCAGGACCTTCCTTGTGTGCGTCTGGAATCAGAGAGGCTGTAGAACAACCTGTGTGGGCATCAGGAATTGTGGAATGTATTTACTGGGGACTGTTAATTTCCTATGGATGTGTTTCAGGGTGATACATGAGAGAATCAGTGTGTGCCCAGTGGTTTGTAGAGTCCTTTGGCTATTGTACCCTTATAGTGTTCACATGAGCCTCTTGGAAGTAGGCATGGTTTTTTTCTAAGAGAAAGGCAGTAACACATGGTTTATTTGTGTATCCAGGGTGTAGGTAGCAGGTACATGCTTGTCTTCACAAACTGTGAAGTGTGCATGTTGTGAATTATGTGCTATGGCTTGGGGGTTGGAATGGAGGCTCTTAAATGGGGAGCAGGTGGCCTGTGGGCCATATTTATGGGGAAGGATGTACTGTACAGGAGCTGGCTTTGGGATCATATGAGGTTTACCTCTTCCCAGCTCTGTGTTCAGTAGCATCAAGTTGGTATGAAATGTGCCCCGCAAGTATTGTTACGTGATGTAAAAGCCAAGACTTGTCCCCCTCCTCTGAGGATATCTTGCTGTTTACTGGCATACTCCCCCCATGTCTATACATGCACTCATGTATATGATATATATGATCAGATGATTTTGTGGAGAGTATACGGGCAACAATGAATTGCCATGTTATGGAGGTCTATGTGAATTGTTACTGACCCACTAGGCTATAGACCATAGTGGTTCTGAGCTATTGTAGTCTTCTGTACTGTGTTAGTTAATTCTTTAGGGCCAAAGAGCTCTCTTCATTGTTGACTTTGGATTATTCTTTATGCAGATGGATTCAGAGTTATCTGCATTTTAGTCACATAGTTGTTTCTTTTAACATGAATTTTAATTTCTATGCATTCCTGATACAACCATGTCAAAATGGTTGGGTCTGGTGAAGAGATAGCGGTGAAGAATGTATATTTTCTTGTAGTGTGTTGTCTGTATGATGGGTGGTGGCAGTCATGGTATTGTGATATTTCTTTGACAGGCAAACAGATGTGCTGGATCTTCTTCACTGATACCAATCTCCCTGAGAATCCAAAGGCTGCCAAAGGTGTTGCTGACTCCTCTGCAGAACAGCTGGTGGGCTAGAACGTCCTCACCAGAGTGTCGCAATTGAAAGCCTACAGATCATGTGTTCTTACTTCTGTGTGCCGCTTTCATGTTGGGTGAGTACTACTGGGTGTTTGGCAAATTCTCTGTCTTAGTCGTTGTGAATCAACATGTGTCCAAGCCAAGCCTGTGACTTTGGGGATTAGGTAAGACCTTCATGGGCCCCTTGTATTGAGTATGACATGTGTAGGTATGTTGAGATGTATGCATGCCACAGGACACATTCAGAGAGAACAACTTTATTTCTTTCACACTTACATGGATTCCAGGGTTGTCACTTGTGCCCAATTCTTTACTATCTTGCCATCTTGCCTCATGTTACACTAGAACCAAGCTTCAATATACATTTGGAGGAGTAAACCTACACACAAGCCATAAGAGACCACCATACCATTTCTCAGAAACCATGGAATTATCTCATTTAATGGGGTAAAGGCAATAAAGTAACAAATAAGGCATTGGAAGTACAGGAGAGAGTGTTGGGAAGAGACTGGTAAATCATGTGAGTGGTACAGGGGACCTCAGGTGGGGAACACAAATGTTCTAGCTGAATTTCAGGGAGAGATGGACCTTGAGCTGAAGTTGTGGTTAGATCACAAAGTACTTATTGGTTTCTCAGAGCAAGTAAAGGCTTGAGTTGACACAAACTATCAGAAAGGTCAGGCCGGCAAGCTGATCAGAGATGACACCACCCAGACAGCAGAGACAGGTCTGAGCAGGATCTGTACTTTTAGTGGACTGACTAAGAGGTCATTTGGAGGAAGCAACACAGTTCAGTTGTCTCTTGAAAGGATGTGTTTGTCAGCAGGTCGCACATGTAGGTGTAGACCTGAAGGATGATAGAACTAAACTTCAGCAAGGATAGTGGGGGTTGTTCTTAGGATGGGGTTGGGGAAGAGGGAAGAGGCTGGAGTCAAGACTATCTGGAAGGGAATTGGGGACTGGTGCACAGGACATGAGAAATTGGGAAAGAGGGTGAAATGATCCTCTTCTATCACTGGTCTGATGTACTTTTACATCACTGATAAAACGTTGTGCTACTTAATGCTTACACCAAGGAATTTGCTAAGATAGGGCTGACAAGCTAGAACTAGGGGATTCTCAGACCGGGAGCAGTACCCATCAGCATCTTTACAG
>NC_034605.1:53306069-53322910 GCF_900095145.1 Mus pahari | reverse complement strand
GGTGTCAGGGCTTCTACATCCCAGAGTGGCCCCTTTCACAGAGGAGCCTCTTTTGTGATGTGGGGCCCTCTAGTGGTGGCACCCCTTTCTGTGTGGTATAACTTCCACTTAGCTGTCCCTTTCCTGTGGATTCCCCTTTTGCATAAGCACGCCACCTGTATGGGGCTTGTTGTTTCTGTATAGTTCTGCGGTTTCTTTTGTTGTTTCTTGTTTTGTTTTTTCTTTTATTGAAAAAAGGTTTTCTTTATATAATATACTCTGATTACAGTGTCCCCTCCCATGCTCCTTTCAATTCTTCCACCTCCTCTCCCTTTCCAGTCCACACCCTTCACGTCTCTCCTTAGAAAGGAGACACACACACACACACATTCACACGCCCGGAACCCCATAAAGACATAAAATCCAAGAACCTGTAAAGTCAAAAAACAAAGAAAACATCACACCCTGACTCAACACCACAAGACAAAGAATACCCAAAGAAGTTACTGGGTTTGTTTTCTGTTGGCCATCTACTTCTGGGCTTGGGGCCTGCGTTTAGGAGTGGTTTATTTTCCTAGGAAGAAAACTAACTTTTTTTTTTTTTTGCAAGTGGCTATCAATGGGAGATAGCTTTGGGGTTAAGAACATCAGGGAGTAGTTGGGGGAGCTGAGAGTGGAGGAATAGGGGGACAGTGTGGGGCACAGTATGTTCACTTCCTCTGGCTCTAACACTTTATCTAGTGCAGGCTGGTGTAGGCCCTGTGCATCCTGCTCCAGTCTGGGAGGGTATATGCATTGGTTGTGCTGTGTTTAGATGGCCTCGTTCCTTGGTGTCCTCTGGCTCTTACACTTTTTCTCCTCTTGCACAGTTCCCTGGGCCCTAAAGGGAAAGAATTGATAGCAACATTCCATTTAAGGAAGAGTGTGCCAAGATTTCTCACTCACTGTGTGATGTCTGGCTGTGGGGAACTAGAAAAAATTATCCTGCCTGAGGTAAAGTTAATCCCACTGGGCGAGGAGAAGACAACTACCACAGTTTTCAGTCAGATTTGAAGCAAGGTTTAATTCATTCCTGACCAGGTTGATAAACTCTGGCCAGGTCCATTCCAGCATTCCCAGGAAATGGCAGTGGGTCTCATTTTGCAGAGGCTTAAAAAGGCAGCCCCATAAGGCTACCCTATTTTTCCAACAAGTCCAATTAGGGTCAAGCATCCATCCCGACATATTTCCTGCTCACATACCTCCTGCCTACCTGAGATAAGCACATTTGATGTAGTTGAGTCACACAAACAAACGACCTTGTTTAGGGCAGCAAAAACATATTGTGGTTTGTTATTTCCCTTAAAGAAATGCCTCCAGTGTTCCAGGAAGTATCTGTCCTTGGGCAGGTAGACCTTACTGGTTGACCTTGGCCCACAAATGTGATCAGTGTCTTGCTCAGCCATCATCAGAGAAACCTCCTCCTGCGGCAGATGGTTCTTGGGTTTGGGAAGAACCTTCATGTCCAGACATCTTTCTGCTGCCAGATGATGTGATGCTCTGGAATAACTGGTGAAGAGGGAGCTGGGGTCTGCTCTGCCGTGCAGAGTCCCGGATTTCCTCAGGTCCCATTATGTTTTTTGTTTGTGAGGGATCTCCCTGGCTTCTTTAGTCTGCCTCTAAATCTGATGGATGAGGTGCTGTTTATTCTTCAGCAAGGATACCCCTTGCTAGCCAGCAGACAATGTCTGAGGCAGGAACAGTTTTTCTAGGGTTAGGTAAGGATTAGTGGAAATCCTGTGACTCACCATGGGCCTGGCAGAAATAAGAGCCAAGTTAATAATCCTTCTGCCTACTTCACACACTTGACCTGCAGATATTTCGTGTTCTACTTAGTGTCATTTTCAAATGCTGTGTTCTATTTGTTTTTTATTAACATGTAATTTATTAGGTTTTGTTGCAGACGCTTCAAACAAAATTTGTTTCCTTTGATTCTCCTCTGTCCCCTCCCACATTTATCCTTCTGCCCCTAGATGTCTCCTCTCAGATTTCATAACATATGTGTTCTGTTGCCCTCTCTTCCTCTTCCTCTTCCTCTTCCTCTTCCTCTTCCTCTTCCTCTTCCTCTTCCTCTTCCTCTTCCTCTTCCTCTTCCTCTTCCTCAACATCTTTGTTGTATGTAGTTTTAAAAATTGCTACCCCTTTGCCCAGGAACACCAACTCCTGGCTTCAAATGCTACCACTTTTCCCCAGGGTCAGCCACCACCAGCTCTAACCTGGCTTCCCTTTCTACCCACTTTTGCTCAGGACCAGCTGAGCTACCAGCCTCTCCCCAAACCCTAGAATCCTCAGATAAAACACACACACACACACAGAGAGAGGGGGGGCAGGGAAGGGAGTATATCTGTTCACTTGCATGTGGATATCAGAACAAGCTTCATCAGTCCTTGCTCTTTCCAGTCTGACTCCCATGACTCTGGCTACTCCGGAGACTTCAGATGAGAGTAATCATATTACATTTGTCCTCTTGTACCTGGCTTGTTTCATTCACCACAGTGTTCCCAAAGGCCACCATAGTGTTTCACAACCTCCCCTTTTAAATGCTTGGCTGCTCTGTGATCTTGATGTTAAAAACCCAAAATCTATGTAGAAGGTGTGAGCCACCCCAACCATCATCGTTTCTTACCCTTATCTATTGGGACCCTATTGAGACCTGTGAGAATTTCTTGTGGCTTCCTGGGTTGGTAGTATATCTGCCCCTTCCCATGACTGGAGCCCAAGATGAAAGCCCTTCATCATAAGTATTTAGAGACATGTTCAATCTGTACAGTCTGGAGTTCATGCCTGCCCTCTCAATTTTCAGAGCCTCCAGAAGCTCATGCGTACAACACTTGGCATTCTGATAACTGTTTCCTTAGGAACTACTCAGCACGAGTGTGAGGCAGTGGAGGATTCATTTGTCCCTGTCGAGAAGAGCACGTTTCTGTTAGGATAGTTGTAGGGGTGACGACACTGGGTCTGGGGACATCCTGGAATTAGTTGCTTAAGAAAGTCTTCAATCTTTGAGCCTGGTGTGGCAACACACAGCACATTCCAGCTCTTGGGAAGTAGAGGCAGCAGCGCTAGGAATTCAAGTCCGTCCTTAGCTACATCGTGAGTTCAAGGCCAGCTGAGGTTACATTGGGGAAAAATAAAAAGAAGGGAAGTTTCCCATTCTGAAACTGTCTTCTAATTACTAGGAACCTGCACTCAAGCTTGGCCTCAGAATCCTTCATGTTTACAGCCATGTCTTTCCGTTCTCATAACTCCTCCTGTCCCTCTCCTTAGTGGTGACATCCGTTCTCATACTCCTCCTGTCCCTCTCCTTAGTGGTGACATAGGTAGGAAGCTTCGTCTACAAGTTCCAATGGTCCATGGCTGTTCTTTGAGTAATCTTTAAAAACCACCTTTTAATGACACAAACTCTGATTTGTGAAAGTCAGATACAGGTAAAAATCAGATACCATGCTCTCTGCCTCCACTCACTCTAGAGCAGTGGCTCTCTACCTTCCCACTGCTGCCACCCTTTAAAACAGTTCCTCAGGTTGTGACAACCACCAACCATAAACTTATTGTCATTGCTATTTTGTAACTTTTCTGTTATAAATCATAATGTAAATATCGGTGGTCTCCAGTGGTCTTAGGTGACCCCTGTAAAGGGGTGCTGAGCTGAGAGACTGCTGCTCTAGACTCAGGGAAGTTCACCCACCGGACCCTGCTTTGTCTTCTTCCTCTGAGTTTTCTGCACACTGGTAGGCTTGCTTGAACAGCTGACTTTGCCCCTGCAAAAAGCTAAATCCCGTGTGTGTGTTTCTCTTCTCAGGTGAATTGAAAGAACTGGATCCAAGGAACCCTTTGGGATAATTCTGTGGACGGACAGCCCACTCCCCACTTGGAACGGTAAGCTGGAGGAGCTCTGTCCCCGTGGTGTTTCCAGGATATCATAGGTGGGTTGCTTTGCCCTTGAGTCTGGAGGCTGTACCTGCCTGACACTTGGGGAATAGGGTGACATGGCCATTGCTGGCAGGTGAGATGGCCATTGCTGGCAGGTGAGATGGCCATTGCTGGCAGGTGACAAGGCCATTGCTGGCAGGTGAGATGCCTACCTGGAGTTTCTATTTCGTGCCTGGAACAATCCCCACCCCTAGCATTCTTTAAATCACACACTTGGGGGTGGAATGAAGGGGTGCCTATAGCCATATTGAGGCTAATCTTTTGTTCGTCTGCATTTTTAAAATCACATGTGTTTTGTGAACCATTGCTAATCATCAAAGCCTCCAGAGGCTCGCCAGCACAGCTCTTGCCATTCTGTTAACTATTTCCTTCGGAGCTACACAGTGTAGTTCTCACTGCATTTGCCTGATTGACCTGGACAGACCCTTTGTCCTTCTCTCCTTCCTTCCTCACTGCATCTGCACTTCTCAAAACCCATGTCCACATAAAGATCACTTTCCACCACGGGGCTCAGCAAGGCCACTAGAGCCCCACCCCAGCCCTGAGATCACCATTGAATTAACCTCTCTTAATTCTCGGTGAGCACAGTCTTATTTGGCCTGGTGATTGAGCGTCCCAAGCTGCCTTTATCATCACTGTTTTCCATTGATGTTGGCCGTCTTTTCTTTGCCTTCTAGTTCCTGAAAATTATGGGGACCTCAGTCTGTGATAACCAAGTACTTATAAGCCAGTTCTCCAGGGCCTGACTGGATATCCTGTTATTGCTTCAGGCATTGAAGCCTTTCTAGTGAGGAGGGATGGGCAGTTTGATTGCTCCGTTCTCTGTGTCCCTTGTACTCAGCCAGGTCCTTTCACTCCCATGTCCAACCTCAGGACCAGGCTGCAAGAAGCTTTCAGGGCGTGCTTAAAAGTCTTTCCTGAACCAAGCATCTCAGAGACAGAGCACTTCCTACCCATTAGGGCTCTCAGTCTGGTCAGTTACTAAGTCTTACATTGGCATAGGGTCACCCGGGTATGTAGGTTTGTGAGAAAACGTGTTATGTCTAGACTCTGTGAAGCCAGGATTTGATTCCCAGCACTGCAAAGAAAGAAAGAAAAAAATCTGCAGGGGAAATTAAGAGATGATGTAAGCCGGACGTGGTGGCGCATGCCTTTAATCCCAGCACTCGGGAGGCAGAGGCAGGCGGATTTCTGAGTTCGAGGCCAGCCTGGTCTACAAAGTGAGTTCCAGGATAGCCAAGGCTATACAGAGAAACCCTGTCTCGAAAAACCAAAAAAAAAAAAAAAAAAAAAGAGAGATGATGTAGTTCAAGAAATGAGACTCATTATATAAAATTTCTGTTTAAAAGAAGTGCCGTTGCCTGAGAGTCATGGTACATGTGTGGTCCCAGCTTCTTGGGAGGATAAGGCAGGAGGCTTGCTTGAGTCTGGGAATTCAAGACCCAGTTTGGGCAGAATACCTCCAAACAAACTTCAAACATAGAATGTGGACTGGGGTCTAGGTCAAGGGCAGAATGTGTACTTAATGCACAAAAGGCATTTGATCACCAACAACAAAGAGGTGAAAAAACCAATTCTCTGACGACTCTCAGGATGCTGTAACTCCTCTACCCTTAGGACACACCTCCAGATGTGTGCTTGGTGCTGGGGACTGAGCATGCTCAGTATGTGCTGTGCCTCTCTCTTCTCTGGGCTCTCATCCCTGAGCATAGGACAGCATCTTGACTACTACTGTCGCCTGTCTATGAGCCCACAGTGTGCCAGGCATAGCACACAGTGTGTATCCACTCAGGCCTGTGGAATGAGCCAACATCTCTCACACACTGTAGAAAGTACCTAGAGGCCCAACCTGTCTCCATTCCTCCTGGGCTGTTGGAAAGGCACACTGGAACAGAAGAGGGCCTCGGGGGATGGGTGACTAGTGTCATAGACTGTGAGTACAGAAGCAGTTCAGACACAGGGGACATGACAACTCACAGAACAGTTGAAGGAGACTCACCGAAGACCTCTCCACATTTCTGCTCCATTATTTTTTCATTCTTTAGGACAAAGAACATTTTTGTAAGTAGGTTTTCACTAAGCATAATGGAGCTATTGCTCCAAGAGAAGGTGGCTGGGTGTGTTGTGGCTTATATTTGCCAAGAGCCTAACACACAGCATTTCTTTTGATTACTGTTATTTTTCATTTAGTTGACAAAAATCTGGGTGCCATGGAGAAGCTTAAAGCCTGTCAGATGGAGCCAACAAGGACACAGTGCTCTGCCACAGCAAGAAGGAGCCTGAAGAACATGGGGACAGGCACTGTCAGATGGAGCCAACAAGGACATGGTGCTCTGCCACAGCAAGAAGGAGCCTGGAGGACATAGGGGACAGGCACTGTCCTCTCCAAGCATGCAAGTTGCTCCTTGCAGAAAAAGAAGCCTGACGTGGAGAAAAGAATGTGCTTTTATATTCTGGCGGCATAAATGGCCCATCACTGAAGATGAGGACTCTGTCTTGAGCCTGTGGCCATGGTTGGGGACTAGCTATTAACATCAGACATTCTTCACACAGGTTAAAAACAAAGGTATAGGGGAACTATTGCAAAGGAGGTTGGGGCGGGGGTGGGGCCCTTGCAGCTATCCCTGGAATACGTATTTGAAGGAATGAAGAGACCAGATGTGAAAGGCAGAAGGGACATGAACTGTGTCACTGTGTATTAGTCAGTGCTGATTGGTATATCAGAGTTGCATTTGGAGTTGTCTTCCAGTAGATGACATGAATACAGCTCACCAGCAATTTTTGAGTGTGAAGTCTAGTAGAAGTGCCTGCTCATGCCCAAACAGCTCTGTGTGAGCCTTGTGTCCCAAAGATGGCAGCATGAGCCCCATGTCCACTGCGCTCCTGTCAGGGGTAAAGTGAGACAGGTCCCTCCCAGGAGAGACCCCAGGAAAGGTACCTTCAAAGTGTCCCTTCTGTTATTCTCTGCTTCATTACAAACTGGCGATGTCCACAGGCATTTCTGTCCATCACTTAAGTCTTTTAAACATGACCTCTGTGACCTTAAACTGAGCAAGCTCAGGAATGTAATGTACTTCTTCACTGCATGTGCTCAGGCATGTAGTGAATGCTTTTACTGCTCATGCTCAGAAGTGTAGTGAACATCTTCACCGAGGATGCTCAACAGTGTAGTGCTTCCCTTTGCAGACTCCAATCAGGAGGGAATCTCCTCATCCAAGACTATCTCTAAAGCTCCCGAGCAAAGTCCCCATGTTTTCTTTGAGAGGGACATTGCTTTTGAAATGTCATTCATGTTCTTCTTGCCTGCTGCAAGCAGTCAATTCTTTATCCCCTCTATATGTCTCAACTCTGCATATTTTGGCTTTGCAGTCACCAATATGAGAGCCTTGGCATTTAGTCCAGTGCCTTTGTAACCTGCGTACAGCAGCAGCAATCCTGGTGCTTACATTTGTTTAGATTCTGATCCCGGGCTGTAACCTAACTTGGTTGTGGCTCTGGCTACAAATGAGAAAGAGATGGCCCACCTGGAGGACCTCAAGTACCTCATCTTCATGTTAATTGTGACCCAGGATACTTGCAGGGGTAGTTGATCCTCCTCAGATGGTGAACACTGCACCCCCTTCTCCTGGAGCTCTGCTAAGAAATTGTCTTAATCTTCTCAGAAAGATTTTCTGGAGCATCTGTGATGGGGGAAAAGCATGGATGAACCCTTTTATACAGTGAAGAAGAAAAAAAAAACAGGGCCAAAAGGGGCTTGATGCTCAATAGTCAGCCTCCCAAATATGGTAGCTCTTCAGGGGATTTGCCCCAGAATCCCCTAGATCAGAAGGCCTAATGGAAAACCAGCCCCTGAAAGAAAAATTGTTCTCTGTCACATAGGTCCTTGCTGAGCCTCTGGACTGAGTTCCAGAGCCCCAGAAAAATCACAATTAGCTCCTTTAATGAGACCAGGATAGATTTCTGTGCCATCACTACCATGGCTTGTCAATGGTGGCATCCAGGTGGAAGAACCCCTAGCTACATGGTACAAGATGTAGATAAGCAGGTGAAAAAGAGGAAGAACTTTCCACAAAAATGGATAGGCTGGTACAAAACCCCACATCCCCCAAGCTAAGGCCTATAGTCCCCACAGAGAACAAGTTTGGTTTTGTGGGTCTTCAGAAACTAAAGGGGTAGGTACAGCTCTTATCCCCTTCCTTTGTGGCTTCCCCTGAGGAGATTCGAGAAGGAACTGCTCAGGGGCCTCATTACTCAGGAATGAGCTTAGTTTGGATGGCCCTGGTGCCATCTTGGCAATAGGCTCTGGAAGTGTACAGCCAGAAACATGCCCACACTACAGTACCACTACCTCAATTCTCTTCCACTTGTCCAGCAGAGACACTGTGAAGAGAATCAAAATAAACTTCCACACAAACCCAGCCTGTAGCCATGCAAGGGAAAAGACCTGACTCAGAAGTTACACAGTACCTTGACCAAACTTGTTCTGTCCCCAAGAACAAGCTCCTCTGCACCCATGAATCTGTCCACTCTCCCCTTTATGAAGTGGAAATCTACTGGACGACTCCCCTTTCACGCTTCAGAGCAGAGACACATGGAAGGGGCTCTGTTAGTGACTTTTGACACAGACAGGACTTGGCACTTAGCTAATCTCAGATGGCCTACCTAATTCCTCCCTTCTGAGCCTTGCTCCCTGGCCATCCCCCAATCCCCCAGCCTCTGGTGGCATCTTCTGCTGTCTGCTTCTGGCTCACTTTCTCAGGTTCCACATATGGGCGATACTGAAGGATTGTCCGTCCTATGGTGACAGAAGTCAAGCCGCATTCTCCATAACGAGTTAGGATTCTTCATCTGCAAAGGGCTTTGGAAAAGCAAAGACAGAGTGCAGAAGTGCCTCCATTGTGGCCGCTGTGCCTCCAAGGACAGGAAGCAGCAAGTCGCTCTCAGGGTGTTCCCTGCATTTCTTGGTCTTGAAAGTTGTGCGTGCAACATTGGTTTGCCTACCAGTGCTGTTTAGCCCAGCTGGTGTTTCTTAGGGGAGCAAGCTGACTGTATTTTCATTTGGCTCTGTGGTTGTCAGTTCATGGGGTGACTCCAGGGAGGATAGATTTTTCAGGCGGCGTGCCACAGGATGTCGTGCCAATCTCAATGTTGCCCAAAAGCACCATTGCCACCCACAGCGCCATGCCTGCTGTGGGAGTGGGCTGCAAATGCAGGACATTTTCTACAGGCAGCAAAGCTTGGAGCACTGTGGCTCCTCCCACCCCTTTATGTTTTGGCTGACCAGCAGCTGCTGCTTCTTAAGCAGTGTGAAGGTGGAAAAGTCATTCCTACTCCTCTTTCTGAGGGAGAGGGGAGGGGTACGACGAGGCTCTTTTTTTTTTTTTTAAATGGTTTTTGTCAAAACAGGGTTGCCTGGGCTTTGCTGGCTGCTGACCGCTGTCCCTCTACCTTAATAACTTAATATGATGTATGTTGCTGTGACCTCATTAAACAGTTGTATCCCATGGTGAACACAGTGTCCCAGCCTTGAGACTGGGACACAGGGGACTGTTTCTCCATGGGAAGGTGTGACCCTTCTTCACTGTGAAGCAGTTCCGAGTGCCCTGTGAGCTGGTCTATAGTCATCTGGTGCCCAGGGTTGACACTGAGTATGTACACAGTGATGTTTTCCGTGTTTTGCTTTGTTTTGTTTTTTTAAGAGGTTAAGTGGAATACCACTTTGTGGTAATGGTCTGCTGTAGGACTTCCAAAAAGGTTGATGCTTAATGTGGTAAGCATACTGTTACCATTTCATGAAGCACTGTACCAAGGCTCCACATGTCACTGGCAAGTCTGTCATAGCATCTGCCCCCAAGACCCTCTGGGGGGATAGAGCAAAGGGTGCCACAGACCTGTTGCAGCTTCTGCCCAGGGATGACTTTGTGGCAAGCCTGAAATCACAGAATTGGTTGTGTCTCTCATCTGTGAGGATGCCCTTCAGTTTAATGGGTTTTGTGTGCTCTTTTGCTTTGGTGAAGATAATTAACTGCCAGCACCATTTGACAGAAAATGTGACCTGTCTTCTCCTTGTGGGTACAGCCCGGCGCATCCCAGTGAGGCCCACTAGCCCCATGTTACATGATAACCACCATGTCTGATGATGTATCAGTTCTGTGGGAAAGTTTAATAGTGTTTGGGTGACCTAAGGGGCTTCTGTATTCTGCCTCTGTGAGGATGATGGTGTTGTCTTCGCTCTTGTTGAGGATCTCCATAGCTGCTTGAATATCAGTATCGGTATGGCGTGGCTGGCTGCATCCCTGCAAAGGTACCATAACCCAGGGTCATTAAAATATTGTAATAAGTTTGTCATAATGTCTTCGTTAGAGGTGCTGGACATTAAGTCCTGCTCCACTGCTACCTTATCTTCTGTGATACCACTACACAGTGCCACATTTAAAAAAGTTAATAGTAGCGGGTTCACCTTTAGACCTTAACGAGCTTCCTAGCCACAGGTCCTTAACCAGATATACAGTATGAAGTATGAATGTATTCCTATGTTACAGGCCTTGGATCTAAGAAGGAAGTGGTTGGTTATCCCCCTAATTTTATTCTACTATTGTACCCATGGTCCTATATTGTCAGCCTGATCAGTATTGGAGCTCACAGGGTTCATAAGCTGAGTACCACTCCTTATGACTTCTTGTCTGCTCTGGTTTGCTTCTCTTACTGTGATAAAACACAGACCAAAAGCAACTTAGAGGAGAAAAGGGTTTAATTCTTCTGGAAGGTTACAGTCCATTATCAATGGAAGCTAAGGCAGGAACTTGGAACAGAAACTGAACCAGAGATCTGGAGAAATACTGCTTACTGGCTTGCTCCCAGGTTCAAGCTCAGCTCACTTTCTTATACAGCCCAGGCCCTCCTGGATAGTGTATGCACAGTGGATAGTGTATGCACAGTGAGGTAGATGTGTACTGTCTACAGCAGTGAATGATTGACCAGTGGCCACTCCTGAATTTAAGCACCGCCCCCTTCCCAGGGGACTCTAGGATTGTGTTGACACTAGCAGCTGACAATGACACTTCCTCGATGGCCTCATAGCACCTTTCAGCACTGTGAGCACTAGCCAGCAGGGAATGAACTTCCAGTTTAGAACCAGTTTGATTCCTTCAGGTCCTGTGGCCAATGCGTGCGGTGTCCTCAGCAATGGGGGTCTTACTATCAAGTTATGGTGGGCAACCTATAGTAATAACCTGAATTTTGGGGGTGCATCTCTGGGACCTCTTGACTAACAGCTTGAGGGGAGTTGTCCCAAACCTGGCACTGGGCTGGCTTTTTACATGGCAGTTTGTGGCTTCTGCAAGAAGCATTACCCCCCATGTATGGCAACTCCATTTAAACTGTATACATATAATTTGAGAAGTTAGTGATATTTTTTCTATATAGGTCTTTCCAGAATCCTTAGTGTTATCTTTCTCTCTAACCTTTCTTTTTGTTATTCCTTCCTCTTCTCCCTCTTTAAACCTCCCCCGACTAGTTCCCATTCCCCACTCCTATTACTTTGCTAAATGGATTGATGTAATATCAAACTGCGTTCTAAATCTGTGTGCGTACCCAGTTCAGTTCTCAGTGCTCACCAAAGAGGGACCTTGGTGTTATGGTTGACGGCTAATATACAGAGTCACAATTAGTCGAGTGGAAAGAGCAGAAAGAACAATCAGTGAAGTGTTCAGCCATAAATGGGACTCCTGTACCACACCCACTCCTGTCAAGGCTCAGGGAATGTTGCGGAAGAGGGGGCGGAAAGATTGTAAGAGCCAGAGGTTGGGAGAACTGGGTGAAATTGTATCTCCTGAACACAGGAAGAACCACTGTACTCACAGCAGCTCTGATTGCCTGCAAAGGCCAGGACAGGATCAAGCCAGTCAACATTTCACCTATGGGGTAGGCACACAGGAGTCCTCAATCCTAGCTGAGGAGCTATAGTTGGCTGGTGGGTGGGGGGAGACAGACCCTGGCTGGTGGGGGGGAAGGGGAGGAGACAGACCCCCCCGGAAACATCAGTATTCGTTAGGGGGCGTGGCTAATGGTAAGATGACCATGCTCCCATTGGGAGGAGGACTTGAATTGGAGGGGAAAGGGGAGTAAATGTAATCAGAAAACAATATATGAATGTATTAAATTCTTCTAAATATTTTTTTTGGGGGGGGGGTTCGAGACAGGGTTTCTCTGTATAGCCCTGGCTGTCCTGGAACTCACTTTGTAGACCAGGCTGGCCTCGAACTCAGAAATCCACTTGCCTCTGCCTCCGGAGTGCTGGGATTAAAGGTGTGCGCCACCACGCCCGGCCTAAATAAAGTTTTAAAATTAAAAACAGGTCTAAGAAGTTTATAGCTATTAATTCCAATATCAAAACATAAACACAAAACCTAATGGCTGGAGAGATGGCTCAGCGGTTAAGAGCACTGACTGCTCTTCCAGAGGCCCTGAGTTCAATTCGCAGCAACCACATGGTGACTCACAACCATCTGTAATGGGACCTGATGCCCTCTTCTGGTGTGCCTGAAGACAGCGACAGTGTACTCACATATAGGAAATAAATCTAAAACCAAAACCAAACAAATAAAAAAAAAAAACCCAAACATTTATTAAAAAAAAAAAAAAAAGCAAACCTAATGATACACTTCAAGAGAAAGAAACAAGAACAAGCCAGACTCTGTGGGAAGCCACGTAACGCCATTACAAGATGGCGCTGGCTACCACTGGCCACCGCCCGTGTATTTCGGGTAAACAACCAATGTGAGCAGGTGCAAATGGGTTTCACGCCAAGTCTTTGCCCGCCCCGGGGTGTAACAGTGAGATCATGAGTAAGCAACCAATTAGACTATATAGGGAGTCGCTCGTGGGGCCTCGTGGTCTTCCTCTTCAAGATGTAATAAATGCTGTGCTGCAGAAGGATCCTGATGTCCGCGTGCATTCTTGCTGGCGAGACGATAGCGCGGGACAAGACTCCAGAAGAACTGATGTCAAAACAGAAGCAACACAGGTGGAATGAGAGTTGGGAAAGGCAGCTCAGTAGAGGGTCGGGGGGGGGGGACACAGCAGAGAGTCAAAGAAACAGTGTTGATATTGAAAAGAATAAGCAAGATTGACAAACCCTATTTAAAGTGACCAAGACAGTAAAATAAATAAATAGAAAAAATTAAAGATACAAGGAGGTGATATTTTTACAGATGTGGCTAAAATTATGATTATTTGGGAAAGTTACTGGTTAAAAGGGGTTCACCAAGGAGTCTTAGGGTAAGTGCACATACGCATTGATGAACAACACAGCATCTAAACAGACTCAAAGCTCCAGCCCCATAGTTATCCATAAAATATACGAAATTCTGTCAGGTTCAGAATAACACATGGAACCGGACTCCATGTTGTGTGTAACAAGCCAGTTCCTTAGAAGCATGGGAAAGTGGGTGGGGCTTGTTAGGAAAGGGGTAAGGCATTGGACACGTGGAGAAAATGAATTGGAGCCAATGAATATGATCCAAATATAGTACATGTACGGAAATGTTATGATGAATTTCCTTATTTTTCTTTACACATTTATTTTATGTATGTGAGTACCCTATTGATCTCTTCCGAAATACCAGAAGGGAGGCAAGGACAGGAAGGCACAAGATCAGCATGAATTACATAGTGAATTCTGAGCCAGCCTGAGATACACAGCAAGAGGCTGACTCCCTGCCTCTGCAGGCACTCAGCCCTAGTCCTGGTGGCATGGCTTTCCTGTCCTTGGCCAGGAACCTCTGCCTGCCACAGCCACGCCCTCAGTTATGCCTGTAGAACTGCAGGGTGCCAGACAGGGCCAAGCATGAGGAGAGGGGAGGGGAAGGAGGAGAATCGGGGTGTAGGAGGAGGAGTAAGGGGAGGGGGAGAAGAAATACATAGAAATCTAAGAATAGATACAATATATTCATAAGGGCTCTCAAAGCCCAAGTGAAATCTTGGAGCAATTAGGTGAAAAGAAATATCCCATGTTCATGTATTAAAAAAAAAAAGCAAATCCTTGTCCATATTATAGATATGTCAGTTTTTCCAGACTGATCCATAGCAATGGAACATAGCAATGGATCCTAGAAACATATTCATCTAAATACAATCGACTAGTATTGGACAAAGCATTAAATAGTCACTTTTTTCAACATATGCTCATGGGAAGAGTTAGAATTCAATATGCAACAAGCAAATAAACCAAAGCCTGTTGGAATCAAAACAAAACAAAACAAATATAGACACAGTTGTATACCATGACAAAATATAACTCAAATGGACCAAAGACTTAAATGTAAATGGAAACTATGAATGTGTAGAGCATAACATGGGAAAACACCTATATGCCTTACAATAAGGTAATATTTTTTACCTTTTAAATTTTTATTTCTTACATGTACAGGTGTTTTGCCTGAATGTATGTCTGTGTGCTACCTGTCTGGTGCCCACCTGTATGTATGTCTGTGTGCTGCCTGTCTGATGCCCACCTGTGTGTATGTCTGTGTGCTGCCTGTCTGATGCCCACCTGTATGTATGTCTGTGTACTGCCTGTCTGATGCCCACAAAGGCCAGAAGAGGATGCAATGTAGCCTAGAACTGGTGCTATAGATAGTCATGAGCCATCATGTGAGTGCTAGACTAGTACGTGAGTCCTCTGCAAGAACAGTGAGTACTCTTAACTGCTGTGCCAAGTCTTCAGATTACAGACAAGACCAAGTTAAAATTCAGGAGCAAATTGTTGACAAGACATACTTCATGGAAATGGGAACCTTCTGAGCTCCAGCTGCAGCTCAGTGGTAACACTTTATTGGAGTGGATTCAAGAGGCCTTGGGCTCAAGCCCTACCATTCATTGTAAATACCTCTGCTCTGTAAGGGATAATGTCAAAAGAATAAGAGAAGCTACAGGCTAGGAAATTTTATGAAGGGGTTGTACTTAACACTTGGAAAGAGGCCGGGCATGGTGGCACATGCCTTTAGTCCCAGCACTTGGGAGGCAGAGGCAGGAGGATTTCTGAGTTCGAGGCCAGCCTGGGCTACAGAGTGAGTTCCGGGGCAGCCAGGACGACAGAGAAACCCTGTCTCAAAAAACCAAAAAAAAAAAAAAAAAAAAACCTTGCAAAGAATCCTAATGAAAGACATTTAGATGACAGATCATTTTTTAAAATGGGTTCAATGATCTTAGCAGACACCCAACCAAACACATGTAAATGGAATGATGTTTTAGATCATACACTGTCAGGAGTCACGAGTTGAAGTCACAGTAACAGACAGCAGCACACTGTGTGCAAGGGCCTAAATACACAGCTGTGACAAGCCAAACCAAGATATGAAAATGCAGGGGGTGGTGCTTGAGCTGGGTGGGGCTCCCTTGGCAGCACCCTGAATAGTGTGCTGGGGGCGGGGCTTGTGAGAGAGTGGGTCCTCAGTCTGAGGCAGGGTCTGTTTCCATTCATGAAGGCATAACTGGGGCTCTAGACATCTGACTTCCCCGACCTTGGGTACGAAGGCCTCAGGTCAGGAGGCCACTCACATATAGTGCAGCTTTGGCTGGAGCTATCTGTAGGAGGACCTTGAACCAGGTACCAACTCTGGATAGGACTGGGGTGGGGTAGGGCCGGCTGGCTGATGGAAGGCCAAAATGCTTCAGGGGCAGTTTGATATTTAACAAGCAAACAAATAAAGCCATTTCAGATAAAGACGTGTATCTTAGAGTGATTTAGTCTCTGGATAGATGTGAGTGATTTAGTCAAACTGTACTAAATGGGGATGGCCCTGGCCCTGCAAGCCTTTAGTCCCAGCACTAGGGACGCCGTGGGTGGTTGGTGAGTCTTTTGAGTTCCAAGCCAAGGAGAAAAAGCAAATGAGTAAATTACTAAAATTATTAACATATTGACATCTCATAGTAAAATGTGGTGGTCATTTCCAACCATGGAGTACCAGTTTTCAATTAGGATGTAGTTATAGTTACATTTTATACCGATGTGAGTACATTTGTGTGTGTTGATCTATGTAGCACTGAGTTACAAGGAACCTCAGCTCTAGACTTCACCTGCTGATGAAACCAGCACAACGGCATATTGTATAAATGGCATATTGTATAAATGGCATAAGGGATGATAGACAGGCATTTGCAGGTTGTATTTTGAATTCTTCCATAGAATGCAAAATGGAGATTTGCATTTTCAGAAATGTCCGTGGTCAACAAGAAATGTATGGTCAATAAGGATTTGAATAGACAGGAAAAAAGCATTAGAGTTTTGAAGCCATTGCAGTGGTCAATGGAAAGACAGCTTACCCTCTGCTGGGATGTCTGAAGATATTTGTATTGATATTAAAGGACGCAGATGATGTGCAGAGGCCACTAGCCTAGAAAGGCTCTGCAATCAGGTGTTCACCCCATTGAATGAGATTTAATTTTCACCCATATTAGCCTAGAGACTGGAGCAAGGCTCAGGTTTTGTTGGGGGGCAACTTGGAAACTAATGCTAGGTACCAGCCTGTTAGTTTACCTGAGTTCAAACTTAGGTCAGGTTCTCTAAAATAGTCTGAATTTTAAAGATTTGTCACTTCAAAGGGAGAAATATGTGGCCCTTTTACATTAACAACTGCCCAAGAAGCGTTTAGGAAAAAATTTAATGTCTAGAAATTTGTTTGTTATGGTAGTTTACTTAAAATAATTTACGTAGAGGAGAGTGAAGTATGTTTGCATTATAGGAGAGATGTTTCTAACTGATAATATGTAAATATACAATGGCAGTATGCAAGCTGACACATCCAGCACAATAGGGAACATAAACATGTCTGGGCACACAGCTTAGTGTGTGTGTGTGTGTGTGTGTGTGTGTGTGTGTGTGTGTGTGT
>NC_034605.1:53276364-53305079 GCF_900095145.1 Mus pahari | reverse complement strand
CAAAGGTTTGTGTTTTATAAAGCTATTCTAATAGAGTTTGGCCAGAACACTGAGAGAAGGAAAAAGGTACCAGTGAGGAGGGAGAGACAGCTGCACCTGAGAGCAGGATATAGGCTTCTCTGGGAAAGTTTCCTGATGTTTTTTGTCTGTATCACACTTGGATTATCCCTGTTTACCAAGCATGGGCATTTATATTGTGTGCAGTTGGGGGCTTTTATGAATATTATTCATCCTTCTATAATTGTTTTTTTTCAAAGATTTAAATACTTACATGTTTCCACACTTATTTATACCCACTGAGTATCTACAAAGCCTGGGTGTGGTATTTCTATTATAAACAGTCACTCTAGTACTACACAGCTTTAAAGTCATGTGCCATTTTTTTCCCGAAGAGGATATAATGTGTCACAATCTTCAAATGCCTATGGCCTTTTATGTAAGTCCCGCAAATTGATTCAAACACATGTGCTCAGATCGTTAGTCTTTCCCGGGACATTTAATAGAACTATTAATTGGCAAAGCTAGCATGGCAAGAGATGTTAGTGTGCACAGTGCATGAAGAACAGAGCCTGTAAGCCAGGAGGGTACCACCACAGATAAAGGGCCTGTTAGGCACACATGAGGATCTCAGTTTCATTCCCAGACCCCACATAAAAGCTAAGCATGATCCCATAATATGCCTGTAGCTCTTGTGATGCTGGAGTGGATGTAGGAGGGACCCTAGAGGCAGAGTCTGGGTAAAATGCATCTCAGAGTGTCTCTGCTTTGCCCTGTGACCATTCTTAAGGAGGGTTACCAGACACCTCACCTCGGTATTGGTGACAAGAGGATCTAGCTTGTCCTGTTCCTGATCTTACCAGGAAAGCTTCACATTTTTCTTTTTGCCATTGAGTTATGCTACATCTAGGATGTATGTAGCTCTTTCTTATTAAGTTGAGAATTTTTTTTTTCTATTTACTGCTGTAAGTTTCTGGGAAGCACTGTTTTGTTGCATAATTTTCATGAACATATTTAGTTACAACACTTTAAAATTTTCTCTTGATTGCCTTTTTTGACTCTTTAAACTGATGTTTATTACACCGTAACCATCATCACCACCACCACCATCACCACCACCATCGCCATATTGGGAGATTTGTTGGGTACTTCTGTTGTTTCTAATTTCACTATGACCTGAGGACAGACATGATGTGATTTCTATCCTTCTGGTTCCTAGCAGGTGTGTTGTATGGCTTATAATGTAATCTATGTTGGTGACTGTCCCATGAGTGCTTGAGGAGAGTGTGTGTCCTGCCTGCTGTGTTGGATGACTTGGTCTGAAGATTTCAGTTATGTCATGTGGAAGGAAAGCTGGGGCTGCTGATCCTACTTGTTTTCTGTCTGCTGTCTCTCTCCTTTTCTGGTTTGTGGTCTGGAAGACTCCAGCTCAGCCCTGTGCTCCTTTGCTCCTCTTGGTGGTTCTGCTAGCCTCACTTCCTCTGGGTCTCTGTTGAGTGACCCATACATACTACAAAACATAATATAGGAGTGCAGTGACTGTATTGTCATATGCTGCAACCCCAGTTATTTCCCTAGCTGTACTGTCTGCTCTGTGTGAAATCAGCATACTTAGTTCTACCTTTGTTTATTTTTGGTGCCAGAGATCAAACCTGAGGCTCTGTGTTTGTGGGAACCTTCTTTAATGTAACCCTCTGACCTTGATTAGTAGAAGCCAGATGTATCTTTCCGTCCCGCTACTGTTTTTGCATGTGTATATTTGTTCTTGAGTGTGTGTGTGTGTGTGTGTGTGTGTGTGTGTGTGTGTGGCCATCAGTTGACATCAGATCTCTTCCTTGCTCACCCTGTACTTTATCTTCTGAGACATGGTCTCTCACAGACCCCAGAGCTTGCTAATTCAGCTGGTCTATCTGCCATTTATCCTCTTGGGTCTGCTGTCTTGGCCTTCTAATTGCTAGAATCTGCCTGGATCTTTTTGAGGGTTTTGGACATCTGAGTTCTGGTTCTTATCTCCCAGAGATAGCAAACACTTTTTTCTGGGGCTAGCTCCCAGCCCACACATTTACATTACTTTAATTTACTATTGTTGGTCTTGACTGATGATCTACATTACAGTCCCCATCTCATAGTGAATATGGTAGCTAATAATAGAGCTAAATTATATTGTGACCGGCTTACAAACCAATAGTCTAAGTATACTGACTCCCATTTTTGCCACGTCTCTTGTTCCTGTTTGTGTTTTCTATGTTTTTGACCTTTGTAATGTAAAATGAGCATTTTCTATTATTATTATGTTTTGTCTCCTTTTTTAGTATATCATAAGTTATAGTTCTTTTAGTTAGTGCTTGCCTTAAAGTCCCCAGTAAAGAAAAACCAAGTGGGGACTACAAAGGATCATCCACAAGAACAGGCTCCTGCTGCTGCTGCCAGGGAGCATGGCATTTGTAGATGCATAAGATGGGAGCTGGCTAAAGGTGTCAACTGAACATCCCCAGATAGCTACTGGCCCCTTCCTCAAAATGCCAGGCCTTTCCCTCAAACCACTCACACAAGAAGTCCCTGGCTAGCTGAGGACTGGATTGATCTTGCCACCCATGTCTTTAGGGGAACAGAGAAGGCTTCCTAAGAAGTAGGCTAATTCTAGAAACTGGGTAATGGTCCTTAGGGCTGAAGGCTGGAAAGCGGCTCTCTAGCCAAAGGTTTTTGAGGACACAGGTGGTAATAGCATGCTCTAAGTAGTCCCTGTAACCAGACAGGCTTTGTGAGAGGACGAGGGTAGGATCCCAGGAGCTGGAGCTGTTAGTGTGCACTCTCCCTAGATCAGTAAGTAAATTTAGAGCACCTCAGAGCACAGCATGTCCAGGTCTTCCCCTCAACATCTTCTCACTCCATGTAACAGCACAGGCATCAGAATAAAAAGTAGCAGCTCTGACACCATTTTCAATGAAGCTACCTTTATTTCCATAACTTAAAAACTTCTAAAGTGATCTCACCCTCCTAACCCCTTCCCCACCCCTCATCCCTGTGTTTATTTCCCAGTGCCTCTAACCTTCTAGATCCACCCTTAGCAGCCGCTGGATCAGTCCTGATTGAGCAAGAGCTGTTGTTGTTTTTTTCCCCTCACTCTGGGGTTTTAGGTTTCGAGGCAGGGTGAAATCTCTGCCCACTTTAAGGGGATATCACCCAGGAGGCTCAATGCCTCTTCTTCCGCTTCCTCTTATGGGTACCTAGTGGCTCATGCTTCCTCTTCTGAGGCTGTGAGAGGTGAGCCAACTCCAGAGCTGAGAGTGGCCCTTCAGACACCCCATGACCAGGGCCTAAGTTAGGCCTCTTAGCCATTGGAACCAAGCTTCCAAAGAGAGCTCGCTTCTTTGACTTGGCAATGGGACACGGATCAGTGCTAAGGCCCCTTAACTTTGGGCACGGTCTGGGGATACTCTCAGAGTCGGAGAGATCTGCGTAGGGGCACACTTGGTGAGGTACTCTCCAGGGCACCAGCCTGTACTGGGAGGCCAGGAGGAAGGACAGGCTGTGGAGCTCCTCCTTGTCCTCAGTGGTTCTGGCCAGTGACCTGTGGAGGTCCTCAACAGCAGAAGCTACTCTGAAGCTCCTTGCACATCTGGATCCTGGGCTCTGGTTATATGTTCCTCTGCCACAGGGAATACCAGTGTATTCGACGTCTACCAGTGAGGGTGAACTTTGATTACTTGGGAGGACCGTAGCAGGCTTAGGCCCCCATATTTCTGCACTGGTGACTCCAAGACACTGCTGGTCTAAGGAAGCCATTTGTGAGGAACCAGTCTGTGCACTGGCTCCTCTTTGGACACCATGCTCATCTCTCTCTGCATCTTGGCAGTCAGACGGTACAGAAGTACTGGCGGGTATCTGAGGGGCACCAGGATTTGTGGGTGCTCTCTCGACTCCTTTCTTCTTCAAAGACAGGCAGGGCTTCTCCAGCAGCTGCAGAAGGAAATAGGTACATAAGACCCAGCACAAGCTGGAAGGACCAGAGGAGGCAATGCATTTGGGTGGAGTTAGCCAAAGGAATAGTCAACTATCTAAGTGTCAGAGACAGGCTATGGAGGCTGACATGCTTGGTTCCTTGCAGCTGTGTACCTCGCTCTGTCATGTCTATACCTGCATCCCCTTCTGGGTGAAGCCCAAGGCAGGATGTCTTGGTGAATCAAGGTCACATGGGTCTTATGAGCGTGGTCTTCTCCCTGTTCACCTGGTGTCCCTCAGTGTCCCACTTCATTTGGGGATCCTTCCTTCCCTGTCTAGTTGACCTAATGTCTCTCTGTATCTTGTGTATATGGTGTCTGCTTGCCTCTTCTCTACCTATTGCCCCTTCCCCACTGTCTCTGGCATTCACCTTCCCTGTCTACCTGGTCAACAATGAGTTCTTCCTCATGCTCCAGCTCCTTGGCGAGAGCCAGTATGTCCATTTCTGGTTTGGTAGATAGGATTTCTGCCACAAACTGGGGGTTGATTATGGCCTCCACCTGTAAACAGAAGCAAAAGGACCTGAGTGCCAGGGGCAGGGAACCCCCCAAGCCAAGGGGACCTCAATCTTGTCCTATGTTGGTGACAACTCATGATGGCAACCAACATTCACATACACGTGCACACATATATGCACACACACACACATCCATACATTACATGCACACATGCATACATGGGCACACATATACACACACATGCACACCCACATATGTGTGCACACACACATACACAGACACATACACACACATGCACACACACATGCACACACACACATACACATGCACATACAGGCACACACGCATATACAGATACATACATACATATACATGTACATGCACACATATACACACAGACTCGGACACACACACATGCACGCGCACACACACAAATATGCATACACATGTCCACACACACAAATATGCACACACACACACACATTCACACAGACGTGCCCACACACAGACATATACATACGGACATACACACACATATATGCGCATATACACATATACACATGCACACATATGTGCTCACACACATACACACATATACACATGCACACACACGCACACAGGGGTTGGGGGAGGAAGAGAGGGGGGAGGACTAGAGAGAGAGAGCTCTACAGTTAGGGAAAGCAGGCTCATTAACAAAGGCTAGGATGCCAAACTCAGAATCTGGCCCACACCAGGGCTCCAAATGTAGCTCACTTGCTCAACAAAGTGTTTCTGTGAGCACAGTTCATCAATGTAGCTCAGGAGTCCTGCGTCTGAGTATAAGTCATCTCCTTCCTGCTCTGGTCCACTGTTCTCATCTTCCTCCTTTCCCTTGGCCTCTCCCATGAATGACTCCAGCCAGTCCATGATATCCATGTACTCGTGCACAGCTTCAGGTGGAATTTCCATGGGCATCTCAGTCTTCCATAACTGCTGGGGTCTGAGCTCTGGGAGGTGGGCGGGGCCAGTCTGGTGGACAGTCTTCATGGAAGTGCACTCTAGGAGGTAGGCAAGCATGAGGCGACATGGATGGGGACCACTGCCACCCCAGACAAACCATGCAGGGCATAGAGTTCAGGGGAACTAAAATGGCCTAGGGTGATCCAAAGCAGTTTTCTCTGAAGATCTATGAGAGGGGACATTGCAAGAGGTAATATATCTTGAGCTCCCATGGGAGAACATTTGGAGCCACTAATATTTCAGTGCCCAGATTCTGATCACATGGTATTTGAATCCTTATGGAGGTGACAGCAGAGGAGCAATGATCATGGCCATGTCAATGACTACTCAGTTCAAAACCAAGAGCTGCAAGGTACCCCAGGCTACATAGCAAATAACCCCACCAGAAGGAAGAAGCGTATGTGTGGGATAGAAGTCTACTTTTACTGATTTGGCCTCTGCCTAGAAACCTAAAGGTGTGTGAACCCTACCTGGTTCCTTAGCCACCTCAGGAGCCGGGAGCCTTGGAGGATCTTGCCTTGGTGTGGTTGCAACAACTTGGTACTGGATGCTTCTCATTACCTCTAGCCTTGAATTCTCCATCTCTTCTGCACTCTCAAATTCTGTGAACCTAGGGATGAGGAAGGTCAGGGCCCAGCATGGGAGATTATGATGATGGTAATGTGCACAGGGTCTTGAGATAGTCTGGTACAGTCCCATGAAGTTGCTGATCTTGTGACATAACCACAGCTCTTGGGAACCTTAGGTCCCTTTATACTTTCAGGGAATCAAACAAGTTGGAGGTGTCACAAGCCGGGCTTTCATGCGACTCCTCCTTAAGTCCCATCTTGACCTTGCCTAGAGTCACATAAAAGAGCTAACTGGCAAGATGGCCACAGATATAACTGATGGAGTATATCAGGAATCTTGGACCAGATGCAGAGATGCTGAAGCTGAGACTGGGAAAGCTGGGATGACCTGGGAGACAGGGCCCAGGAGATGTCAGGAGAAAGCAGAAGGGAAGCTGAGCGGTATGGATGCTTCCCATTGAGAGCTGTTTGTTGACTTGTGTGCATGAGGGCAACGGCAGAAAGAGCAGAGACATGTCCTCAGAGTGTCTAAGAGGCATCTTTCTCTTCTGTGTCTTACCCACTGTGATACATTAGGATCAACTGAAGCAACTCTCTTGAGACACAGTGGTCTCTACTGTCAAAAGGTGGTGGCTCAACTGTCAGGTAGCTGGCATTAAGACTTGCTGAGTATGTTGCCTTTGCACATCCCACAGTGCTAGAGGAGACCCTAGGTGCAGGGAAACTGCAGTGGCCTGGGGTGAGCCAGAACAGTTTTCTCTAAAGATCTGTGAGAGGGGATATTGCTGAAGGTGATATGTCTTGAACTCATATGGGAGAACACTTGGAGCCAACAATATTTCAGTGCCCTGGGGCTGGAATGGGCCCACCTCTCCCACCTTGAACCTCAACCGAAAGGCAGGGATAGATACTCAAGACCCATGAGCTGCTGGGACCATGGAGCAGATAAAGCAGCCGTACAGGAGGTGAGAACAGCCCCCTGGACAGCAAGATCACCCTCCTGGCAGGGTGTGGGCGACAAGCTCACCAGACCCAGCTCTAACTGAGCAGAGCCCACCCCCCTACACACCCCTGCCCCAACACATACCCTCTTCCAGATGCCTGACTCACCAGACCCATCCACATCTAAACAGCTACCCATTTACCTTCCTTTAAGACTCCCTGACTCACTTTTCTGCCATCTCAAAGAAGATCATCCGGTCATAGTTGCTTGAACACTGCCATTCCTGCAGACCCCTCCACAGGCCCTCCTCCACATTCATGGTGGGTTTCCTCCGGGCCAGGGACCGAAGCACTGGACTGTAATTCATTAGGACCATTCAATCTAATGATCAGTTTATACTCCAGCCCCAGCAGGCTCAGCCCAGTCATATCTACATCCTTGTACCAATGTAGAGTCTTAGCCTCCAGGAGCCCTTTAACCATGCAGCAAACATCAACATAAAGATGTGTGCCTATTTCTCTGGCTGCCATGTGAATTCTCCATGTTATCACTGTGTAGGGGAGAATGAATGGGGTCTAGGATCCCAACATGGAAGTATGGATGACAGAATAAAAGTAAAATTCATTAGAAATGGGACCTTGAATGATAGCCAGGCATAGGTCATTATGCGTGATTCCCTCGGATGGGAGAGTGCTTTCCAGTGAGACAGCCAGGGACCCTTCACCAGAGCTGTTTCTTCTATGCCCTGCCTGGGTCTCTAATGTCCAGAACCATGAGAATATAGGGTCTGTGGTTTCAATCAGCTAGTCTACCTGGTGGTGTAGCTGAGCTGGCTGGCAAAATGCCCAGAAAGATCTGGAACCTAAGGTTAACTGGGTCAATGGTGCAAATGCCTGCTGAGGATCGAAATGGATCAAGGACCCCAAAGATCTCCCCAGAACAGGTCCAGTGCCTTTCTGACCTAAGGGATATTCCCCAGAATAATGAGGTAGGGGACACATGGACATGTCTTACTGAAGTCTGGCATTTTTCCCCACCCCCCAATTGTGATGTGCTGTTGGCCCTAAACACTCCTGTTCACACTATAAGATAAAAAAAAAATTAAGGAGAAGAATTACCAAATGGATTCAAAGGCCTATGTCCAATCCCTAGCTCCCAGGACTGCAGGACCTCAGATATGACATAGCTGTTCTTCAGTGTGTGGCTTTCTCAAGTGGACCCATCAACTTCAGCACATTCCTTGTCTACCTCACCCTCATGGTGCTGGGGCCCCAGGAAGACCTTCCAGCCACAGGTGGCACTCACATGAGGAAGCAGGAGAAAGCTGCCACATCAGGGGTCTGAGGCAGGTGCCTCTGGACCAGTGTCTTGATATGTTGCCAGCGCCGGAAATTCCCATAGACACTATCTGGTTTGGACAAGTAGTTTTCTGGGGAGTTGGCTTGGGTGTTGGCGGGGCCACTCTCTCCATATGCTCCTTTGGGAGGTGGTGCGGAGTTCACTGGAGACCTGACAGGAACCAGCTGGACAACTTGCTGTGTGGTGGGAGGGCGAGGACCCAGGACCCATGTTCCTTCTTGGGACTGGACCGCCGAAGCAATTCGGGCATTTATGAAGTTGTTTGCAGCAGGTGTTGTCATGAACCCCATACCCACACCTTGGGTCCCAGGGACGTTACAATTGAGAGGCACCTGAGTGAGAACAATGTTGGAATTGTGCACAGGCTGGACAGGGCGGCCTAGAGTTCCGAGCTGTACAATGTTCAGAGGAACAGCGGCTGTCAGGGTAGTGCTTCCATCTTCTGCCACCAAAGGCATCCCAGGCAAGGCAGATAGGACTAAAGGATTCCTGGGAGAGATGCCCGCAGTCACGAGGGGTGCTGGGGGCTCCCAAAATAACTGGGGTGCTGGCTGAGGGGCAGGTGGGAGAACAGGCAAGGTTGCAAATGTAGGCAGGGAGGCACCAGGGTTGATAGTCATGTTCTGTCCCAGTGAAGATGCTGTGAAGATAAAGGAGAGAGCGCATGGAAGATCGAAAGTGTACCGGAGCATGACTCTCTGATCCTAGTAGTCAGTGGAAACTCGGGGAGAGGAGACTATACAGTTTGCAGAGGTCCCTGAGTCAATTCTCTGCTGAGTTCAACTGGCTGGGCATCGTCTCAGCAGGGATCTTCCTCCCTATTCATCAAGATTCCGGGGATCACTGGGCTGTCTGAGGAGAAGAACCCTCAGCTTCCTCCTCTGAGAGGCTCTTTCAGGAATTCTTGGCAGAAAACTCAAGGGTGTTCTAGTTCTCTTCCCACAAATGGAACAGATCCGTTTGTCTCTCCCTGGACCACTGTCTGAGTGCTGGTGCTCACCGGAGGCAAAGGCACGCACCGTCACGGAGGCCCAGTTTCTGGAGGTGCCTCTGTGTAGGCAGCAGGTTTCAAATATGTTGACCTCGGCCCCTTCTGAGTGTTCCTTTCATGCCCCCAAAGCTCCCTCCCTTTCTAGTCCAGCGCAACAATCCGAAAGCAACACCGAGCCTGTGCCCCGGAATCCCAGAGGGAACCCCGTAGCACGCCCTACCCATGCTGCTGCTCCCGCTCCTAACACCTCCCGCAGGAAAGAGCAAAAGGATAGGCTCAGCAGCCCCACACTGCCTGATGATCACTGGTCCCCACCATGGTTGGGAGCTGTTCCCACAGCACTGGTGTGCAAGCTACCCACCCAGTTGCTGGATACCCTGTCTTTGCAAGCCCTGTAGTAGCTGTGGGAGTCTGTAACGGAATGGTGAATGGAGGAGTGGTCCGGAGGTTTCTGGGGATTATCATAGCTTCTGGCATTGTCACAATTTGGCCGTGAAATCTTGTGAACTCTCATCAATATATAAGAATGATTGAGGGGATACAGTCATGAGCCAGATGCCAAGTGGGGTGCAGTTATCTTAAGATGTTGCTGTTCAGCGGGAACTCACAAGGACCACATCAAAGAGAGCGAAGTCCAAAGAGTCTGTACATGATGGCGGGGACACACGTTCTAGATCTGCTTAACAGTAGTAGTAGAACGTGTTCCCAGACAAATGGCTCTCTCTAAAGCCTCTGGCAAAGGAAACCAGCCACCTCAGAACCCACTGAAACCAACAGCACTCCGCACCCCGTTCGCTTGTCAAAGCAGCATCAGGGAAGAGAGGCTTCCTGCCACAGTTAAATGATGGGCTAAGGAGACTGCAGAGAGAGCGCCAAGTTAACACCTCTTAATTGATATTTTTAAACGTAGTCTACAAAATCGGAACAAACACCCACGTCTTTCTTAGTTGACTCCCTCTAAACTGTTCTGCCTCTGTAGAATCAAAGACATCAACCACCCGGTAAAGGAGACGCCTTCCCTGAGTGGGAAGGTGGAACTCTGGACTGCCAGTTGATGGAGTAATCTCCGCTTCTACAGAGAGGACCCCACTGAGCTCTTTCCCACCTAGCCATTTGTCTGAACTGTCCTCCTAAGGTCTAGGATGGCCTAGTTAAATTCCTGGGATCCATAATTTCATTGAGCAAGTTCCAGTAGCTGGGGGAAGTGACTCAGAGATCAGCTGTTGCCTAAGATCCTTCTCTGGACCATACCTATGAACTGTGCTCAGGAGACCTGCCTCCCATACCGGAAGATCTAGTCCAAGTTGTTTCTTCCGATGCAGTGTATTTCCTATGGCAACTCAGTTGCACTGTGGGCTCTGTTCAACAGCTTCTACAAGTGGGATATCCTTGTAGAAGTTCAGAGCTCTCCCCCCACACTCCTTAGTCCAGTCAGTCATTGCTAGTATCAAATTTAAATAGCCTTTGTCAGGGTGTCAAGCCCCATACCCTGACACTCCAGACTTACCTTCCGAAGCTATTCCTATAGGTTTGGACAGTAACCATGCCTGTCTGTTTGGGTCCATGGTGAGAAAATTCAGGTAAATCACACCCAAGAGTCACCAATCTATGGCAGATGCTCAAAAGAGCCAGCCACAGCTGAGAAAAAAGTTTGAAAGTAAACAGCTCCAGAATGTGGCAAATAACATTCTAGAGTGGGGGAGGGGCAGGAAGTAAAACAGGACTGGTGGAACATTCCAAGAGGGGTTGCAGCAGGTGCATAAGAACTTGGGGTCAGTTCAAATGATGCACCCTGGTTGGATGTGATTGTGGATGTGATGTTTGCCTCTAGATAAAATTTAATTTCTTTTCTCATATTCACAGAACCCTGGGCTTCACAACTCTTCCCTCATTCCTTCTTCAGTAGACCTTGTTCAATTCCCTTCATCCTGAGTCCTCCATCCCTTCAACAGAGAGTAGGCTCTGGAACAATTTTTATAATGTTTATACTTACTCTGAACAAATTACAACATATATTCAAAGATGGAGGAGTACAGTGTATTTGAAAATATGATGTTGGGAGGCTCTTCTTGCTTTGTGTTTATCATTCTCTACAGAGCAGTCTTTCTGTGTCCAACCACTGCAGTGCTAGGATGTCTGTACCCTGCCCATGATAGTCTGTTATCCCTTTTTGCTAGCGGCCCCAGCCCCTGAGGGCATCACTCAGTATGTAGCCTACAGGACTCAAAGCTGAAATCACTTCTCTTTGGATCAATAGTACTGAGTCCTTTTATTGCAAGCAGATTTTTGACAACAGAATTAAAAATCTAGTCACTACGACAAAACTAATTTGTAGGCTTTTGTGACAAACTAGTCCTCCTGAGACTGTAAGTGGGAGTAGCATTAAATGTAAGAGACAGGAAACAGAAATATATCCTCCCACTCCAAGATGAAGAGGCTTGGCATTCCTGGGACCCTGACTTTCCAAGCATCCAAACCCATTGCCTGTGTACATTTGACAAAGCCAGAATTCCATTTACCATTGCCCAATACTGACTCCTGTGGACATGCACCCACCTTTCTCCTAGCTCCAATACGATACTGGATTCATCAACCAGAGGCTTCCGTCTTCCTGTTTTGTTTTGTTTTGTTCTTTTTTTTTTTTTTTTTTTTTTTTTTTTTTTTTTTTTTTTTTTATATGCTGGTGTCCTTCAAATCATGTTTCCTGTTTCCTGGTTGCAGGAAACGACTATCTCTGACCTAATAGAAATTACCTTACAATTGTTCATGTTAAGATGCTAAAGCAAAAGACATTCTCAACAAATTATATTTGCATTTGCGCAGACTGGAAATGCTGTCACGATGCATGTTGGACGGAGGGCCCAGGGTAAAAGACTCAAATGTTTTACAGATGCAGTGAGTTGTTCAAATTTTGCACACTGGGAATCTTTGAGACTTATCTGATGCAAAGACACCAGCTGCAAGTTTTTAGTAGCATGAAATATTCAATACTCTATCATAAAGAGAACGTTGCATTAGATGATTTTGCTCCATTATAGGATAATACCTGTCCTGGGCAAGTGTAAGGTGGCTCATGCTAGGTACAGTCCTTGGAAATTTGGCAAATTAAATAAATATGTAATTTGTATTTGATTTATGATATTTTCTGATGATGCAGAGGAGCGGGGGCCCTTCTGTGTGTGTTGGGGAGGAATTTGGTTGTAGCACCCCTTTAAACAAAGCTTGTTCATATTTTAACATTGTGTGTCATTTGGTCAGTACAGAGCTCTCATTTTGCTTGTGACAAGAGGGTTGCCAGGAAATGGTCCAGTGGGGATGCAAACCAAGAATCCTGGAAGCTGCCCCAGAAGCTGCTGCCTGCAAGCCTCAGATCCCTGGAAGGAGTCAATAGAGTCCCTGCTGTTGCAGAGGTTTGGGAAAGTAAGAGAGGTTTAGAGAGACCCAGACTTTTCAAGTCTCAATTAAAAGTATTATGTCAAATTTTACAGGAAATGTTTGTGAACCGACATTTATTGGCAGGGCTCTCCTTGTGAAGTAGGAGATCTGAACACAGTGGATGTTGTAGGAGGGACCCTAGAGGCAGAGTCTGGGTAAAACACATCTCAGAGTGTCTCCTGGGTCTGAATTTCACCCCCTTTCCCCCTCTCCCCCTTTCCCGAGAACTGTTCCTTAATGAAGCTTTCAGAAAGTATGGGAGGGGACCTGCTGTTCTTTAGAAGGTGCAAAGGAGACAAATGCCATCCAAAATGAGGATGTTAGGTGCATGGGTAGAGGGTTTGTAATCCCTGGTTTTAAGGAGGGTCGGCCAGCACAGGTTCAGTGAGGAGGCAGGGCGGGGGGAGGGGGCGGCAGCGATGCCCCACGTGGTGCATTCTTTCCTCTGCTGCAAAGCTCTATGCTTCACCTGAGAGCTCCTCTCTGTGCATGCTATTGGAGTTCTAGCGCGAGCTCCTTGCCTCCCCTGGTTCTCTGCATCCGTCCGTTGTGCACCCGCTCGGCTCAGACAGATAAATAAACAACTGGTCTCGAGCGTGCTAGCGTGAGCACGGAGGATGCTGGAGCGAGCACGCCTCTTAACGTTTGGTGAATATGGCGGCGTCCAGAGTCCGTTACAGGAAAGAGGTAATGGAAACTCGGGCCTGACTTCCTGAGCACGCCATCGCCACTGTAGCTGCCCTTGGCTGTTAGTTCCTGTGTATTGCAGGCAGTGTGGCCCCGGGTGACTTGAGTGTCCTCCCGAAGCCAGCCTGAAGCTGGAATTGGCAAGTGCTCATACCAGGCTCTCTTTCCATCATTCCATAGGATGCCTGGCTTTTGATGTGTGTGTTGGGGGGTAGATGGGCGAAGTTAATAAATGAGGTGTGAACTTTGAAAGTGTGCTCTTCTCTGTCGCCTACCCTCTCAGGAAGCTTGCTAAGTGTTAGAAAGGATTAAATAAATTTCTCATGCTGAAAATGGGTGAACTTTTGACAGTCATACTCTCTGCACTTAGAAAACTCGTCCATGGAAGCAGAAGTATCAACCAGCCTCCATGTTGTAACGCCATTGATTGCCCTTGATGTTAGTGACTTTTTTCACAACAGAATGACTGGTCTCTTAAATTCAGTCTTGGATCTAGTCAGGACCCTTTGGACTTTGAGTGGCAATGATCAAGAAAAGCATTATATGAAAAGCAGATGGGTAAAAGAAATTTATAACAGACTATTTTATTATTAAATTGTATTAGTTATGTGACTGTGTGTGTGTAGAAGGTTGAGACTATGTGAAGGTAAAAAAGTGTGTCTTCAGTTTGGAAGACATGAGAATTGTGGGGTGATTATTCTCATGTATGAATGTGGTAGTACGCTCGGGTTTCATGGACACTCAAGAGTATGTATTGCCTGTATAATTTTATGACATACATTTAGAATAATGTATGGGTTTGTGGTTTTGGATTATGAGTGGGGAGAATCTAATGTGTGTATTAAAGTGTAGGTGATGCAGTTTAGATAGTTAGACTTAAGATTTTTTTTTTTGATAGTGTGTAGTGTTTATTGTATTTAGACAATGTGAGTACATGCTTATAACCTTGGACTTGGGGGTAGGTATTTGTAATTTGGGTTTGGGAATACCTTATCTTTTTTTCCCCCTTGAAAGTAGGAATATTTTTGTTTATCGTGGATTTTGGAAGAAATCTATTTGGGCAAGAAATAATTGCATATGGACAATGTCAGTGAATCCTGTACATATTTCTGTGGCAACACAAAAGGGAGAATATTGTTGGAAAATGCAAGGTTATTTGTATATTTGGAATGTCATGGACAGCTACAGGATTTATCTCCTGTGTTTTATCATGTGAAGGCAGGTTGTGACCAGTTGGGGTTGGTAGAATGGATATGTGCATCTGTAGTGTCAGGTTCGTGTGATTCTATATTTGGAAGTTGGAGGAGTGATTTCTTTGTGGATTTTCTAAGTGTGTCATCTCATGCTGCAGGGGACAAGACTGTACAGTTGTAGGCAGATGTTTGAACATGTGAAGTGTTGTATAAATGTTTGATGCTGGTGAGTAGTTATATAGGTATAGAGTTTGTATTTTCTAGTATGGCTTGTGGGCATTTATGATTCTTTATAGGACCAGATTTTTGTGAGGGGAATAGTTAGGTAGCTGTGTTTACTAAAGGGCCATGGCACTTTGAATGAATGTCTTATGATGCTTCTTATATATGGTAAATAGAATACTTAGTATAATAGAGTAAGTAAGCAAACACGTGTATATTGGATGAATAGGTGAGATTGTACATTTGCACAGGCAAGTGTGTGTTAACTATTGATTGCATTAGGGTTTATAATATGGTTATGTGTTAGTACTGATGATGTAGGAAATGGTTTCTAACAACTAGAGCTGATTCTGGGCCAACAGGTGGTTTGTGTTTGTAATTTAAATGTTAAGTTTTACATATATATATATGTAAAACTTTTCCATTGCTGTTTTAAAACATCATGACCAAGGCAGCTTGCACAAGAAAGAGTTTATTTGGGCTTACAGTTCTGGGAAGATGAGAGACCATCCTGGAGGCAAAGCACAGTGGGTGTGGCAGCAGCAGGAACAGGAAGCTGAGCAGTCACATCTTGAGCCACAAGCACAATCCATAGAGACTGAACTAGAAATGGCATATAATATCTAAACTCTTAATGTCCACCACCTCCAGTGACACACTCTCTGCGATGAGGCTGAACCTCCTGACCTCCCCAAGCAACACCCACCAATTGAGGACCAAGTGTTCAAACATCTAAGCCTGTGGGAAACATTTGCATTCATACCACAGTGTATACACATGCCTTAGGTTTGGCTGACGGTGGTGTGTTTTCAGTGTGCATGGGTATGTTTGGGGCTTGAGCTCAGAAGTTTGTGCTTTACAGATACAGAATATTTACTAATATGTTATGCTTGTATATATTCAGGCATATATACAATAATTTTGTGTCTATGTGTATGAGAGTTGTATGTATTGTTGTATGTATTTATTCACAGTATGTAGTTACTGTGCAGAATTTAGCCAATATACAGATTGTGTGTGTGTGTGTGTGTGTGTGTGTGTGTGTGTGTGATTGAGGGTATATAGGAATGGAAGTCAGAATACAACTCTAGGTGTTCGTATTCACCTTCTACATTGTTTGAGTTATATGATCTTTCTGGTGTTTTTCTGCTGACTGGACCTCATTTCCCCATCTCTACCACTCATCTCCACATAGGAGAGCTGGGATCACAGACATGTAACCTGCTGCATATAGGTTTACGGAGTTTCCTTAGGCCCGAACTAAGATCATCACAGTTGTATAGCAAGAGCTATACCCATGGAACTGTCTCTCCAGCTCATGTTTAAGGTTTTCTTCATATCCAGAGGAACGATTACACACTGTTCAAATCCTTCTGTAGGTAGGGCATAGAGGAAAGAATTTAGGTCATGCTAAGTGTGCTATTAAGGTGGTATGCCAACCAAACATGGCATAGTTAAAGCTGCAATCAAGATCAAGGGTAGTGTGCTTGCTAAACAGATTGGTGCATTGGAAAATGCCCTTTGCTTTGCCCTGGGTAGAAAATGCCTTGAAAGAATCCCAGGGATCAGCAACACCCTTCGCATTAGAGGTTCGGAAGCTTGTGTTTGGATGAGAGCCCTCACTTCTCCTTCCCAGGGCCACACAGTGACTTGTTTCTCAGGAATTGATTACTCCAACCTCAGCTCCTGTGGTACTTGGAGGCTCAGTAGTAATGGATGGAACTTGTCTAGCTCCTGTTCATACTGGCATCAGAGCTCATGGTGCTGGTGAATTACAGAAGAGCAGCTTGGCTTGCTCCAGAGGACTCAGTGAGCAGAGAAGATGGGTGGGGGAAGGGAAGCTTACCTGTGTGGTTCTGGGTCTACAGGTTTGCTGAAGGTGGGCAGGGAAGTAAGAGGAGAATCTTTTGTCAAGCAGCTGTTCTCTTAAGCTTCTGCCCTCATTCCTAGGGGATTCTTCTCTCTCTCTCTCTCTTTTTAAGCCCCCATTGTCTGTATTAGAGGCTGGTCTTTGCAGACCATCCAATCCGTTAAATATCATAGAGACTGATTAAATATCATAGAATGAAAAAAAAATCAAAGAATATGATACTATGTTGAATTCCTTATATTCATTTGCATGTATGGTTTTAAAGGTAAAATGGGTGCACAATTTATTTGGGGAGAAGTCAAAATGTGGGAGGATGGCTCAGTCATGAAAATGCAATATGGTTGTTTGAATAAGAATGCCCCCCCCAATTGGTTCACATGTTTTAATGTATAGTCACCAGACAGTGGCACTATTGAAAGGCATAGGCATAATACTTTTGTGTGTTATGTAAAGGTTATCCTTGTGTTATTCAAATGCTGATTTCTCTGCTATCTGGACAAGGCATTGTAAAGCTTATTCCAAATATCTCTTGTTTCAAGTTTGTGTAACCGATGCTTACCATTTATTCTCTACCTTGTCAATAAAAGTTGATCAGCTAATGGCTGGGCAGAAGAGAGAATAGGGTGGGACTTCTGCCAGCTAGGGGAGGGAGGGAGGAAGTGTGTGTATTTTTGTGTGTGTGTGTGTGTGTGTGTGTGAGAGAGAGAGAGAGAGAGAGAGAGAGAGAGAGGAGGAGGACGAGGAAGAGAAGGAGGAGGACGAGGAAGAGGAGGAGGAGGAGGGGGAAATCAGCCACAAGGGGGTTGAGAGGAGCCATTATGGGAAAATACAGCTGAAGGCCAGAGAGGCAGACCAATACTAAAATATAATTATCTTGGACATTTTGGCTTGGGGGCACTGCCAGATTAGTTTAGAGGATTGAAATAGATCAATGATTGCCTAGGTATTGTGAGATAAAGCTTGATTAAATAATCACCATCTCTTCATGTTGTTATTGAAGAGATTCGATAGTATAAAGAAACAACCAGTTGTATTAATTTACTACACATATTTATATTAAAATTATCTGGAGGAAGTGTTCCACTGGGAGTGGTCCATGCAGAGCCTGGCATCTAGCTCTCTGCCTATGGATCAGGATGTAGATCTCCACAACTGTTTCAGCAACTCCCTGCATGCCATCACGCTCCCTGCCATCCTCCCTGCCCCGTTGATTGATAATGGGCTAAATCTCTGAAACTGTAAGCAAGCCTAAGCCTACAATTACATTTTTATTTTTATGAGTTGCCTTGGTCATGATGTCTCTTCCCAGCAAGAGAATAGTGACTAGGACACATGGGGACCGGAGCTCAGATGCTCAGTTCTCCCATAAAAAGTTGTGTATGATGGCATGCACTTACAATCACAGTACTGAAGACCCTGTGGAGACAGGATGATCTCTGGAGCTCACTGGATAGCCGGCCTAGCCAACTCAGTGAGCTCCAGGGTCAGTGAGACCCTCCCTTAAAAATAAGAAGTGGTATGGGATAATACACAATGGCCTCTGCACATGAGCAGTGTGGACACACACATGCACACTCACATGCTCCCACAACACTCCCAACACACAGAAAGACTGGGCCCCCAACGCCTTCCCCTGCTGTTGTATGTTACCTAGAATTGAAATGTCTCATCAAGGCTGTCTTGGGTGTAGACCTTTTATCACATGCTGTTCCTGTCCTCCATGTCCAAATGCTGTCTGTAACTGATGCCAAGTGCTGAGGCGGCTGACAGATGGCAGGGTAGCTTTAAAGCTATCTATGTTATTAGGGAGGGGTGGAGTTTACATATGTGCTTGTTCTTTGATTGTATGGATATTTAGTGTTTTGGGGGGTTGCATGTGTGTTTCGGGATGAAGTAAGGATGTGTGATGTCTATGTTGAATGCTAGTCACATAGCCATGTGTGAATTCATAGCTCCTATGCAATTTGTGCACATCTGAGGACACTGGAGTGTCCCGTGCATCTTGCCAGCAATGACAAGACAAAGTATTTACTAGACTAGAATTTACATCAAAAGTTTTAATAAAGAATCCATACCATGGGCAGAAGCAAACTGGGCAAAGCACATCCAGGAGAGAGAATAGGCCCTTTTTTGACAGTTAGGATTCAGGGTGGTTTAGTTTTGACTTTGGAGTTGATGTGACATTACTCAGGTGCTCAGATTCTGCATCCTCCACATTTCATTCTATGGCCTTGAGGTTGGGAGAGAGTGGGATGTAAAAGTATTTAATATTCTCTCTATATTAATTAGTGCTGGAAATTAAGAATACAGCAGCAGTTACCCCTTGACTAGCTAGTTTTCCCCCATCCCCCAAAACACACAGAAACCTTTTAATATTTCAAAGCTTAGGCCTTACCTGGGCAGACTCTTAACTAGCTCAACCCGACCACTTAGCCCCATCCTGCATGTGGCTAGCTCTATCTTCCAGGCCTGTAGTCATGTCTATCTCCCTTCATGTCTCCTCTCAAAAGTCCTTCCTCTTCTTTCTAGAGTTCCTTTTTCCCTCTCAGGAAGTCCCACCTATTTCTCTAATCACAACTTAGAGAGATAGCCAATCACAGGCTTTAGCTTTTATTCCCCAGTTAAACTGGGGAGCAAGGTTTGCACAAACAAAAGCTGGTGTACTTGAAAATTCTCTTGTCTTGGGGCAACCGGAGCTTGGGTTACAGAATTTCGAACTTGAATACATAGCAGCAACAGACTGACCCCAGCAGGAGGGAACCTTGTAATGAGCTTTCATCTACCACTGCAGGTAAGGCCAAGTGTTCTGCACAGATTTGCTGGAGAGGGGAAGGTAAGTTGGGATCTGGCAGTAAGGTGGAGAGATTTAAAGTTTGAAAAGAGAGGGCTTGGGTGCTAGTAGCTCAGTCAGTAAAGTGTTCACTGCACAAGTGTGGGGATCTGAGTTTCATCCCTGGCACTGGAAAGCCACATGAGGTGACACAGACTTAAAACCCCAGATCTGGGGAGGTGGAAGCTCCTGGCTCCTCTTGGTCCATGTCACAATTTCATGATGTTGTTTGTACTTCTGGAAAGTCGTAAAAGCTGGGACACAGACGCTTCTGACCACTTGTCCTTTTCCGTGTAGATGAAGCTAGAGGAAGATTTTAAAGTGAAATTGTCAGTTATTGACCATATCACTAGCATTATAAATGGATTTAAAAATGAGTTTTGTGTGTGCGTGCATGTGTGTGTGTGTGTATAAAGGCAAAGGTTGTTTTTAAATGCCTTCCTCTATTGCTCTTGATCTCTTTTCGAGATAGGTTCTCTCATTCTGCCTGGAACTTGCCAATCTGATGATTTGCTGTCCAACATCTCTACATGAACCTCCTGTTTCTGGAGGCCTCAAGGGTACTGGGATTATAGGTACCTGCTGCTGCACATGGGTACTGGGAGGGCACAAACTTGTTCCTTGCGTTTGCACAGAAAGCACTTTACTCACTGAACCATGTCCCTGTCCTCCTCTCTAACATTTAACTATGGGTAGTGACATGGCCTGCATAGGTCAAGTAACGTTTGTCTCACAATGTTATCTAACTTGCTCATGCAGCTCTCAGCAAATAGGCCAGATTCTCCCCCAAATCATGATCCTCCTGCCTCAATGACGACTCTGAAAAAAAGAAAGATTACTTTTCTGTGTCAAATTTCCATCTTTGAGGGTTCTGGGGCAGGAGGGAGGGGCAGGTCCTGTAGGACTCCCAGTAGTGACAGTGAGAAGACGGACTTGAATTCCCAGGCTGAGGTGGGGAAACTGCTATTTTCTTTCCTTGTTCAAAATGTGACTAGAGTTCAACCACCTGAAACCAGCATCTCCACCTTCTTATTTAAAATCTAGTTCATAAGGCAAGGAGGAGCCATTAGAAAGAGTACCCTGCGACAACAAACAAGAGCCATTTTGCTCCCCCAAACTTTCCCTCAAAGCCCCAGTTCTTCACCTTGCATTCCATTAAATAATCAACAACAGATCTCCGTTCTGGACATCTTTCTGACCTTCACATTTACCATGTTGCCTTAGTCAGGGTTTGTGGGAAGCGGGTGTGGCCGTGGCTGCGGCCTTGCCACCCTGGTTCACTGCCAAGCCCGGTGATTCCCTGCTTGATTACCAAAAGCCTGATTATGCGCACCTGAGTGATTACGCACTGCCCGCCTGACGTATAGCGTCATACAGCATGATATTGAGTCACTGGCCTATCAACACCCACCCTGCCTGCGTGCATGGCTCGCGTATAGAGCATGCTGAATGCTGATTGGATGATGGGTGATGAGAGATGAGTGCAGAGGGTGGAAGGGGATAAATTGGGCGATCCCAGAATAAAGTAGGAGAAGCTGAGAAGCAGAGGGGAGAAGCTGAACTGCTGTAGAGAGCTGGGGTGAGCTGTGGAGAGAATAAAGGAAGCTACAGCGGGAAGCTGTGGAAGCTGCTCAAACCCTGCCTTGCCGTAAGTGTCATCTTTGCCCCACCTCTGCGGGATGGAGGGTAGGGTTTGTGGCAAGGGATTCTATTCCTACACAAACATCATGACCAAGAAGCAAGTTGGGGAGGAAAGGGTTTATTCAGCTTACACTTCCACATTGCTGTTCATCACCAAAGGAAGTCAGGACTGGAAGTCAAGCAGGTCAGAAAGCAGGAGCTGATGCAGAGGCCATGGAGGGTTGTCACTTACTGGCTTGCTTCCCCTGGCTTGCTCAGCTTGTTTTCTTATAGAACCCAGGACTACCAGCCTAGGTATGGCACCACCCACAATGGGCCCTCCTCCCTTGATCACTAATTGAGAAAATGCCTTACAGCTGGATCTCATGGAGGCCTTTCCTCAAGGGAGGCTCCTTTCTCTGTGATAACTCGAGCTTGTGTCAAGTTGACACACACAACCAGCCAGTACAAGTATGAACATTGTTTCCGTCTACACAGCTCCACCCCCTGCCAATCTTCCACTCCAGTCCCATGAATGGGGATGGATCCTGGGGATGAGAAAATGGAAGGTCCACCAGGCAGGATTGTCACAGCAGAATTAGACTCCTGCATCTAGTTAACTGAAACCCCAGGGTCTGCTTCTCTCCACCAAAAATGATCAAGGAAGGCCAGGAAAAAAATGCAGAGAAGAGACACGAGAGGAATTCCAAATGGACACTGCTGTACTTGATCTGCGCATGTATGTGGCTATCCATGTGTGTTCATGTTCATGTGTGTGCCTATATGAGTGCTCATATTCAGGTATGTTGCATATTCCTTTGTAAGCAGGCACGTGTGCACATTCATGTGTATACACGTGGAGATCAGAAGGACACTTTGACTGTTGCCCTTGGGAAAGCTGTCTTCTTTCTTTGTTTCTCACTGACCTGGAACTTAACCACTAGGGGAGGCTGGCCATCCTGCCAGCCCTGGGTCCCTGCCTCTTAATCCTAGCTCCCTACTGTTGGGATCACAAGTATTCACCACCATTCCCAGCATTCTCATTTGGGTTCCAGGGATGGGATGCTGGTCTTCAGACTTACAAGGCAAATGCTTAACTGACTGGCCCATCCCAGCAAGACCACCTGTGATTATTTCTTACAGGCCTAGGTGGTAATGAACTCCTTTGAGTTTTGTTTATCTTGAATGTCTATTACTTCTAAATGACAGTTTTGTTAGATAGAAATTTTTGACAGACTTTTTAAAGCATTTTAATTCTGCCATTGTACTACCTTCTAGATTATAAAACTTTTGTTAAGTAATATGAAGGATCCCTTGTATATAATTTTTATCATCTCTACTGAATAAGCATAGACCTTTAGGCACACAGTTTGTATGTATGTATGTATGTATGTATGTGTGCATGTGTGTATGTATAAATGTACACGTGTGTGTGTGTGTGTGTGCAAATGCTCACACAGCATAAGGTAGTTCCTCATATGGGATAAGGTTTTGTCACTACATCCTCACCAACATTCATTGCCACTTGTTTTTTTATTTATTTGATATTGTCATACATGTATATAATATATTTTGGCCATTTTCAACCTCATAATCCTTTCTCTTCCTTCTTTAACACTCTCCTTGAACCCCTTTTCTCCAGCAAGTCCCGGTAGTGACAATTTTGGAGTTTTGGTTTATTAAAAAAATAGAAATATTATAAGAACATGTTTTTTTAATCCCGTGTGTGGAACATGGTGGCTGCCTCAGATTGCCCACAGCAGCGACTGGGATTGACCAGGTGCTTAGCAGAGATGGGATTTTTCTGGATGCAGATAGTTTTTGCAATTGTGTGAAGTTTGGAATTCTGGGTATTTTCAGAGGGTATATAAATGATAGGCCCCTGAGAGGTATGATGAGTTGTTGGTTGTTGTTGGTCATGGTTTGTTAAGTACTCATGTGCGAAGAAAAAAATAAAAGAAGAAATTAGATATCCTGATGGCCAAGATCAAACTTGCCCCAAAGAACTCGATCCCCTGTCAGCGGGAGGTAGTCTAATGGTAATATCACCCCCTTCCCTTCCCAACCCCTGACTTTATTCAGGCATCTCTTTCCTTTCTATCTGTTTTTCTCTCCTATGTAGTGTTATGGGGTTGGAAGGGTAGAAGAAAAGGGGTAGAGGAAGGTGCCAGAAAGAAGAACCCACAAAGCAGCAAAAGACAGCTCTAAGTGGAGCCTAGATGTGGCGCTAAGCAGCGTGGACACTTGATTTCAAATGCCATAGAGAAAATGACAGGGCTCGGAGGAATTTTTTTTTTTCCAAGATGTTCCAGTTCCAGTGAGCAGAAGAACTCAGCAGCTTTGGCCATGTGGCTCTGGCTTTAGAATCAAGAGTAGAAGATGACTACTGAAACAATTAATGATGTCAGTTAGCTGGAGCTAAGAAATCAGCAGTGATTAAGAAGAGACCAGCATCACCGAGGTGACATCTTCTGGGAAGTGTTTTCTTGAGAGCACAAAGAAGCAATGTTCCAGAGATAGCCAAGGTTGTACCTCATGCTGCAGCTGGACTTGGTACTGTGTCAGAGTCACCCAGGTGGCATGGGTTTTGAAGGCATGAAGGGTCTTGGAGAACAGCTGAGGCTTGACACTGTGAGAGGCCAGGGAAGGCCACTGGTGAAAGTGCAGACTTCGTTGCAGTTGATGGCCTGGGACTGGAGGGGTCATGCAAAGAAATTGAGGCTTGGTATAATATAGGGAGCCTATGATAGGTTATTGGGTAAAGCCTAGTTCCAATGAGAAACCCCATCATGTTAGAGATGCCAGAGCTGTAGGATACCTGATGAGGAAAGCTGCTAAGAGGGAGTTGAACCAGCCTAAGAGAAAGAAGTGTGTTGCAATTAACAAAGCAGAAAGAAGTTGGAGATGTGAAGAGCATTTTGACATCAGATGCCGAGATCAGCCATCCATCAGACATGAAGTTTGGAGTTTAGAGTTTCTCCAGGTGTTTTTTGGTCCAGGATCTCCTTACCATGATGTTATGAAATGGTATGTATAGCCTGTGATTTTGGAGGTATGTGATCAGCTTTTTTATTTTGATTTTATAGGGAATTAGAATTAAGCAATTGGATGAATCTCAGAAGAGACTTTGAACTTTTAAACATTGTTGAGACTGTGATAAACTATGGGGACTTTTGAAGTTTCTTTTTTCTTTTTAAATTGGACTGATTGTTCAGTTAATTTGCTTATATATTGATTGGATGATTTGACTTTTTTTAGTGTGTAGTTTTTGAAGTTCCTTATAAATTCTAGATCAAAATCTCTTCTGTGAAGTTAAAGATGGATAGAAAGACGGGGGGGGGGGAGATATAGGCTTTTTCCCGTAAGCATGAGGCCATGAGTAAGATCCTCAAAATTTGTGTAAAATATAGCTGAATATGGTGGAACATGCTTGTACATGAGAATGCTTGGGACTTGTTAACCAGCCAGCTTAGCCTACTTGGCAAGCTCTAGGCCAGTGAGGAAGCCTGTCTCAAAAAACTGAACGGCTCTGCTGGCTTCCACACATGTATCTTTATAAAAACATGCACACAGACACAGACAGACCAACAAACAGACACACACCACACACACACACACACACAGGACAGTGCAAATTATGGGGATACAAGAAGGAAAAGGAATCCCGTACTCAGCCCCTGGTTGAAGACTCTTGTCAGAATCAGAAGCCCAGTACAGTTAACATTTAGTTACACCCTTCGGTCTTCCCAGATACAAACTGTAATCTTCTGGGAACCTCGACTAAAAGGCTCCTTTACAGCAGAAGAACATATCCTGCTCACCCCCATTGCCACCTCGGTATCCTAGCACCTTCCAGTTTTAGCTACCGTCCAGAGCACCCCTCCCCCAATGACCCAGGTCACTACTCAGATGGAATGTGATCGTCTTTTCTTTCCTACAGCTTCCAGCTTTATCACGTTTCTGGGCCTAGTCCTTGTCCTCTACAGAACCTATATAGCTCTGCCTCTGTATGAAAACAAAGGGCCTCTGTACCCTGACAGGTCTACATGGGTATCCGTGTAGACCCAGCCTTGGTATCGTCCACTGCCAGCCCAACCAGCATTTCAAAAAGATCCTTTCACTATTTTAAATGCTTTTTAAAGTGTTTGTGTGTGGGCTGGGAGAACTTAACAACCCTTTCAGATGTCAGTCATACCCGAGAAAAACGGCATATGTGTTACTGTCAAGACACTTCAGTGTGTCTCTTCTTTGAGAAGCCCACAGCCATGGTCCCTAGCATGTCTTACTTTTCCTTCCAATTGCATGTCTTTCTTTTAACACTCATGCTTAACATCCGTGTTTACAATGTCTTTTAATACCCTATAGTTGGTCATACTAGTTGATACTAAGATTCTGCTCTGTAGTGAAGGGTCTGGCTTTGCCCAAATTGAGGTCTCCAAGAGATTAAAAGAGTCCCCTGGGCTACTTTGGGCTAGTCTTAGAGCTGTGCATCCATCCTTGCTGGTGCTGTTGACTGGCAGATAGAGCCATGAGTTCAACCGATTCAGAAAAATCAGATTTGTATTGATAATTCCAATCCCAATACATATACCTTTGTACTGTCTTCATTCTAGCTCTTTCTGTAACAGAAATATACAATATATATAAAATGCATATTACATGTAAATATTATATATCTATACTTATAAATATATAACATGCAAACATAAATATATGTAGTATGATTATATATATATGATTATGTATATATATACACACACACACACACACACACACACACACACACACACGAGAATGTGTGGGTCTCCCTGCTCTCATTGGCCAATTCAGTCCACAAGGGCAGTCAGTAGGACCAGAGACATTAAATGGGGGTTGAGAAGCCCTGTGATTGACCACACTGGGACTGCTTGTCAGTTGATCAGCTTTACTTTGGGTGAATGAAGGCTTATAAAGACTTGAGGGACTGAGGATAGAGTCTGAGATAGCTAAAGGTCATTGGCTGGGGCTTAGAGTCCCTGGAATGCCCCATTAGTATGGGAAAGCATTTCAGGAATCTCAGGTTCTTGCTAAACAGGTCTTTTTCAGGAGAAAGGCAGTTGATCCTATAAACTAACTGAGGCTACCTGACATTCCTCAGGTGGAGGCCAGTTTGGGGGTTTAGAATTTCCCAGACAAGGTCAGAGAAGCAGCAGCCCTGTTAACCAAAGGGGGTCTCCCATATTGTGCCAAGTCCAGGGCTATCTGATGGTAGATTGGTCCTTAATTAGCAGATTGGTAGATGGTGGTAGATTGCATCCTTAATTAGCAGAGTTTTCCCACAAGAATGGATCACTTTTGAAACTAAACCCAATTATTGAATCAGCCTTCTGATTTTTCTTCCCATAAACATAAACTTTCTGGTCCTGAAAAGCACCCAAGGCACCTACCATGGGACATCTGTAGGAGCACAAGGTGGTAGGAGGTGTTTGACAGCCACTGTGGCATTTAAATATAAGTATCCATGTCCCTACAGTAAAGTGATTAATTCCCTGGCTTGAATGCTGAGCACCAAACCTTAGAGTTTGGGGATGGGTACATCTCTGCTGTCACTCAGCTTGGGGATGGGTACATCTCTGATGTCACTCAGCTTGGGGATAGGTACATCTCTGATGTCACTCAGCTTGGGGATGGGTACATCTCTGATGTCACTCAGCTTGGGGATGGGTACATCTCTGATGTCACTCAGCTTGGGGATGGGTACATCTCTGATGTCACTCAGCTCCAAGATTCTGTGAGGCTCCGTTTCCATGCCGCTCCCTCTGTTACAAAGACATTTACAGGTGATGGCCATGCCCTACTTTGAGCCTCCTTAAGTCCCCTTGGCCACAGTTACAAGATGGGCAGAATGGGTGGCATAGTGAAGAAGGCAATCATCAAATCTGGAGAACCCATCTGCCTGCGGAAGGCCCTTGTGAACAACATCGGAGAGGAAAAGAGATCCAAGCTTCAGATTCAAAAACTAGAGAAAGCTCTAGCCATCCGCTTTACGGAGATGGAGAGAGAGAAAGCATCACTGAAGACGTTTTTGGTGAAGCTCCACAAGACAACTGGGTATTTCCCTCAAAGCGAATTATGGTGACTTTGCTACTGCAGGTGAAAGATCCATCTTAAAGCTTCAAACCCAAACCCACTGAAACTCTGTTCTCTCCATAGAACCAAAGAAAGCCGTAAAAAAGCAACCAGAAGCCAAAAGTAAGACCTTAGCTGGGGACATAAGTGAGCCATCTTGGAAAGAATCCAACCCTATCTGTCCCACAACACAGAATGAGCCTCAACTTTTCTGCGTGATTCCATTTCTTTACAATAACATGCAACGTGCACATTATTATTATTATTATTATTATTATCATTATTATTATCATTATCATTATTATTATTATTATTATACAAGCTTTCTTGAGACTTATAATTGTAAAGGTCACAAGCCAGAATTTGGCTTGGTAGTGATTTTTTTTTTTAAATTTGTTTGCTTTGGTGTGTGTGTGTGTGTGTGTGTGTGTGTGTGTGTGTGATATTTGATATAGGTCTCCGTTTGTAACCAAGCTGGCTTTCAACTCACTATTAACCCGGTTGACCCCTAATTTGTGTCGTTTCTCCTGAATCAGCCTCTGGAGTGCTGGATTTACAAATGTTAAGTCACCATCCTGAACACGTGGCAGAATTTCATGGCCTGCTCTTAGCTAGTTGGCTTACTTAATAGGGGGCAAGCCTGGAGACCATGTTACAAGATTCTTATTTGCATTGAGGCCTTATGAAACACATCTCTAGCTATGTAAGCCTTAGGGCAGGGACTGGAGGGATGAGTCAGCAATTGAGAACACATGGTGCTCTTCTAGAGAACCCAAGTTCAGCCCAGGTCACCAGCTCATAACCATGTGTAACTCCAGCTCCAGGAGACACAGTGACTCTGATCTACACAAGCACCTGCACTTGTGTGTGTAACACACACACACACACACACACACACACACACGCCCCTAAGTAAAATTAAAATATTAGTCACAACAATAAATCTTAAGAAAAAAATATTAGAGTGAAACATAGTAAGAGATGCTAACAGGTACACAGCTAGTTAGCAAATGCCAGCACTCCTTGTTTGCAACCACAGTTCCTGAAGTACAGGAAGGTTCTGTGCAAAGTCCCAGCCCTTGCATGCGGATGTTCCTATGGACATGGGTCTCTCTCTCTCTGTGGCTGGTTATGGGGAACCACATACACATTGTGCTTGTTGCCCTCCAAGTGAGTGATCCCAAGGGCAGGAAAGCCAGGTGCTGTTGTAGAAGCTGTGTGCTGTGGTGGGTGGGTATTCTCTGTGTTCCTTTGAAATAAATTCATGGATCTGTGCAGCTCTAAATGGTAAGAATCAGAGCTTGCAATATTTCAGGGAAAGAAGCCGATAAGGTTTATCTATTAGCATCTGGGCCAGCTGTTGGTTATGGGCTTAGCCTCCTATTGCCTATATATATATATATATATATATATATATATATATATATATATA
>NC_034605.1:53248123-53276179 GCF_900095145.1 Mus pahari | reverse complement strand
AACAGGGCTGCAAAAGGAAACATGGGGCCCTGACAAAGGCTTTTCTGATCAAGGCCCATATTTTTATTGTTGGAACTGGCTTAAATACAAAGAAGAGTTCCCAGCATGCCCCTGAGTCCTCTGAAGTTGCCATGGCGTTCTCGCGATGATGGGGGGCGGTCCGGGCGACAGTGGGCGGTCCGGCGAGAGTGGGCGGTCCGGTGGCGGCGGTGGGCGGCACTCTGGTATTCCTGCTGGAGGAGGAGTGGTTAGTAGGGGTGGGAGGCACCAACATATATATATATATATATATATATATTTGAGTTTGTCTTACATTTGCTGGATATCAGTGTCACTGTTGAATATCTAACCTTCCCTTGGTAAGGGAAGGATGGCCAGTGGAGAGCTATGCCGAAGGCTAAGGCTGGCTTGTCATGATGTGCTGAGCACATGTATGGTCCTTGTTTGTACTGGGATGGCACATTGGTGATTGAGTCTGTTGATCATCAGTATATAGAAGCTTGGTGTGTTTTTATGGGTATGGGAAAAGATTTTACAGGTGCCCTCCGTATTTGCAAAATAAGTTAATTTAGCTGTATACGAAATTGGATCCTTGACTATAAGGCATTCACACATGGACTTCTCATAGGGGAGACAATTTATTGTTAAAAAATGGAACTGGGACAAATATGTAACATAATAATAGCTGGATTGTTATAGAGTAACGTGGCTGTTGTGAGACTATCTGTTCTCATACATACAGCTATAGTGCTCCAATGGTAGCACGGCTGGCCTTTTGGTGACTGTCTTTTGTGAGATGTTTTGAAAGAACACCCCATAAGAGCAGGATTCTCCATGGGTAAGAAAGGGCAGAGTAACACAGTAGAGACTGAAGTGACCAGTGTGAGACCAGTATAGGTGAACTGGCTACTCCCTAATAGTGTCGGGGTGCCGTGCAGCCTGAGATTGGATTATTGTACATCTGTCATGGAGTAAGCATGAGAGAAGCAGCTGAGGGTGCTTCTCGACATAGCACTGGTCAGGGCTGCTGGTCCTAGATCATGAGCTGACACCACAGAGGCTCAGAGTGCCAAGTCCCTATCAGGGCCACAGAAGGACCAGCAACTTTTCTTCAAGGAAGTAGAGGGGAAGGGAGCAGAAATGCCAGGCAGTTCCTTGGCCATGGGAGGCAACATCAGAACTTTCTGTCCATGAAATTGTATGTTTTCCCAGCATGATCATTAGAAATAACAGCATCACTGTTGGAGGTCCCATTATTTTATCGTGAATTTAAATATGGTACAGCCAAATCTTGCATATCATCCGGACAGTGGCCTGTGTGTTTTGAACTGATTCAGTTCTATTTAAAAGCCCATATGGTTTCCTTTTGATAGTCTTCCATTATTTTGTAGTAGTGTCTGGCAGTACCCATTAAATCTGCTGTATGGCTAAACACGAGCCTTGATCTGACTCTGAAAGTTGCAAGGACTCTGCCGTGCCTTTGATGTGGTTTGGGGATTGCTCCTAAAGGTGCGAGTGCTAGCATCTTGTTCTCCTGTGTAGCAGTGTAGAGGTGCGGATGCCTTGGTTAAAGAAGAAAGGGGTTAAAGAAGAAAGAGGCTTATAGGTAGAGGCCTGACCCTCCTGAATGAGCTAATGGTCTTGAGGGAGTTGGGCAGATCTCAAGGGACAGGATTAGATCCTCAGAGAGCAGGCAGTTATAAAATCAATTCCTCTTTCTTGCTCACTCTTATTTCTTTCCTCCACCACATCTGCCGTTCTGCACATGTTCAGGACCTGCCACCTTAAACCAAGGGTTTTGTTGTTGTTGTTGTTTTTGTTTTTGTTTTTTCCTGCTACTATGACAAAACACTGTGGCAAAAGCAACTTAAGGAATAAAAGATGTCTTTGGCTCACAGTGTCAGGATACAGTTCATCACTGCAGTGCAGTCGGAATGGCAGGAACATGAAACAGCTGTCTGTATGGCATCCTGAGTCAGGAGCAGTGAACATTGAACTAACGCATGCAGCTGCTCTACTCAGCTTGCTTTCTTTACTCTTGTACAGTTTAGGGGATGAATTTGTTCCCCCTGCCTAGGAGTTTCCTAGTAACCCTCCCCAAAGCCTTGCTGTATGCCATGTCCATCAGCGTGATACTACACACAGTCCGTTAGAACACAACACACTGAGAGCAGGGCAATGGAGCCAATCCATTGATGCTTAGTATAAATGTTAGTGACGGTATGAGATGGTGGCTCCAGAACACTGAGATCTGGATACAGCCCTCCAGTCTAGAATGAGCTATTCACTAACAGCTCATCCCGCCATGCCTCATCAGCACATGAAGAGGCAGCAAGTGCAGGAGCAGCCCTTTCCAAAACTGCATCCAGGGAGTGGCCCTCTTCTATACTTTTATCTACATTTGTGAAGCCTTGCACTCTTGGTGACGAAAGATCTAAACTACCAGGTGTGGGAATGGTGACAATTCTTTCAGAACCTGTTGTCATTTGAATGGGACCTGTATTTATTGAGAGAGAGAGAGAGAGAGAGAGAGAGAGAGAGAGAGAGAGAGAGAGAGAGAATGAGAATTGTATGTGCATGTGTATGTGGTCTGTGCATGTGCACGTGTGCATTTGTGTATGTTTCTTAGAGTAACAGGAAAGGGTGGGGTTAGGGCTATAAACAGCAAGGATGAAGACTGCTTGCATGTGGTGGGAAAGGGATAAAGGGAACCTGGGAACAGGTACCTCACAGGGTGTCTCTAACCTTCTACACCCAGCAATGGCTCTTAAGGAGCAATGAACATGGCCTCAGCTGGGTGACTCAGACCCTGAGGAAGGCCCTGGCCATCCTACTAAGCAGCCACTCCAGATGGCTAGATTTTCTTGTCCCTAGCTCCCAGCTGTTGCCTTCTTTGGTCAGGCTGTGCAAGCTGCTCACATCTGTAATTCCAGCACTCAGGCAGCAGAAGTGAGGAGGTCTAGGAGGATGGAGAGTTCTAGGCAAACCTGGGTAGTGAGTTCTCTTTAAAATGGGGACTTAGGGAGACATTTTATGCTATGTATGGCATCTAACAAAATAAATGCTAACTTCAAATTCTTGAGAGCTTAAATTTTCTTTACAACTGGTTATTGTCTTAGGGTTTCTATTGCTGTGATGACCAAAAAGTAAGTTGGGGAAGAAAGGGTTAATTCTATTTACACTTCTGCCTTGCTGTTCCTTTTGGAAGAAAGTCAGGGAAGGAATACAAACAGGGCAGGAACCTGGAAGCAGGAGCTGATGGAGAGGCTATGGAGGGGTGCTGCTTACCGGCTTGCTTATCATGGCTTGCTCAGCCTTCCTTCCTTTCATTCTTTCTTTCTTTTCCTCCATGTATATATGTATGTATGTATGTATGTATGTATGTATGTATTATTTATTTATTTATGGTCCTGGTTAGTCCCTTCCTCTAACTCTCTTTCCTTCTCTTCTGAGAATGTGGAGGCCTGGCATACAAAGTCTCTATAGGGCCACTGGAACCAGACAAGGAAGCCCAGTTAGGGGAACAGGATCCACAAGTAGGTAACAGATTTAGGGAAAGTCCCACCCCAGTTGTTGGGGGGGACTACGTGAAGACCAAGCTGCACATCTGCTACATATTGCACGGGTTGAGGGGTGAGTGTAGGTCCAGCCCATGCATGCTCTTTGGTGGTTCAGTTTCTGAGAACCCCCAAGGGTCCAGGTTCTTTGACTCTGTTGGTCGTCCTGTGGAATCCTTATTCCCTCCAGGTCCCTCAATCCTCCCCTCAACTGAGTCCCGGAGCTCCATCCAATGTTGGCTGTGAGTCTCTGCATCTGTTTTAGCTGCTGGGTGGAGCCTCTCAGAGGAGGTTCCTGGCTACTAGCATAATAGGAGCATCATTGATAGTGTCAGGGACTGGTGCTTGCCTGTGGGACAGGTCTCAAGTTGGGCTGGCTATTGGATGGTCATTTCCTCGGTCTCTGCTCCTTCCCCGATCCCTGCATTTCTTGTAGACAGGATAAATTTTGGGTCAAAAGTTTTGTGGGTGTGTTGGTGTCCTTCTCTCTCCACTGGTGGTCCTGCCTGGGTACAGGAAGTGGCCACTTAAGGTTCCATATTCCCACTGCTAGGAGTCTCAGCTAAAGTCACTCCCATTGACTCCTGGGAGCTTTTCCCATCCCAGATTTCTATATCCAAAATATATGGAGAATGCAAGAAGTTAGACACCAACAAACCAAATAACCCAATTAAAACTGGGGTTCAGAGCTAAACAGAGAATTCTCAACAGAGGAAATCTCCAATGGTCGAGAAGCACTTAGAAGAAATGTTCAGCATTCTTAGTCATCAGGGAAATGCAAATGAAAACGACCCTGAGATTCCATCCTACACTCATCAGAATGGATAAGCTCAAAATCACAACTAACATCTCCTGCAGGCAAGGGGAACACTCCTCCATTTTGGGTGAAGTGCAAACGTGTGCAGCTACTTAGGAGATCAATTTGGTGGTTTCTCAAAAAATTGGAAATGGTTCTAACTTGAGACCCAGATATATGCCTCCTGGGTTTATACCTAAAAGATGCTCCATCACTACCACAAGGACACATGCTCCACTATGTTCAAAGCAGCTTTAATCATAATAGCCAGAAACTGGAAACAACGCAGATGTCCCTCAACCAAAGAATGGATATAGAAAATGTGGTTCATTGACACAACGGAGTACCACTCGGCTGTTAAAAGGAGGACATTTTGCAGACAAAGGGATGGACCTAGAAAATGTCATCCCGAGTGAGGTATCCCAGACCCAAAAGGGCATGCGCGGTATGTAGTCATTCTGTAAGTGGCTACTAGCCATAAAATACAGGAAAGCCATGCTGTACTCCACAGACCCAAAGAAACTAAAGAAGAAGGATGCTCAAATCTCACTTAGAAAGGAGAATAAAATAGTCACAGGAGGCAGATAGAGGGAGGGAACTGGATGAAAGAGGGAGAAGGTTCAGGATCAGGTGTGGAAAGAGACAGGAGAGAAGGCCAGAGGGCCAGGAGAATGAATGGAAATCACTGACTGGCAAGGGTCGGGTATCTCTAGGTTGTATCAGCCTGCTTTCTTATAGAACCCCCAGTCTGGAGGTGGCATAACCCTATTATCACTAATTGAGAAACTGCCTTAACTGCCTTACAGCTGGATCTCCTGGAGGCATTTCCTTACCTGAGGCTCCTTCCTCTCTGAGGACGCTAGCTTGTATCAAATTGACACATAAACCAGCTAGGACATTTGTGTTGACTGGTCCTTGGAGTTTTAAAGGGAGGTCATTTCTAGTTTGCAGTGTATGTGGTGAGGAAAGGGCAGCTCTGTGGGTGACATCACATGTGGCTCCACACTATTTTACTCTCTCTTTATTGAAAATCAGCAATCTACCATTTTACGCTCTCTCTATTGAAAATCAGCAATCTAGTTTGGTTGGTTTTCAGTTTGTTATTCATGTGAACAATCAGAAATTCTTGTTCCCACAAAGGTTTCTTGTGTATCCCATAATAGTTCTAAAAGCATGCATTCTTAAACAAACGACACCATGTATAATTAAGTGCTTTTGATGTCATGATACCCAGTAAATAAAGATACAATTCCTGTAGAAGATAAAAAGAATGGAGGGGGCACACACTAGGGATTCTGCCATGGGTTATCTGTATCCCTGCCTTGTCTGTAATTTTCCTTTTGGCCTTTTCTGTCTGAGGAATGATAACGTGCCAGCATGTGGGAGGATCTGACTTGACTCACTGGGAAAAGTCTCTCCAGCTTTGATCCCTACACATCACTTGAACTCTTTTGCAGTGTGTCCAAGCTTCTAGATCCTCATGTTGTTTCTCGACCTTCTATACTGCTGTACCCACTGATACCAATATTCGTTCAATAATGCAAGCTTCCTTTTTCTTTATATCTCACAAGGCAGGTCTGTCCTATTGTCTAACTCTTGTTTCTACAAGCCTGTCTTGACTCGTAGCTCTACATGTATTTTAGAATCTTTTTTTCCCATATAAAAACTATAGCAATATGGTCAGTATTCTGTGTCCATGAAATGATGAGTCTGTTCTAGAAAGTCTTTGTTTTCTTTCTGTACCTTCTAGCGTTCCTGTGAACAGGACACTTTCCATCTTGTCTAGTTACTGGTACACTTTCACTCACACACGGTGTGGTTTTGCCTCTCCTGATGGGGTGCCTGGGTGCCTTGGGGATACCAGCTCAGAGAAGGCAGAGCAAAGTCTGGAACATGTCTGCAGCCACCCCCTTCCCTCTGGGGTGTCAGACCAAGGAGGACGAAGCAGAGTCTGGGACAAACAGGGTCCACAGACTCCAGTCCAGCCTGGAATGCCGGGAGTGTTAGTGATCTTCAAAGGGCAGGTAGCCAGGGTCCCACAGCATCTAGAGTGATGTAAGTCTCTGCAGCTAAAGGGAGCCTGGCCAGACAGGTGGGGTTCCAGATTCAACGTCGAGTGCTTGGGGAGGAAAGCCTTCCCCCAATTGTTAAAGCTCAGGAAAACCCACCACTCTCAGATCCTTGGTGAAATAACTCGTGTGCTTTATTCCACGTGGACAGAAACTATGTGAACCTTGGGGAGGGGGATGTGATGGGGGGCATAAATAACATTCTACTGGCTAAGGTTATGATGCTGGTGATGCCTCTATTTGCATGGGGAAGAATTCTAGGTGCTGTGTTACATGACCACCTAGCTGTGGGTCGTGGTTATGTGCTCCAAAGCAGGTATGGAGGCAGGGAGGGAGCATCTCTACTCCTGCCATCTCAGATCGCCGAGGTCCCCGGGGTTTGAGCATGCTCCACTCTCACCAGTCTCACACCCCTCTGGTGGCACGGTCGATGTGCCCTACAGCGTGGGTTGGTTTGCCAGTGTTGCAGGGTTGGGCTTTAGTAATTCTAACGATTTATGATGCTTTCCAAACGCAGTATCAAAAAGGGCAACATGTTTTTTCTTTTCTCAACTTTTTATTATATGATCATTGTTTTGTCTGCATATCTGTCTATATGAGGGCATCGGATTTTGAGTTACAGTTGTGAACTGCCATGTTGGTGTTGGGATTTGAACCCAGGTTCTCTGGAAGAGAAGTCAGTGTTCTTAACCATTGAGCCATGTCTTGAAGAGTGCAATGTTTTGTTTTTTTTTTTAGAACTATTTTTAAAAAGCCTGTGTTGTCACCTCCAGATAACACTTGAGCACATATTGTTCTTTATTTTTTTATAGTACCAGGACCTGAGCCCTGGGCCTCACAAGCTGGGCAAGTGCTCTGCAGTACAAAGTGACATCCATCTCTGGCTTCATTTTACTTCATATTTTGAGACTGTCCAAATTGCTCAAGATAGGCTTAAACTCTTGAGGTAGACGTAAGCTGAACTTTCGAAGTGGCAGAGGTCACCAGCCTGTCTTACTAGGCCTGGTTCCTTGGTTTGTTTTTCATTGGCTTGCACAAGGAAGGCTCACACAGCTTTATGTGCTTGTCTGTGAACTCTTGCCCAGTCAGGTGCACTGGCACAGTGGTGGCCACGGAACTGGGGGAAGGGAGTGTGTAGCAATTTCTCCAGGGCTCCTCTTGAGGCCCTGAGCACCAAACCCAAGATCAATACATTCAGTGAGATGAACTGGCTGGCTGTGGTACCTCAGCTCCCTATGTCTCCAGTAAGACTTCCCTTACCAAGTTGGCTCACAACTCCAGAGCAAGGTCCCTAGAGCTGTGTGTGCTCTTGAGTAGGGCCACCAAGCCCAGCCTTCATCGCTCTAGTGTCAGAGCCCACACTTTCCTAAGGAGGGATTTTAACAGGAATTCATCTGTGTCTTGAGGATGCTGCTCTTAATACGACCTGCAAATGGAACATGCCCGTGAGAGCTCCAGCAGAAGCACCTCATCTTTGGCTGATCTGAACCTTCCCATCTTCCCATCTTTAGAACATGACAGTTGTCTTTCTTGCTGGGCCACAGTATTCATGTCTGCTGGTTTCTCTTTCTGATTGTTCTCCACCCCCGTCTCCATGGCTCTCTAGGGATGGCTCTGTCCTGCTTACCCTCATTCTCAGAGTCCTAGAACAGCATAGAGAATTGTGGTGGGGCTAGGTTAGGACTCCCACTGACAGCTTCAGGGCAGGTGCTCTCACAGCATCATCTATGTCCTACATGACCACAGGCATCTATGATACACAGACACTGTTGTTAAATGATTACCATAAGAAGCAGGGTACCAGAAGTGAGCAGAGGCAGAACAGAGCCTGGCTGTGCCCTGCTGCCATGCTACCTGGCTCCATTCTCGCCCTCCAGCCTTCTCTTTAAAAGTGAGGTGCCCTATTGACATCCAACAAGGTCCATTTTCGGTTTCAGTGGGTGACTGCCAGCACATACTGCTTGTAATTAAGAAGTCTGGTGGACACCCACTAATGCAGCCAGGGCTCCCATGCTGGCAAACTCTAAAGCTGCCATTGTCACTCTGCTTTGTCGGTGACCTTGAGTTTTTTTGAGACGATCTCACAGAATTCATCTCAATGACAGCAAAATCCATGTATGAATGTCTCTACAGCACAGGCAAATAAAAATATTTTAATTACACTCTTGATAACAAACACAACTCTGTTGCCATCTGGACACTGCAAACAAGCAGGTTATTAATTTAGTCCACATTGTCTGAGACCAGCTCCACCTGGAAAACCGCCTGAAGATAGATGGTACTTATTCTCCCTTGTCTGTCTGAGCAGGACAGTGAAACGCAAGATGACAGAAACCACTTCATTGGCTCTCTCTGAGAAGGCAGCAGGCATCTTGCTAGTTCTTTTTCCAAAGTTGACAATATCTTTGGTAAGGACTTTGCACGCATACCAAGCCAGAGCATCTTCAACTGGTGGCGCCTAGCCAAGCTTAACCTTGAAGTAATATGACCTCAGAATACTTGTCCCAGTGCTTCTGGCTTCCACTCCAGCAATGCTTCTGCTGTCACTCTTCACGTGGGTGAATCCACTACAAAGAGGAGGACACACCAGGCGTTAACCTTGGAATAAAAGCAGACACCTGCACCTTCCCAACCCTATCCAGCCCACTGGCACGACTGGAAAAGGCTATACATGGTTAGCGGGAAGGTCAGGTTGGGTTCCCGCAGTGGTGCCTCTTGAAGTACGATGCTCCCGACGCTGTAAGAAACATCGGGAGAAATGGCTCTGTGTCTATTACACTAAGTGCACCTCTGCCAGGGTCTACAGTGGACCTACCGTGGTCAAAGGTGCCTGCCTGTAAGGGCTCCCAGGACCTTTTCAAGGTCTAACCTGGATTCCGCCCCATGTTCTCTGTGGACTATGCACAAAACATCTAAATCTCTCAGCTATTTCATTTGCAAAGTGTGGGTAGTACCAGCATGGGCTGGTTTTGTACAATACAAGAGACAACATACAGCACGCAGTGAGAACTGAAAAGTCTGATACGTGGCAGAAAAACAGGATGTGCTGCACAGTGGCTCATCTTGAGACCCAGGAAATGAGGCTGTACTTACTAACACCCTTTCCAAACAACTCCTTTAGAACCATTCCTTCGAGCAGATGTGATATGCATATCTGGTCTCAGCTATTCAGGAGAATGAGGAGGAGGAACACTTTCTGCTGCAAGTTTGAAACCAGCCTGGGGCAACATGACAAAACTTGTTCCAAAAGAAAGAAACCCAGTGCTTTTCTACTCCACACACACAGGGCTGGAGAACAGCCGATTACCTGGCCCATCTGTGAGATCCCCCGAGCAACTGGTAACAGCTCTTGAGAACAGGTGATGCGTCCTTTTTATTCCACACGTAGACACGCAAGGACAGGTCCAAGGCAGCAGTGATGACACGGTCTGGATCCTTGAAATGAAGTCAAGTGAGCCACAGCTGTGGACTCCCAAGAGTAGAAAGCATACCTCAGGCAGGAGGCGCCACACTCACCACCCACATAGACGTGATGGGCCTCTGGTGGTCCTGGAAGGCCATCAGCTGCAGGCCGTGTATGGTGAAGAGCACCAGCTCTGACCTGGAGGTGAGCAGGATGGTTTGGGAGCTGTGGCCCTGCATAAGGTGAGGAGTCATAGTGTCCGGCAGGTGGAAGCTGGCCAGCTGCTGTGCTTGGGAGAACAAAAGCACACGGGTTGCTTCTCTGGTATGGCTATGTGCCTCACCCGACAATCTGGTGTACTGAAAAAAAATGTCGGGCTCTTGCAGTTAGAGAGCTCTGCCCCTGCTCCTGAGCCAATCAGCCAGACCCCTAAAGCTCAGTCCAGTGGCAGCAAAATGCCGAGGTGGCCCCGCCCACAAAGGAAGAGCCAGCCCATGGGTGTGGGTGTAGAATTTACTTCGGAAGCCCAGCACCACACAGGGACCAACATCCCACCACCCGGTACATGAACCATGCAGCAAAGCATCCAGGCCACTCTGCCCCTCCTTCCCCGTGAGCAGCCTGTCCTGAAGTTCCAACTGAAGGCTGTGGCCAGCACAGGGACCTTACCAAGGATGCTCACTCTGTCCCTGGACTTGGTGGCCTTTAACTCGAAGGTAGTGATAACTGAATGCACGCCACCGTCATCTCTGTGTATCACCATCAGTCTGGCTGCCTCATCTGGAGCCCAGCAGGCTCTGGAGCTCAGCCTGACGGGGAGGGTCGTGGAGACAGGAAGTCTGTCTTCTGATGGGTGCAGCAAGGGCTGCGTGTAGAACACCTGTTGAAACACCCGTATACGGCCACAGTGTGGTGAGGGGCCTGAGAGTTCCCAAAGCCCTCCAGCCCCAGGCTGACTTCAGCCTCTGGTAGGGCTGCCTGGACAGATGGCTGCCCACATAATGCGATACTAGGCCTAACTGGGCACCCGAGGTCATTTTCATGTCCCCCTTCTTGGCTGTGGGTTACAGTATCCTATGTCCTCTGTACTAAACTGCTCTTCTCCAATGATCTTCTTCCCTAGCTCTCAGGTCTCCTTCCTGCGTTCTGCTAGCTCTTCTCTCTACTGTCTTTTAGTTTAGGTCCTGGTACTCCGTAAGGGTTTCACCTCTGGCAAGTGACTGGACATTGAAGAGGGAACTTGCCCCCATCTCTGCGTTAATTAATCCTTGACATCGAATCCCGCACTCGCTGGCCAGCACTCCCCCCCCCCGCCCTGAGCAGATACCTCCTGCCTGTGAAGAGGGCAGACAAAAGGCAGTCCATCCTAGTCTCCTCTCAGCACTAACCCCTGGTGCTGAGACTTGCACTCCCTTCCGTGCTAAAATCAGAGCCAGCACTGCCCCGGTGCCAATGGCTCCTGCCTTTGAAAGAGGCAGAAACTCATGTCCTTGAAGTGATAAGGCCCTCATTCTTGAGCTATGGGGAAGAAGCAATGAAGTGCTCCAAGACAGCTGGGACTGACTTGCAAAAACCCACTAGCCTCCGAGAACGGAGTAAGTTATTTCTTCCCAGGTCAAAGGTCCTTTTCTAGCTGCATGGTCCCACCTCCCAGTCTGAGCAAACATTATCAGTTCTGAAGGATGGCACCCCTTTACCCTCTACCCAATCATGTAACGCCAAGGCTCGAGAGCCCCCGCTTATGCATTCTCCCATATATTCCCTGAGGCCCTAGCTGAGCATGGCATTCCTAACCTGCACAGCAGGGAAGGTTGTGATCCGGGTCTGGACTCATAATAAAGGCTTTGTGTTTACATCGGTGTGGCGATTTCTGGTGGTCTCTTGGGGTTCCCGAGAACTGGGCACAACACTGTGGGGGCTCGTCCTCTGGGATCCTCAGCAGATCCCCAGAATCTACAACCTGAAGAGTCTAGTGCCAGCAAGCGAGTGGTGAGTGTTAGTATTTCTGTACTGTCCGTGTCTGTTCTGTTCTTGCTTTTGGCCTTGGAAAAGCCTCAAGATGTTGGAGTAAACAGCAGAGGGTGACTAAGAGCAGAGGTGCTGGAGAGTGGCCTCCTGAGTGTTCATTGATTACCAGTCGGGGGAGGAATCTGTGATTGAGGAAGAGCCTTGTCACAGGTTGCTTTCCTCCCCATGTGGTCTCCACTTTCTGAGTCTGTAGAGCCGGAGGCGGATTCCACTGTTTTACTCTATGGGCAACGGGGCCAGATGACCAACAAGGGAATCAACCCCACCATTATTGGCTCTTCAGCTAATGCTGATCTTTATAATTGGAGGAGAAAGAATGCTAGATTCTCAAGACAACCCTAGAGAGCTCGTTGTCCTCTTAGACGCCATCCTTGTCAGCCATCAGCCCACTTGGGAGGACTGTCAGCAGGTCTTGCAGATTCTCTTTAGCACCAAGGAAAAGGTACACACGTGGAGGCCCAAACATCCCCGGGAGCCGGCAGCACTCCAACCCAGATCCCTGCTGACAAAGAGGATTTCCCCTCAGGATAGCAGCTTGGAACTACAATACGGGTAAAGGTAGGGAACGGCTTGGGTCTATCACCAGTCTCTAATGGCAGGTCTCGGGAATCACAAATTTGGCTAAGGTTTATGATGTCAGGCAGAAGGATAATCAAGGCCCATCAGAGTTTCTCGTGCAGATTATAGACGCTTTCCGCCATTATATGCACCTGGACCCTGAGGAGGCAGTAGTACTGGCGTTTATAAATCAGTCAGCACCACACATTAAAAGGAGGTTACAGAAGTTAGAAAGACTAGGGAAGAAGTCATTGAGAGATTTGGTGGAGGTGGTGGAGGAGGTGTGCCGTAATAAGGAGGCGAGAAGGAGGGTAAGACGGGGAAGATACTGGACAGAGATCTGGCCAAAGTCCTTCTGGCCAATAGAAATCTGGACCAGAGGGAGAGGAAGTGCCAGCTGCGGACTACTGCTGAAGGGAAAGAGCCTAAGGGAGGTTGTCGACCAATTTTAGGCAAGAACCACTGTGTCTATTGAGAGGAGGAATGGCACTGGGCCAGAGAGTACCCGAAGAGAAAGCCAAAGACTAAGACCATGCTCGCCGAGGATGGAGATTGAGAGTCGTGGCTCGGACCCCCTTCCCGAGCCCAGGGTGACCCTTACAGTGAAGGGGAAGCCTCTGGAATTCCTGGTGGATACCGGACGGAGCCCAACATTCAGTGCTCATAAAGGCTGAAGGGCCACTGTCTACCAAGAAGTCCTGGGCCCGAGGGGCCAAAGGCACCAGAAAATATTCCTGGACTACCCGAAGACCAGTGGACTTGGGAATGGGGCAGGGAACCCATTGGGACAGGGAACCCATTCCCAAATGCCCCTACTCCTTACTGTGGAGAGATCTCCTAGCTAAAATGAGGGCCCAAATTCATTTTAAACCTGGGGAAGTCTGGTGATCTGATCCACTTGCTGACACTTGACTCACTCTGAGACTGAGTACAGGCTATACAAGTCACCAGCAGCCCCCCAAACAAGATTTGGATGTTTGGTTGACAAAGCAAAATATTCACCCCGTGTTTGCAGAGCTTGAACACAGTATGAGTCCCCACCATTCATTCCAAATGGATTCTTCCCCTGGAACAAGCATACTGAGCTTGTTCAATGGGACTGACCCCGTATGCATGCAGAGGTCCTTAACTCCTCTACCCCAAAAGAGTTCTGTATTCTAGTCCAGTTAGTACCCCGCATAACCTATGATTCAGAAGGGACAGTGCTGAGAACCCTGGTAGGGCATGTTGTTGAAGGAGACCTCATGAGGCAGAAAAGGGAACTCATCTCCTTATCCCTAGCTGTAAGCTGAGGGGCAGGATTAGCCGGAGCCCACACTGGGATAGGTGCATTGATGTTACAGGAAAAGAATTACAATAGCTTAAAGGCAGGCATAGATGAGGACATCCAATGCCTAGAAAAGTCCATCTTGTACTTGGAACTTAATGTGGACTCTCTGAGTAATGCTCAGGTAGTGCTGCAGACTAGGCGGGGATTAGAGTTAGTGTTTCTACAACAAAGAGGGTTACGTGCCACTCTGTGTGAGGAGTGTTGTTTCCACGTCATCCATATGGGGTTATTAGGAAATCATTAGCCAAAGTCAGGGACAGTATAGATAGACCCTAGAGGGAATAAGAAAATTCCAAAAGTCAGTACCACTCACTGTTCGATTCCTGCCCCTGGTTAACAACTCTCATCTCCACGCTGGTGGGGCCTCTGGTCCTCATTTAACTCCTCCTCGCTTTTAGACCATGCATTATCAATAAGCTTTTTCAATACATGAAACAGAGATTGGGAACTATTCAACTGATGGAAATGAAGTCATGGTATCAACTAATTAGCATAGACAACCCAGATCTCAGAGAGCCCGAGACTGGCCTCCCAAGTTGAAGTAAAAGTAAAGTACCCTGCCCCTGTCTCTGTGTTAATCCTTGTCCCCACACTGCGCTAACCAGCCTGTACTCCCCCCACCCCCACAAATGCCTCCTGCCTTTGAAGAGGGCAGACAAAAGGCAGCCCTGAAACTTGCACTCCCCTCAGTGCTAAAATTAAAGAGCCAGCCCTTCCCCAGTGCCAATGGCTCCTGCCTTTGAAGGAGGCAGAAACTCATGTCCTTGAAGTGATAAGGCCCCCATTATTGAGCTAAGGGAAAGAAGCAATGAAGTGCTCCCAGACAGCTGGGACTGACTTGCAAAAACCCACTAGCCTCCGAGAACGGAATAAGTTATTTCTTCCCAGGTCAAAGGTCCTTTTCTAGCTGCATGGTCCCACCTCCCAGTCTGAGCAAACATTATCAGTTCTGAAGGATGGCACCCCTTTACCCTCTACCCAATCATGTAACGCCAAGGCTCGAGAGCCCCCGCTTATGCATTCTCCCATATATTCCCTGAGGCCCTAGCTGAGCATGGCATTCCTAACCTGCACAGCAGGGAAGGTTGTGATCCAGGTCTGGACTCATAATAAAGGCTTTGTGTTTACATCGGTGTGGCGATTTCTGGTGGTCTCCTTAAGTTCCCGTGAGCTGGATATAACATCATGTCTGTGCCTATGAACCAGGTCATGGTTAGCACTTTGTGACTTGCAGGGCATTGCTCCTGACTACAGAGGAGGCAGGGTACCCCCACACATCACCTGCTCTCCTCCCCAGCACCTGCACCGGCCTCACGGCTCACCCCCTCCTCAGCACACAGACAGCACTTTAGGAGCACCCTGGTGTTGACACCCAAGCTCAAATCTAGTCAAAGCTGACTTTGCCCTTCCCAGCAGAGGGCTGACCCTTCTAGCTCACAGCACAGGAAAGAGCGTAGGATAACAGGGCTGGGTTTCCTGCATGGGAGTCACACTCCTTCCCGGTCCTGGGATGGCCTAAGAACCTCCATCCTGTAGTCTCAAGGTGCAGGGTCTTTAGCCGCCTCCCACTACATCAGGTTTACCAGGAACTGGGCTCCTGGGCACTGACCTTTGGGCCTAAGTCTGAGCCTTGTGCAGACACAAATACCCACTGTGTGTCAGGGGAGCATGTGAGGCTCACAGAGGAGCGAGGAAATGTGGCCACTCTGGAGACCACTTGCAGCTGAGGTACTGTCATAGTGTAGAGGGTCCCTTCGTCACAGGCTACCTGGAACAGAAAGAATGTGACAATGAGGCATGCCATGACATTCTGGTAGAGCTGTGCCCCCCCACTGAAGGGTGGACACAGGCTATAGCAATGCAAGTGTTCAAATCAGAGCCCACGTCCCCTGCAGGAGCCTGATGTGAGCCTCCACAGCCCTTCCTGTCTAGGACAGAAGCAGCCTGCCTGTGTGTTTTACAATTACAATGTTTCCTCTGGCACTGATGCCAATTTACAAAGTTTACTAACTCAGGAAGTACTGCCAGGAGTACAGAAGTTACTCTAACTACTGCTACAGTGAGTGTTCCTGCCTAGACCCTGTCTACACACAAGCCTACATTCAGGGGGATGCCTAAAATTACAATTATTAGGTCAAGAGTACTTAAAATGTTTCACAAAATTGAAATAACCACCAAACTCTGGTAACCAGTTCAAAGCACATTCCCACTTCACGTGTAGAAAAGGGGACAGACGAGCTTAAGGGCACGTGGTAGCAAGTAGCCCCGCCCTGAAGGTCAGGGGTCCCATCCCTCATAAAAAGCTTCGAAGAATGAAGGCGTGAAGAAACAGTGCAGACAGGGGACTGCAGCCCCTGTCAGCACACAGGAAAGCAGAGGCACCTGGCTACAAAACCACACGCGCTCACACAGCAGGCACCCAGACCACACGCTCACACAGCAGGCACTCAGACCACACACGCTCACACAGCAGGCACCCAGACCACACTCGCTCACACAGCAGGCACCCAGACCACACTCGCTCACACAGCAGGCACCCAGACCACACACGCTCACACAGCAGGCACCCAGACCACACACGCTCACACAGCAGGCACCCAGACCACACACGCTCACACAGCAGGCACCCAGACCACACACACTCACACAGCAGGCACCCAGCACGGCTGCAGAGGCTACAGGGAACGGCTGATGCCACACAAGTCTGAGGGACAGAGGAGCCTGCATTCCACGTGGTGCGTAAAGAGGAGGCAGAGCAGCGGTGCCTGCCATCAAGAGGGACTCAGACTCCACCCACCATAGTGGCTCCTGAGAACGTGTGTGTGTGTGTGTGTGTGTGTGTGTGTGTGTCACTCACCAGCAAGAAGGGGCCCTCTGGGTGGTCACAGGCCTCCATTGAAGAACAGGAGGTTGGCAAGCTGAAGGAGGCCCACTCAGACCCGGTCTCTGCTTTCCACCCCATGATCAAGCCCCGTGTGTCCACGGTGACAACCAGCTGCAGCTGAGGATAGGCCACCAAATTCACCAGAGGAGCAGGCTGCACAGCACTCGACCAGATCTCTGAGCCCTGGCAACAACAAAATTAACATAATGGATTGACACACGGATCCATTTATTTCATAGATACATAGGGCTTTTCTCAATCAATGTAGGTTTTGCCTGGGCCCACTCTACTAGTATCTGTAAAACACAGATGGTGATCCACCCGTGTGCTTCTAGGATCACCCAGGAAACAAACCTGTGTCACCTGAGAGAGGGAGGTTCTTGATTAGGTTAACCGAAGTGATCCAATTTGATGAGCTGGAGTCCCGGACTGAATAAAAGGGAGAAAAACCTAGAACTCTGGCTCTCAGGGACCTGATGCCCTCATCTGACTGCCAGGATCTCACAGGCACGCACACACACACACACACACACACACACACACACACACAAACGGCAAACCTTCAAAAAAAAAAAAAAAAAAAAGCTTAAAGAATTCCGTATCTTTAAGCAGGGTGTGGATGCATGCAAACAAAATGAGTCAGGCATGGTGTCTTAGCACTGCTGCCCCAGTGACTGGGGGGAAAGGCTGGGAAGCCCGCCCTAAGCTCCAGGCCAGCCGGAGCTGCAGGGCAAAACCCAACCTGGCATCAAAAAGCCAGAGAGAAGAACAGGAGAGAGGTCAAACTGTTAACTGTTGATCGGAAGGACTAGGAGGAAGGGATGGAGTGTGTGTTCGTTTGAATTGGCTAGTTTCTGTTTGTTTGTGCTTCTGTTGTTATTTATTTACAGTGAAGTGACTTTCTAGAGATTGGACCCCAAATCTTACCCATGCCAGGCAAGTGCTGCTCACTCCCTAAACTCCCAGCCTGCCTTTTTTTTTTGTTTCAGAAGCTTTCAAGGCACAAAAACACACAAAGAGGCCAGCTGTGAGCCGCACATCTCTGGGATGGCAACACCGGGGAAGCAGGAAAATCCCCAGTTTCAGGCAAGCCTGAGCCACACAAGACTCTACAAACCACATGGAGGCATGGAGGAACCAGAAGCCATTGACAAAGGGGTACATACGGTGATTCTACTTGGGCTGCTATAACAAAATGCCCAACACTGAACAATTTGAACAAAAGTATAGAAATGGGGTTTCTCACATTTTTGGAGCTACAAAAGTCCACAATGAAGGTGCAGGGAAGTTTGGTTCTCTTTCCATGCCCTTAAACACCATATGGTGGAAAAGGAAAGGATGCCAACCCCTCCATTAGAACCTTTCAGTAGAGGACCACAGATCCCACCTTCTGTCACCTCCAAAGAGCTCAGGCAAATACTGGGAAGCAAGTTGAAGTGTGACACAGCACCAGCTTCAACAACTGACTACTTAAAGGAGAAATGACAGTCACAAACACACACACACACACACACACACACATGACCAAAACTGTCTTCTTGCAAAACCACCTGGTGTCAACATGAGTTCCAGCATGGAGGACCCTGACTAGGTGGCCTGCTGTGATTGTGAGGAGTGGCAGAGCAGCTGTCATCCCCGGCACAAGGCCACGAGAGCCCCCACCACCATCAGCAAAGTCAGGCTCCAAGAGGCAAGCCAAGCACATGTCACACAACATAGGCTACACTCAGGTTTCAAAAGTCCCCTGTGCTGGTTAGCCATTATGTCCTACTGGTGACAGCTGAAGGCACAGCTCAGATTGCTCAGCTGCATAAATGGGGCACCTGCCCTGCATTAAGAGAATCAAACCAAATGTTCCCTCCCCAGCAGGCAGCTCACCTCCTGCAGATCCCAGGCACGCACGGTACAGTCTGAAGACACGGTGCAAACCACGGACCTTGCCCCTTCATCAAAGCGGTACTCGTGGGGTGAGACGTAGGCCAGCTGATCTATCACTCCTGGAAGGGAGACAGGCATAGATGCACTCAGATCTGACACACAAGTGTTCCTCTTCTCCAGTTTCAGGAACACAACGAGTGCTTGCTTGGTGGGGACATAAAGAGACAGGGAGGCGCTTGTAACCACTCAGCTGGTGGGTGAGCCTGCCGCAGAGAGTGGAACCTTGTCCTAACTACCAAGGCCTGGCTTGTCTTCATTTCTCAACCTACTGAAGGAGATAACTTATTCTTTCCTCCCATGATGTGACACAAATGACAGAGCATCTAAGAGACCTGTGTTCACCAACTGGCATTAGCTGAGATGCCAAGTACCCTGAGATTTGATCGGGGTAGGGGGTGGGGTGGGGAAGCAGCGAGAGTGGACATAACTCCTATACTCTCCAGCCCATACCTGTGTGCCCAGAAATAGCTTTGCAGATGAAATCCTGTGGCCGCCCAGATTCCACACGGAACTCTAGCTCGGTCCGGCAGAAATAGTACTGCCTCCACGTCTGCGTACCCACGATCACTGGGAAGGCCTTGCAAGAGGCCCATCGCCTCAGACACAGCTGCCTGAAACACAGACCCACAGGCTTAGGCAGGATTCAAGAGTCAGGGATTCTAAAACCAGATCTAGCTTTGAATCCTGGCCTCACCTTTTTCTGGCTTTGAAACCCTGGATAACCCACTGTCCCTAACTGGACCTCAACTTCCTCCTCTGTTGAACAGGGGCAGTGTTGATAGTGAGTGGTAGCATATGAACCACATGTGCCTTTTCTATGACAAGCTGCCCTTCATGGCAGCCCTATGGAGGAGGTGCTCACCACTGTCCCTCTTGGGGACACTAAAGGACTGGGATTCAAGTCAATCTGCCCACTTGCCCTTTCAGCTGTTGGTCCTTCCTGTGTCTCCTTGCTATGGCCAGGGGACAGATCATCTCTCAATTCACTTGTTTATCATTATATGGCACTTCTTTACACCCCTGATCCCAAAGTCTACCCTGTGATGTCTGTCCTTTAGCTTTTTTTCATTACTGTCTGCAATAGTATATCTCCTTCCAAAATTTTGGATTCAGCATATTATGTCTTTTAATCCAAAGTCCATCTCAGAGAGGAGTGCCTGCCAAGTATGCATACTGCATTTGATCTCCACATCTTATAAAGAAAAAAAAAAAAACAAAGAAAACTAAGTGTATTTCATGCATACAGCACTAAGCTGGCCCACTTTTCTTCGCCAGTTCCGCAGCTCTTCACCTTTTCGTTAGGTTATGTAATCATACTTTTCATTATTTTAATGATCTCTTGGAGTAAGGCCCTCCAAATTTCATTACTGTCATCTTCTGTGTTAAGTACGGTCTAATGTACTGTTTCAATTTCTTGGTCATTTCTTCATATTATTAGTTACTTTTTAATAGCTGGCTTAACTTGGATTTTGACATGAAAGTATACTTTTGACCAGTACACAATCAGTTTTCAGTAGTAAGTAAAACATTTGCTCATACATGTTTGTTTCTGCCCTACCTTTAGTATGTATCATAAATCATATTAAGAGACTCTCTATGCTGGTGTAAAGGTGCACACTTAGAGCCTGAGACAATTATACGTGCTGAGCCTGACCCAGCCTGGGCTGTGAGGAAAGACCCTGTCTTACAAAAGGAAAAGCCGTGTGTAAGAAACGCAAGGTAAACGTGTGGTATATTGACTTAGACTCCAGCTGGAGAGAAGAGAGCAGAAGACAGGGGTGGTCATACTTCCTGCTTTTATACAACAGGAGAAAAGGTTACAGAAAGCATTCATACCACCTGGACACTGTTTTCACACATGGTGTTTCTTCATGTGGACTCAAGCTACTGTCTGGAGTTCAAGAGAGCAGCAGGCTAAAGGTGCTATGGGAGCTGAGTGCAAAAGCAATGGAAGTCCGACTGGAGAGGAATGCAGCTTTCAGAACTGAAGCTAACAGAATACACTGCTGCTACCCATCATTGGTCATTTCAGGAAGAGGGGAATGTGGTCAGATGGGAAAGAACCCGACCACCACCGCCACAAATTGTCCTATGTCCTATCTTACTTTGCACATGTATTGTCCTGGCTGGTCTTATGTGTCAACTTGACACAAGCTAGAGTCATCATAGAGGAAGGAGCCTCCATTGAGGAAATGTCTCCATGAGATCCAGCTATAAGACATTTTCTCAGTTAGTGATTAATAGGGGAGGGCTCAGCCCATGGTGAGTGGTGCCATCCCTAGGCTGGTGGTCCTGGGTTCTATAAGGCAGGCAGGCCAAGCAAGCCATGGGGAGCAAGCCACTGATCAGCACCGCCCCCCACCCCCATGGCCTCTGCATCAGCTCCTGCCTCCAGAATTCTGCCCTGCTTCAGTTCCTAATGATGAACTTGCTTTCTGGTCACGTGGTGTTTCATCACAGCAATAGAAACCCTAACTCAGATACCCATTAAACACCCATGAGTCAGACTCAGCGTGTAAATGCTCTAGTGTGTAGCACACACAACTCCAGTGCTCACATGTTTAGGCAAATGTGGTCTTTGAATCTCTGATCTACTGGGTATCCATGCTGACCAGCCCCAGACAAAAAGGGCTGCCGAATGAGTCTGTTTAGCCTGCATAGGACTGACAGCTCTCAACATCGAAGGAAGTTAGGTGATGAGAAAGGAATTTTCTGCTCACTTCTCAAGAACAGTATTTCCATCGGGGAAAGCTCTACCCTGGCTTCTAAATGTGTACACTCCAGGGGTTACAGCAGCAGCTGCACCAGGCAGTTCATCCACTCAGACGATTTCGTTGAGCCACATACTTGGCAAGACCTACCTTCACCTAAATTACCTACTGTTCCCTAAACGCCAGTTCTTCGAAGAGATGAAAGAATGGTCTCCAATGCTTCAAACCTGACTGAGACTGTTTATCTAATCAATATTAGTTATAAAAGCTAATAAAATCCAACAGTCCTGTGATGCTGAAAACTGAATATGCTAAAATAGCCCTGAAAGAACCGAGAATTCTGGGATGTCATAGTTACCCCAAGTAAAAGCAAAGACCAGCCCCCCCTCCAGCTTTTGAAGAAACTTCATGTTTGGACAGTTGTTTTCCATTAAAGGTAACTAAAATACAACTCCTACTTGACCCTCAAGGCTGCCTGCCCTACATTCAGCCAGAGAGGACTCATCTGTTGCCCCTCCTCCAGCTGCTGGTAGTGTAATCCTAGTATAAAATAAAAGGATAACAGCCTCCAAAGAAGGAATAAAGGATAGGGGCTTAGAAAATTCAATGTTTTAACTATTTTTATTTTCAATTGTGATTTTTTTTTTCATTTTATACAATCTTACATTTTTATGCTGCTGTGTAGGTAAAAGTAATCTGAGTTGGGCACAGTGGCCTTTGCTTGCAATTCCAGTAATGGGGGGGGGGAAGATTAGGCAGGAAGATCATAAGTTCAAGACTAGCCTGTGATACAAAGTAAGTATAAGACCATCCTAGCTATAAAATGGATGTTTTGATTTGATTTTTTTAAAGTAATTTGATTACACTGACAGAAACCACAGGAAATGAATCTAGCAGGTTGAGTTTGGCAATCCTGTTGATACAAAGTCTTACACTATTAACCACATAGGAGTTTCCTCCTGGTAAGGACCAGGGATATAATCCTTTCTCAAACCTCAATAGAGGCAAAAGTGCTGAGAGCACCTGGAGCCACTTCTGGTGAGCGCCTCTCCCTTGCAGGACACCCTTGGCTCTTCTTCACTCACCTCCACAGTTCCTTGGTCATTGAAACCTCATTCCAGACCTAGAACAAGGAGTGGGAAAGATAGGACCTGGTCAGTCAATAACCATTCAGCGCCCTGGCCTGCCAAAGCCCATGGAGGCGAGAAAGAGCAAAACCAGGCCAGCAGTCAACACAGCTCAACCCAGAGCATTCAAAACAACAGACCACCCAACGGGCCGGTCAGAAGAACAGGCCCGAGCCTAGCATAACTCATCAGCTTCAAACCGCAACTGATATGAGAAGATGCAGAGACCCGCAGCCAAATATTAGGCAGAGCTCGGGAATCCTTCAGAAGAGGGGGAAGAGGGACTGGACGAGCCAGAGGAGTCAAGGACACCACAAGAACCGGCCAAGAGAGTCAACTAAGCCGGGCTTATAGGGGCTCACAGAGCCATACTGACAATCAGAGAGCCCATGTGTGTTTGGCCCAGGTCCTCTGTATATGTCATGGTTGTGTAGCTTGGTGGTCCTGTGGGACGCCTAGCAGTGGGAATGGAGGCCATCTCTGACCTTTGGCCTGCTTTTGGGATCCCTTTCCTCCTACTGGGTCTCCGTGCCAAGCTTGGTCTTATCCTTGGGAGGCCTGCTCTTGTCTGAAGGGAAACTGAGGAGGATATGGGAGAGAAAGGAGGTGGGTAGATGAGGAGAAGAGGGAGAAGCTGCCGTTGGAATGTAATAAAGGAGAGAATAGATAAAAGATGAACCAAACCACCAGCAAATGATGAAAGAGAGGTTCAGTGGGGTTGATGAATCAGGGCCCAGGAGCTCAGAGACACAAAGCCTTGGATGGCTGTTCTAAAGCGATGTAGGGAAACACACTGGATATGCAAATGATTCATGAATATGTAAAGCGAAGTTGAGTAATTTGCCTCAGTGAGAGCAGGAGGTTCTGGTTGGAAAAGAAATGGGAAAAGGACTCCACTGGGTGGCTTCTACCGCTCCCAAGTCTCCATGTAAAAATACTGATAAGCTACTTGAGCATTCTGAATACGGTCAGAGGGAGAGATCACTTACCTGCTCAGTATGTGACTGTGTTAAGTACCACCAGGCAAGAATAAAACGACGACGACAACGACTACTGCTACAATTTTTGAACCAAATTTGAAGCAACCTTTATCAAACACTGGCCAAGACATGCATACTGGCCAGGGTGATGGACACTGGCCCGCTCCATACCTGGTGTTCCCAGAGTATGGCACTGGATTAGACAGGGCCTTATGAAGGCAATCAAGGTGACACACTTGCCACCTTCATACAATCAGGGCAAACATACATGCCTGACGTACTTCCCACCTATGTGTGATGAAGCACATCCCGTGTAGCTGAGGCAACCGACCTTGCTTACAGAAGTGGAAACACGTGGCTTATCATCTTAATTGAACAACAGCCCCCAGCATTCCAGAAAATTATCTGTCCTTGGGCAAGTGGGGCTTGCAAGATAAAGGCTTTTCTTTTTCTATAGATCTCCTACCCACAGTAATTAAAACTTAAAATATAACTTTAGTCATCACAATCCATAAACCAAGATGTTAAATACTGTCTGCTGTAGGCAGACTGTTCAGTCATGGCCTCCATTGTCTTTCCAGGGTACGTCAGGGACATGGTGTAGAATGACAAAAATGTACCTGTATGAGGTAAGTTCTCCCACTCACAAAGTTTTGGCAACTGATGCAGAGGAAAAAGATGCAGGCCCCAAGGAGTACTACAGTAGAGCAAAAAGAAGGCGTGGCTAGAGATACAGGTCAAACTATTGCAGCATTAAAGACCCACAAAGGCCGACAGAAAGGTCCCTCGGCTGCTAAGAGTGCATGGCTAGCTCCAGACCCTAGGCACATCCTCCAGAACTACAAAAGAAAAAAACAAAACTAAATGATGCCTTATCTGCACACACACCCCTTAGCCTAGAACATTCAGCCTCACCGCCAGATGTCAACTCTGGGTCCTTTCATGAAGTCTGAAGTGAAAGGATTGAGCTAGCCAGAGCCAGGCTAACTCCAGGACAGTCTGCAAACTGGCAGTTTGGGAGACTTGGCCTAAGTTTGTTTCCCAGAAATGAGAATCGGGATCCAGGAACTTACAGTCAGCCAACCACAGCTGTGAACAGCCAATCAGAGGACACCTTGTCATCTGGCCTGAAGTAAGAATAGGTAGCTAGAATGAGTAAGTGACCCCCCCCCCGGAGGTCTCCACGGTGGGCCTAATGAACAGTAGAATCAGTCAGGCCCCTAGCGGCACATACACCATACACCTTCCTGGAATTTCCCTGAATATAAAAGCTGAGCTTGGACGACCACCAGGAGCCTCCATCCCCAAATGGGGAGACCCCTGCGTGCAGGAAATGCAGCTCAATAAACGCTCTTTGCTTTTGCAAACTATCCGAGTCGGGTTATCATTCTTTGGCGATTCTTGGACCCTAACAGAAGAGCAAGTAGGATAATTGCAGCATGATGTTCTGGCAAAGTTGTCGATTGGAATGAATAGTATTGGTCTCTTCCTGTGAGTAAACATTTTAAAACGGAACAGGTTTGAAACTGCAAATCTAAGTGCTCTGTACAAGCAACAGAGTCTAACCTTTTTGAACACTTCTGAATACTTAATGAGGAGACACTTAACTTCAAGGCTCGCACTGGGTACTTCGGATAGACACTAAAGAGGGAGGATTTTAGCGTCTTTTTGGTCACAGTTCAGTAGTGAAACTGGCAGTGGAAAAACAAGTACCTTACATTAACTGTGATTTAGTCACCCTTGCACTGAGTCTTTGAGAGGAAGCACACAGTGGGACACAGAGAGCACCAGGCAGATGACCACCACGGCAGGGGCCCCGGTCAAGAAGGTGGCGGGAAGGGTAGGGCGGTGCCACCGGAGGCCACCACCCAAGCCAATCCCTGGAGGAGATGCCCCTGAGTCCCCGGGCCTGCGCAGCGCGGCGGTGGGGCGACCCCGCCCGGGACCTCACCTTGTTCACCTGCGCAGCGCGCAGCAGGTCCCGGGCCTCTAGGAAGGAGAAGATGTGCTGCAGTTCGTGCGGGCCAAGCTGCGGCGCCATCCCGCTTGCCACGCCCCAGCCCCGCCGCGTCCGCTTCCTCCCCGTTAGATAAGCCCGCCCACATGAGAAAGTCATGCCGGCTACTTCCGCTCCTGCGCTTGTCTCCCCAGGCTGGTCGTCCCAGCTGCTGGCTTTTGACTTGATCCTGCTCTTGCCTAGCGATCACTGAAGTTGGAATATTGACCTTGTTTTTTTCTCTGCCTCTCCTCTTACAATCAGTCTTTGTCTTTGCCGGGTTCTGGCTTCAGCCTCCTCCCTGCTTATGATTCTGCATTTTATTATCAACCATGCCAACACGTACACATTTGAAGTTTTCCAGAAATGGGCTGTGCGATAGGACAAAGAGTAGGGACATGCATCTTCTATTGCAATCTATTGCTTCCTCTAATATTTACTGCAATTTATAGCTGCTGTTAAAACCATGCACACATAAATTTAACCTTAGAAGAGCGAAAGTATTGGGTACTGTGTGTCTGTAACGAACTCTTCTGTGCTCCTATAGGAGTTAGGGCAGCTACAAGTCCACACCTCCCATCCTTGGCCTTCGACCATCATTACTGCCACCAATGTGCAGGTGAAGACATTTTCCCCAGTCAGGGCCACACCTGCGTGGTTCTGAAATAATTAAGGGAGCAACATCTTGTTTTGACTCCATTTCACGGTTGCTTAGATAGCTCAGTCCAAAATGGCCACACATTTGAGATTTTTGTGGGCTTGACCATGGTTCAGATATATTAACCAAAAATAAGTAAACTACAATATATTTTAAAGACACATGTTAAACACACACCCACCCACCCACCCACCCCCACACACACAATGTCTGAAATAATCAGTATGCTTTGCCAGTAATGAATGTGTTCCATGACCCTTATCTGACTTTGATATAAATTATGGTCTTTGAGAGTTTTGCCTTTAAAAAGTCTGCACCCCTGAGCTCGGATGCCAGAGACTTTTCGAGGCACAAGCCTATTCTTGGTCAGGCCATCAATAAAAAGGGCTTAAAACCTTTAATTGGCTTAATCAACATGGTTGCCAAAAACTGTCTCATGTGGGTCATTTCAATGCATTACAACCAAGATGCTTGAACCTGGAAAGATCTCTGAATCCTCCAGGGACAGAAAGGATTGCTTTGAGTTTCTGCTAAGTAAAGCTTAACGTAAGGTGATCTAAGGCTGGGCGGAGGGGTGGCCAAGAAGAGTGTGGAGCAGAAAGCTAAGCTGACGGTTGCCAGGCACTTGGTCACCTTCCTAACACACTCGACTCCCACTTTCACTGTGGAACTCCTAAAACTGGGGTGATAGACATGGCCTCCTCTCCCACCCCTGCACATGAACCAGTTATAGAAAGATCTGATGCCTCCAGATGTGTACACATGAATCCCTGTGCACTGAAGCATCAGTGGGAGGGGGGGGCTACCATCCTTTAAAGCCATTGACCTGAGTCCAAATGAAAAGGAATTGCATACCTAGAGTAAAGAGATGGATGAGATCTGTACACGAAGCACCCTACACTTACCCTGAAACGAGTAAACGCCAGTGCATTTAACCCAGGGGGGCACACAGCTTCCTGAATCCATCATTAGCAGGATTGCTACTGCTTTCATTAACAAAGTGAAAAGGGTCCGTTTGATGGTGATGTTAAACATCCTTTACTTATTCATGTGTTTGTACCATTGGTCCCCAATAGGCAGCACTGTTTTAGGAAGCTGGGAAACCCTTGAATGTGGAGCCTAGCTGGTAATACTGGGCTTCTAGGAGGTCAAAGCAGTGTTAACCAACGGCCTCACGTCTGCTGCCAGTGACACCAGCTGAGCCTGCCACCATACTGTCCCTGCCCCCAGAAAGCCTAAGTGGAAGTAAACTCTTCCTCCTCTAGCTGCGGCTTCTCAGGGTGATGTGACCAGCCATGAGGAAATAACGAGACAGAAGGAAGTCATGTGGGCTATAACTGCCCATGTTTGGCCTATTTTTGGTGTGCCCTCACAAGGAGCCTTCATGAGTAGCTACAGTGCTCATATGAGACACTGGCTCTGGCAGCCTTTGTGCTTCTACTCCAGAGAAGCTGTTTGTTGCTTGGAGAGAACTTGGTCTTGGATGTTGGTTTTGGTAAACTTGAGCTTTCCTGATTGATCAGTTGGACGTTGACATAGTACATTGGCCAGCTCATTGATTTTTTGATGTTGTCGTTTTGCTTTATTTTGTCGTCTTTGAGACTCTAGTTCCTGGGCTGGCTTGAAACTATGTAGGCCAGAATGGCCTGGAGTTCACTATGCAGAGCAGGCTGGCCTGGAGCTCACAGCTATCCATTTACCCTGTTCGTAGAGTGATGGGATTAAAGATATGAACCACTTTGCCTGGCCTGTTTTAGTTTTTACAACTATTATTTATTGGTTTTGCGTTTTGAGTTTGATTTACACACACATATTCATTTTCCTTTCTCAATTATTACATTCTTTTCCATTGTAATGCTTAGTCACTTTTCCATTGCTCTGACAAAACACCATGACCTAGGTAACTTATAGAAGAGTTTGTCTGGAAATTACAGTTTCAGGCGGTTAGAGTCCATGACCATCATGGCAGGGGGCATGACAGCAGGCAGGCAGGCAGGCAGGCAGGCGGGCAGGCGGGCGGG
>NC_034605.1:53242528-53247967 GCF_900095145.1 Mus pahari | reverse complement strand
CAGGCGGGCGGGCGGGCAGGCAGGCAGGCAGGCATGGCACTAGAGCAGTAGCTGAGAGTTTACATCTTGAGACAAAACCACAGAGTAGAAAGAAAGACTGAGTTTTGAAACCTACAAGCCTGCCCTGAGTGAGACTCACCCTATCTTTCTCAAACAGTTCCACCAACTGGAGGTTTTATATATAGGCGCCTATGAGGGTCATCCTCATCCAAACAACCACATAGACCATTTATGCTTGCCATTTTTAATTTTGGTTTTTCTTATTGTAAAACTTAGGCTAGTATTAACTGTACAAGATAAGGAGTTTTATTGTGACATTTCTATACATGCATGCAATGAACTTTGATCATCTTTATTAATTCTAGCTCTGATCTTTATTACGTTTTGTTAACTACACTCTGGGGTTTGGTTTATTCTTATTTTTCTATAACCTTGAAGGTCATCATTCAGTTGTGCAAAATGACTCTCTTTTTTTATGATATAGAAATGTATAACCATGCACTTGTCTCCTAGACTTGCTTTGTTTGTTTGATCTAGCACTGTATAGTGATATCACACTTCACAAGTTAACATGGTGGCAATTGAGGAGGAGCTTGAGGCCAGCCTCATGATGAGGAAACCCTCAAAAATAATGACAATGTCTCAATGATCTTTGCCTGTGGCACATCTGCAGAGGTGAAGCATGCCTGCCACACCCACACAGACAATGAAGTAGCTGTGAAGATCCCGAACAAGGCCTCTGACATCACCACTCAGGTAAATCTCATGGGCTCTGGGGAACATCCAAATATCATTACACGCTTCCACTTATTTGACACACCAGCAACGCCATATTTTATCATGGAATTTGCAGCAGGGGAGATTGGAGAGTGTCACAGAGGCACTGGATGTATCAGGGTACATCTCATCTCCACAAGATGGTGGTGATAGCACTCAGTGCCTACCCAGAAAGAAAGCTGGAGAATAACCTAGTGGATATGACAGACCATGATGAACAGTGACTTTGCATTGGGCAAAAGCTGCAGGAGGCCCCTGACCACCTTCACTTTTTAGCCTAAGAGCTACTAACTGGAGGGCAGAGACTATTAGGGACTTCCCAGCAGCAGGTACTTCCTTGGCGTAGTAATTTATAACCCAGTCACTGGTTGCATACTACACAAAGCATCAACCCCTTCAGGCCTGAATGACTGATCAAAGCCATACACTATCAGGTTCCACCAAAACCATCTAAAATCATGCAATATCTCCTTACGTACTTGCTCTGTGTGGGCCCCAAGGACAGGATAATTATGGGCCAGATCAAGGGGCACTCATGACTATCTGACTGTCCAGGAGTTTCACTAGTTGCCTCCATAGAGACAGCCTCCAGAATCCCAGTCACTAGCATTGTGGAAACCTTATGTGCCATGGGCTACAACCTCTGGGAAATCGTGACATCTGCAAGGAACAGCAAGGTGAATTAGGTAAAGCAACATACAATATGTCTCAACTATTCAGATACCTGCCAGCAGGCTGTGAGGCTCAAAGCCGTATTTTGAAGTGACCCCTTCAGGCCTTCCACATCCCTTTCCCCAGGGAAGAGGAGAAGTGAGCCTGCTTTTCGTATTCTCCTATCATCTGAAGGAGCCAATTGGAGGAGGAGGATAAGAAAGGGAGGTGGAAGAGCTGCAGAAGCTTCCTGTCATACAATGCTGCCTGGAGAAGACAACTGTGCCATCTAGGCCTGCAGAGTGATGCTGTGGTTCCCAATATCATAACCAACAGTCTAGGGGAGGGTAATACAACTAAGCCCCACACCCCAAAATCAGTGAAATGAATCATAATGATATTCAGGTATATTCATAGACTGGCTCAATTGTCATCAGAGATGCTGACTACTGCAGGCTTTGGGAGACGATGCAGAGACCCACAGGCAAAGATTGGGCACAGAGGTGGCCCAAACTGAGGGCTTCCATCCTATCCTTCCCTTTGGAGCTGTGGAAATTCCATGAAAAAGGTGGGTGAGCATCTGTGAGGTCCAGAGGGGTTGAAGACACCAGGAGAGCATGGCTCTGAATCACCTAGGCAGGGCTGGGGGCTGGGTGGTCACAGAGTCTGAAGCAGCAATCTCAGGGCATGTGAGAGCCTGCACTAGGTCTTTTTCATTTACAGAATTATTGTTGGCTTAGGATTTGGCAGGGTGGGTCATAAACCTGAGAGGAGAGGTATGTCTGACACATTTCCCTGATCCTAGGACCTTTTCCCAACTACTGAGTTGCCTAACACAACCTCAAGGTGATGGTTTTTGCCTGGTCTAATTGAATCTTATGATATTATTTGGTTGATAACACTGGGAGGACTCCTCTTTTCCGGCGAAAGCTAGGGGTTTGACCTGTGTGACAGACAAGGTGAGGGGAAACTCAGGTCATATGTTTAATAGGAAAATAAGTAAAATTTGTTAAAAATAAAAATGAATAAACAACTATACTATAAACAAAAAACCAAGATGGCTTCAGTATTACAAAACCATCGTTAGATAGGAGACTCAAATGAAGAGTTAACAACCTTTAGACAAATTATACTACAAGTTACAATGGTCATAACAGATAAATACAGAATAGTCTATGAACAAGACAAAGTTACACACTCCTATAAACAGCCTAATAAATCTCTAAAAGTGGTCATATTCTAGGCCACAGTAAAGCCTTAAAAAGTAGGAAGAAAGGGAAGTAATTTCATGTATCATATCAAAGAACAGAAGAATAATATCAGAACAAATAACTGGAGAAATTACACGAGTTTGTAGACGATGACTGTTACTCTCTTGAATGACCAGTGAGTTGTTGAAAAATCTCAGGGGCACAATTTTAAAATTCTGCAAGCAAATGAAAATAAAAACACAGCTTATCAGAATACCTAAAGGGATAGAGAATCTTTGGGATACACCTAACACAGTTCCAAAAGGAAAATTTGTAGCAATGTGTGTGTGCATTATCAACAACAAAAAATTGGGAAAAAAAAACAAAACACAGCACAATCTCAAACAAGTGACCTAATGATGCATCCTGAGGTCTTACAAAGGTCTTACAAAAACAGAGTAAGCTATCACACTATACAAGCAGTATGCAGCAAGAAGTAATAGAGATTGCGGCGGCAGCAAATGTAATAGAGAGTAAATGAATAATATGAAAAAATTAGGTCAAACAAGAGTGAGTTATTTGGAAAATAAATATGATTGAAAACCTCCTACACAAATTAACCAAAGATGTAGAGTCCTAGATAGCAAAATTAGGGATGAAAGGAGAGATGGTACAGCAGATTCTAATAAAATCTAGTGGAATGTTGGGGGATATTTTGAAAATATATTGAGTCAAAAACTAAAGAATGTAGAATAAATACAAAATGCACCATGATATATCAAAATAAATTAGGGTCCAAGCATGGCAGAGCATGCCTTTAATATCAGCAGTAGTTTGGATGCAAAGAAGGCCAGTCTCTTTGAGTGTGAACACAGCCTGGTTTACATAGTGAGTTCCAAGCCAACAAGTGCTCCCATGATCTACAGTGAAATCCTGTCAAAAAACAGGGAGAGATTTCACAGTGAAGAGGACTAATACTTGCTGCTCTTGCACTAAAAGATCCTGACAGAGAGTAAAAAATTATTTAAGCCCCTAGACCTGTTTCCAAAATAGCCCCATTGTTTCAGGATGCCAGGTGTTGGCGGGTTTTGCCTTTCTATAGCCCAATGCCAGGTGTTTGCAGGTTTTTGTGTCTTTATAAACACCTTACTCCTTGGGCTCCTTGTTGATGGTTCTACCCATGTGTGGGATACAAGTAATCCCCAGTGCACTGGTCTTTCCCGAATAAACCTCTTGCAATTTGCATCAAAGACTGTTTATCATGAGTCAGAATGTGGGGGAGTCCTCACATTGAGGGTCTTTCAGTACAACACTATCAAACACAAACAGCACATAAATGCCTGTGATTTCAGCTGAAAGGTCTCTACCCCTTCTAGACTTTGTGTGTTCTCTCACACACATACACAGTCACACAGGAATACAAATGTCAACATATGCTATATAAGGAAATTCCCAACAAACTATGAACTGACTGAACATGCTTGAATATAATAAAGGCTTAATATGACCGACTTAAGGCCAACAGAATATCAAACACAGCAAAACTGAGTATGTCCTTTGAAATCTGCAGTGAGACAAGGATGTCTGCTCTCTACATTCTTATCCACTTAGAGCCAAAGGACAAAAAGATGACCTTAAATCCAAACTTATAAAGATCATATTAGCATGCGAGAAGAAATGAATAAATTCCTTAAGAAATACAGGAAAACAAAATCAAACGCATGAAAAATACATAAAACTGCTCAACATCTGAAAAAATGGAAACAGAACTAATAAAGAAAACACAGCCTGAGTGAATCATGGAGTGTGGAAACTAAGGAAAAGAACAGGAGCTACAGATGCAAGCATCACCAACAGAATATCAGAGATGGGAATTCAGGCATAGAAGTGATGATATGAAGAAATCAATAGATCTAAGAAAATGCTAAATCTAAACAGTTCATGGCACAAAACATCTGAGAAATTGGGATACTAGGAAAAGACCAAACCTAAGAAAAATAGCAACAGAAAGAGAAGATTCCCAGATACAAAGCCCAGAAAATTTTTTCAACAAAAGCTTGTAAGAAAATTTCACCAACCTAAAGAAAGATATGCCTATAAAACTACAGGAATCATGCAAAACACCACTTACACTGGATCAGAGAAGAAAAGTCTCCCACCACACAATAATTAAAGCACTAAAATATACAGAAGAATCCCCCAACCCCCCCCCCCCAAAAAAAGAGAATATTCAAAGTTTCAAGGAAAAAAAAAAGAACAAGTAACATAAAATGTCAGACCTCTCAGGATTACACCAAATTTCTCAAAAGACACTTTAAAACCCAGAAGGGCTTTGGCATATGTCCTGCATACTCTAAAAAAGTCACAACTTCAGGCCACAATATTATAGCAGAAAGACTTCCAATCACCATAAAAGGAATAAACAAGATAAGACATTACAAAACCAAATTTAAGCAATATCTATCTACAAATACATTCCTATAGAAGATTCTAGAAAGAAAACTATAAACCAAGGAGGCTAGCGACACCCAAGAAAGCACAGGAAATGATAACACCACAGCAGCAAACCATAGGAAGGGGAGTGTGTGCAAGCATGGATGCACACACACAATCACACACACACACACACACACACACAAACACAAACACATACACACACTACTATCACCAGAGGTGATGAAAGTACACATGCACTCATAAAAGAAAAATTACTAAAGCTTAAATCACTCATCAAACCTCACATTTTAATAGTGGGAGACTTCAACATCCAGCTCTCACCAATGTAGAGGTCATCAAGACAGAAACTAAACAGAGAAATAAT
>NC_034605.1:53238926-53242368 GCF_900095145.1 Mus pahari | reverse complement strand
AATGACCACTGGGTTAGGAAAGAAAGAAAGAAATTAAGGACTTTCTAGAATTCAGTGAAAATGAAGGTGCAAAATACATAAAATTATTGTACACAATAAAAGCAGTGCTAAGAGGAAGTTCATAGAACTAAGTACCTTTAGAAAGGAATTGGAGAGATATCCTTTTAACAACTTAAAAGCACACCTGATGCCACACCACCTCCAGTAGGATCTGTGTGACAAGTTCCACTGACTGAGGAGGTTGACATCAAAAGGGGGAGGCCTCCTGGATCCGGTTGTGTAACTCTGCGGTAGGAAAATTATTGAACCATACTTTTCATGGCAATCTATCTGTTTTGTTTTTCATATTCCTTTTCTTATGGTACATGTTCCTGGTAGCCTAGGCCAAGATCTTAAGAAAGAATGATGGGTAAGAAACCATCCCTTGAGATGGAGTCAATAACATGACCTTATCCTGCAGGAAACCAATGCTTTACTTTTTAAATCATTTACAAAACTATTATGAGAGATAAAAACATTCCCAACAATAAAATTTCATGTAACTGCACGTGTGTCATTGGAGGTAGGGTTTGGTATTGGTATATGGTAATGAAAGCCTTAATTAGAAATAATTAAAAGTTTAAATTTATGTGTTGAAGATTCATAAAAAGTCAGGCATTAGATGTTAAATAATAATTTTCCATGGGGCTTGAGAGTTAGCTCAAGGGTTAAGAGCACTGACCATAACGATTTATTAACATGCTCTCGGAAATATGCCACTAGCCTTGGACAATTGCCCCCACTAAATACATTCTTTTAGAATTGTTATATTTTGATGATTTATACTAATAATGATGTTAATGTTCTGTTTGTGATTCACTGAAAATAATGTTTCAGAGTTGTAATGCTTGGATGATTTTTCTGCTTTACTGTGCCAAATGATTTTTGTTGGTATTTGTGATTGTTTCACTGGATATAGTTTTTAAGAGACGAAATGTTTGGTTTTTCAATGTATAAAATCCCCTACTTGAGAGCTGTAAAATACACTCAGATTCACACTGCCTCTGTGTTTGTTTCTGATTGTTACGGGTGAATCCTTACCCACTTAGTGTCAAGGACCTTAATGCCAGGGATCCCCATACCCCACTGAGGTAGTCTGGGGCAACCTGAAAGCTCTAGAACAAAATGAGGCAAATATAAGACAAGTACACATTAAGAAATAAACAAACGTGGGACTAAAACCAACAAAAGATAAATAAATAGAACAACATAAAGAAGCAAAAAAAAAAAAAAAAAAAAAAAAAAACAACAAGCCCTGCTTTTTTTGAGAAAAATCAACATAACAGAAAACACTTTACCCAAATTAAGGAAAAGGAAGAAGACTATGCAAATCAAAAAAATCAGAAATTTTAAAAGCGACATATCAGCAGACACTGAGCAAATCAAAGAATCACTAGTTTTGACTTCAAAAGCATAAATGACACAATATCTAAAAATCTATACGTACTGGATAGTTTTATACCTACCATTTACCACACTTAAGATCAGGTAAATAATTCAAACAGTACTATAAACCATTAAGGAAAATTTTTTGGAGAGTTTTCACTCTATGGAGTCCTGACAAATAGAGATGAAGGAAGAAATGTAAGGGGGACCAATACAAGTGGGTTGTTAGTGAAATGTCATTCATCACATGTCCATTCATGTGCTTGCTTTGGCAAAACATCCTTTCCCCTGTGTCTACTTCAGGGAACCGTTCCTTCAAGTCTTTGCCCCAGCAAAACACCATCCAAAACAAATGACTTTCCAAAGAAGCCTTTTGTTTCCTCATCTGTTATAATGTTACCCACCTTTCTGTTTAAGAAGTTTCATTTGCTCCAACATTAACAATTTATTCACAATAGATAAGAACCATCAGATTTCAATAAAGGGCTTATGTACAATACAGTCAAAAATAAGCTAACAAAAATTTCTATGATTATAAAATGGCTAAATACAAAACCTTACATTACTTTCAATATAGGATAAAATAAACAAAAACCTTAAGTTTCTATTAATATACAAAAAACCAAATGAAACCATCTACAACCCTAGATAACAACCACAACACATCCAGAGTGTAAAACTACCCACCACAACTTAAGGCATTGGGGTGATGGTCTTCTTTTCCTCCTGTACTGGGCCAAAGAATTCCTGTTTTCAGACCCAGGGGGAAAACAATCTGAATAAAGCTAGCTGTAGCATATATTGCCCAGTCTATGCATTTATTCACTCTCTGTATTGTCTGTCGTTTGCCCCTGCACCCAAAATAATTAGTGTAAGAGGAGCTTCCTGTAACATTTACTGTCCAGTCTCTGTTTACCCAATCTGTGTATGATCAATTGCTTGGGCTGACCATTTTGACATTTATTTGCACGATTGTTTTTTGAAAATCAAACACTGAGACAGTGTGAATCACTTGGGCAATTTGTTTTGTAAAGATATCTATGTCTCAGGTAATAAGAGGATTTCACTGGTTCAATCTAATCTTTATAAGTTCTGTTGGTAAGCATATTTTTTCATTCCCTTTAAATACATAACTATAACCACTCCTCCATCATGAAAATTTTGCATGTTCCATTCTAATGTCAACACATCCTTACAGAATATTGGTTAATCTAGTTTGACCTGGATTGAACTGTCCTTCCTGAGTCATGTGTGGTATCTGTTTGATGTACTAGACTGCAGCTGCTGATTCATGTCTGGTGTTTGCTAGGGGACTGGACTGAGTATAACAAGGACTGGAATTGCCCTAAAGAATTATTTCTGACAGGTCTACTTCCCCATATCCCAATACCCTTCCTTTTCCACTACCTCTGTGGGTGGAAGGGCTGAGGAGAGGTTGAACCATATAAAAGTAGGTTGTCAAAAATATATGCCTACCAAGAGAAATACTGGGGCTCAGAAAGAAAGAACAAAACACACACAGGACCTATTTCTGACTGATTCACAAGCAGGGTTCAGGAGGAGGAAACAGGGATAAAATAGAGGAAGGGCTGGCTGGGCTGAAAATGGGAAGTGGCTGTGGCATCCTCTCTACTACCAGCATCCCTTTGTGATGAGGAGGCCACAGAGCAGTGTGATGTGCCCAGAGCCCTCCTGACACATCTCACACTGAGTTTTAGGACTCAGTGTCCTGAGAGCAGCAGTGTTCGTCAGAAGATAGAGAATTCTCTCTTTCTGATGAAGTGCTAGAGACACATGGATGAGACCCAGCTCCATGGACATAGCAATAGGCATGGCCATTGGGACTTGTGCCAAGAAGGGGCTGTTTTTCCCTCTATTCCAATTCTTCACAGAGTCTTCACTGCCACCAGCAGCAGGGAGCAAATGGGAAATCCTGAAGGTGAGCAAAGATATGGTTCACACACACTGGAGCAGGAATCTGTAGTTTACAAAAGTTACTTTCACATTACCTAGAAAA
>NC_034605.1:52766202-52768453 GCF_900095145.1 Mus pahari | reverse complement strand
AACAGCAGTATGGAAATGTAAGCCAAATAAACCCTTTCCTCCCCAACTTGCTTCTTGGTCATGATGTTTGTGCAGGAATAGAAACCCTGACTAAGACAAGTTCATTCCAAATATAGTCAAGTTGACAACTAGGAATAGCCACTACAGCTGGTAAGGTGTCCAAATTTCCTCTTTCCACCCAGCCTGGGGATTCTGCATAGTTTCCTTTGAACATCCTCTTTCCATGGAGTATCCATTGTAGGTTGGCTCTCTGCAAGGTTCCTACCATCAAACCACAGATTCCTCTCAAGGCATCCCTGAAATGGGGCTGCTTAATGCAAATGAGGAAATGGCAGGTGGCACTGCATGGAAGGCCTGGAGAAAAGAAGGACCTGACCTGTCATGGAGCCACACCAGGATGCAGAGGATCGTGGTGTCAACCAGGGTTACTTCCTGTGCCCCAGGAAAGTCCTCAACTTATCTGAGTGACCAGCTGCCCCAGGATTCACTTCAACCCCTTCTATGAAGCTTCAGTATACTGTACATCATGCATGATGCTCAAGGCAAGGACACCCAGGTGCTGGCTGGAGAAATGATGTCATTATCACCAGAGCTCGCTCACTGCAGAGCCAAGCTGCTGCCTCTGCTTGCAGCTCCCCATTGCTCAGGTAAAAGGAACTGCATTGCCCTCACACACACTAAATGCATCTTCATTCTTGCATGCTGTAACCTCATGCACAGGGATTTTGAGGAGAAAATCAGAGCTTCTGTTGGTTTGGACAAAGTGGAAAAAGGGTGCTGTGGGGAGCACATGGCCTGAGCCCTGCTGCACTGAACAGCAATAAGGACCGTAAAATCTAGGATTTTAACAATATGTGTACAGTGTGCATGTCTGTTTGTCTTTATATAAACATAAAATAAGGTTTCTCTGGCTTTTTCATTCATCCTTGGTCATGTTCCCTCTTGGTAATTCCCTCCATTCACTGCTCATCCCCTCAGACTGTCACGGTACCCTCCATACTTTTGCTGTTTCCCCCGATTATGACCCCTGTGTCCCACTGTCCCCCTCTCCACAAACCACAACCTCCCAGGCCATTTGGACTCTCCTGTTTTCTGAGGTATCTCCACTTGAGAGGAAGGAAGGGACAATGCACTTGACAGGGCAAGTTCCTGGGAAGTGGGGTGCCCATTACTTTGGGAGTAACTCAATAGGTGCTCTAGTTTTGTCATATCTGGATTTAGGTTTTGCTTTCTGAGAGTTCTCCACACTGACTTGCAAAGTGCTTGCACATTGGCATCTATTTTGTTTTCTTCACAAAGTATTTCATGTTGCCCAAGCTTTCCTCTAGTTTGATATGTGGTTGATTCTATCCTTCAACTCCTGATAATCCTATGGGAAAGGATTTTAGAGGTTCAGGAGAGCTACTAATAACAGATACCATTTGCAAATAAATGTAAGCTTTTCAATTGTTTCAGACATGAGGAACTCTGCAGGCACATGATTGAAGATAAAGAAGATACTTTGTCACAGTCCTCAACAGGATGAAGCAAGAGTTTGGAGCCATTGGCTTCTATTCTGTGCAGCACACACACATGCCCTGCTTGGTGGCACATGCCTGTACTCTCAGCTCTCAGAGGAGACAGGAGGAACTGAAGTCCAAGGTTTCAAGGTCACCTTCCAATACTTAAGAGACTTTAGGCCAGCCTGTGGCACATAGAGCCCTGTCTTTAAATACATATCCTTATGCAAGTATATAGAATCATTGAAGAGGACTCTGTCAGATCAGTCTGAGCACCCTTATCTGAGGTACTGAGGATGACTCAGTGGCACAGCTCATCCTGTAATGCATGGGATACCAGATTAGATTTCCCAAAATCTAAAAGAGAGACTAGGGCTGGGTGTTAAGTGACCCATAAAGTGGAGCTTTCTGGTGATTGCTGTGGGAATATTCAGTACCATGCATACAATATCCATTTAATATATTTATATAATTATACAAGGGATATCATTAATCAATGGTTATCTTTTACAACAAACTTGCAAAATCCCTGAAAAAGTAATAATCATTTTTATATCATTGGATACATTCCCTATCTAAGGATATATAAGATTGGCTTTCATACTTGACACTCTATTTTAATTTTACATCTGAGGATGGGATTATGACCTGTGGTAGAGCACTGCTTAGCATGTATAGAACACCACATCAAATCCCTTGTATTAAAGAGAGAGAGAGAGAGAGAGAGAGAGAGAGAGAGAGAGAGAGAGAGA
>NC_034605.1:52761809-52764956 GCF_900095145.1 Mus pahari | reverse complement strand
GAGGAGGAGGAGGAGGAGGAGGAGGAGGAGGACCCAAAATGTTCTTAATGGGATCTAGATGGTCAGAAATCTTAACCCCTTAACACCAGGATCACTGAAGATGGCAGACACATTGTCCTCTGAGAAGAGTGCTAGATAGGAACAAAAGTGTTACACAAACGCAAACACACAAACACACTCTCACAGTCAAAAACATACACACAAATACTCATATGCACACATAAACACAAACACCACACTCACACACACTCATACACACACATACACACAAACACCCATACATGTGTGTACACACAAAAACACACACAGAGACTCAAATACACACACACACACACACACACACACACACACTAAACAAACAAATGAACAAATAAACACACCACATATTTCAAGATCTAAGATGCAATGACAGTAACCAGGCAAGAGCAGTAAGTATTTTGTTCCTGTTCATGGATGAATCAGGAGCTCCCGTTTGGCTGGGACACATTTCTGCATGACCCTTGGAGCTGGGCAAACAGTAGAATTTATGTGTATGCACTGACAAAAGCAGCAGGAACTAAGTCCCCAGGATTTTCAGATACCGTTTTTTTTTTCATTTCTTCTTTTATTAGATATTTTCTTCATTTATATTTCAAATGCTATCCCCCAACCCCCTATGCCCTCCTCCACCCTCCCCCACGCCCATTCCTGGCCCTGGCATTACCCTGTATTGGGGCATATGATCTTTGCAAGACCAAGGGCCTCTCTTCCCATTGACGGCCAACTAGGCCATCCTCTGCTACATATGCAACTAGAGACACAGTTCTGTGAGGTGCTGGTTAGTTGATATTGTGAATCCTCCTATAGGGTTGTAGACCCCTTCAGCTCCTTGGGTACTTTCTCTAGCTCCTCCATTGGGGGTCCTGTGTTCCATCCAATAGATGACTGTAAGCATTCACTTTTGTATTTACCTTCTTATAAGCCCCAAAGTCACACATGTAATCCAATTCTGCTTCCAGTAGATATGCCCCTTAATTTTGGGAACCTAGCAAGGTCCATATATAGAATTCATTCCCAGGTACAGTGGAGTTAATTGACTCTGAGGAAAGACTCTCTACCAGGCCTCGCTGTTAGCCAGGGGTACTGAGTATAAGATTTCCAGACCACCACAGTCTCAGAGTGCCTTCTGACAGAACAGAGATTAGGCCATGTGTGTGTGTGTGTGTGTGTGTGTGTGTGTGTGTGTGTGTGTGTGTTGGGGAGTAGGGGATTACAAGGAGTCCTAGTTCTTCCTGTCTTCCCCTTTAATTGAGGATTGGTGGAGTATGATCTTTTTGTGAATGTGCAGAAGCCTGCTTAGAATCAGGAGAGGTGGAGCTGGAAGCAATACCACCTGATGTTGCTGTACACTAGAGTACTGCAACATGTAAGAGCAGAGCCTCCTGCTGCCATGGCAAGCAGAACACTGGTGACCCTGGCATTGGCAGCACTGGATGCTGGTATGGAGTCCACAGCCACACTTTGAGACCAAGTAAGTATGAGATGAGTCTGCTACAGGAGACTAAATACAGAGCTGAAATTTAAGTAACTCAGGATGAGTCCTTCTGCCATGACCATGGTTTCTTTTGCTATGTGTGGCACAGAAAGGAAAACCGGGCTCATGCCTACCACTGGCCTTTGGGCCCCTGGCCAACCCAGGGCAGAAAGCTGGAGTTCCCCAAGTGCTATGCTAAGTTTCAGGTCCAGAGGACAAATGGGACTCCCTGAGGATGAGGGTGACCTGAGGTAAAATGCCCTGTACACTAGTACACTTCAAGCCTCTTCTTCATATTTCGATTCAAGAAGACAGATTTCTACATCACTAACACTGAACCCACAGACTCCATAACTTTGTTCATAAGAACACAAACGTATTTAGCTGGGAAGTAGGTTAGGAAAATTTGCTACAAGGCTAGGTGGGATAATCTCTACTTCCTGACTCCTGAGGACAACTGGGAACATGGGGAAGTTCATGAACAGGGAAGGGTGACAAGAGTGCCCAGTGTCACCTTCTCCACGTGCATGTGTATTCTTCCCATTTTCATTGATGGACATGGTCCCTCTGAGTCTGGAGAGCTGACTCTCTTTGTGTGTCTTTCCTAAGCTCAGTCACTAGTACTCTGCAGTTGGTTTCAGCAGTGACAACTGTGAAAGCCAGGGGGAACATCTTAGAGCTGGGCTCCACTGCAGACTCCCAAATGGACTTCCAAGCCTCTACTCATGAAGGTGAAGAACAGGCATGTTGAGGCCTGTCCTCTTCCCATGACATTTAAGGAAATCTAGGACTTGCAGGGGACTGAAGATTAAGCCTTTGATGCCCATTTTGAGACAGAAATAATCAACATTTGGAGGGATGCATAGCCTACTGCAATAGCTCTTTGTGCAACCTCATCTCCTAGAACAGCAGACTCTAATGGCTGCCCTCCATGTATCTTCAAGCAGATGCCTCTCTGCAGGCTCCACTCCACAGAGTACAAAGGAAAGCACTCAAAGAGTCTCCTTGTCTTTGATGGTTCCAAGTCAACAACCTAGTCACAGGAATGTAATTTCCCAAGAAACATCTATGCCAAAATGAGCCACCCAGGCCAGTTCTCACCTCCCAACCTCCCCTTTGTCTATATCCAGACTCGCAATTGCCAGGCAGGTACCTGAGCCTGTGACACAGAGCACAAGAGTCATGGAGAGTGCTCCAGTTCCCTGTGCAGTCCACCAGCAGCTCTATAGGTCATTGTGCTCCCAAAACAGAAGAGTTCAAATGGGACATCTCAGAACACCTAACATCCAGAAATTAATGAGTACAAACAAGGAAAATATAATACAGAGTGTACAAAATAAGCAGATTTAGCAGGTTAGGTTCCCATCTCTTCTGTCCCTGCCATCCCTGCCCTGTGCATCCCTCATCATGGGCATGCACATAACAGGAGTGTGCTTCTCAGCCAGACCCATTTTTAACATGAATTTAGTATATGGTGACAGATATGTTGTAAGAATATGCATAGGGATTTTCAACAAATGGTGCTGGCACAACTGGCAGCTATCATGTAGAAGAATGAGAATTGATCCATTCTTATCTCCTTGTACAAAGCTCAAGTCTAAGTGGATCAAAGACATCCACATAAAACCAGAGAC
>NC_034605.1:52755289-52760474 GCF_900095145.1 Mus pahari | reverse complement strand
ATAGGAAACTTTCGGAATAGCATTTGAAATGTAAATAAAGAATATAAAAAAAGAAAATAATAATAAAAAAGAATATGCATAGAGGCATAATAGGGGTATAATCATTCCCAAAATCTTACAGTCTGCTAGAGGAAAACATGGCAGCTTTCTCCATATGATCCCTTGTCCAGGAACTCTCTGAAGACTGCTACTTCAGACACTGACCATGGCACCTACCATTCTTTGGGCCTTATCCTCAGGCCCTGTTTTAGGGACAGTTTTTCAGTTACTCTAGGACCTAGCCTCCTACCTAACTCAAGGATGATGTCCTGAAATAAATTTTAAAAAAAAACAAGGAGCCAGGGACTCAACCCTCTGTTGAGTGCCATCTGTCCTGTCTGAGCATGGAGGTTCCACACAGAGAAATAAAGCCACATGTGGTTCACAACAGTTGGGCACCATAAAACTTCAGCAGAGCCTTGCCCTCTTAGAGAAGGTGAGGTTTCGGGAAGCCATGTGTCCAAGGGATGGACAACACCACATGGCATCAAGGAAAGAGGCCATAATTAAGCAGGGGCACTCTTCACCTGAAGAAAGGTTGGAGGTAAATGTGAACAGATATCATGGCCAAAGGACTTTCCATGGTCACATCAATGTCCTGTAGAACAGCAGAGGAACAAGACCAGATCAGAAGGCCAGAAGGGTCCCAAACAAACATGCTACACTCATCTCATAAAGTGCTCCTGCTCATTTCATGCAGTGCTCCCTGACATGTCATAGCTGTGTTCATTCCTCCTTCCAGAGTGGACAGAACTCACTGTAGTTTTTAACTGTAAATTTAGTACAAGTATCTGCCCTGTACTTCAGAGGTGGCAACAAGAATCCAAGTGTACACTATGGTGGATGCAGCTTCAAAGCAAACTGTTGTCTCCAAATGCAAAATTTCTGAAAAAAAGCCTAAAAAATGCTGTCCATAGTTTCCAGTTTCACTATTACCAGTGCAAACTGTGCATGCTCACAGCACTTTCTGTCCATAATGTATTATGCATGTGTGTTTGTATGCATGTATTTATCTACTTTGTGAGCACCACTTTAGACAACTTGAGGTATCACTGCTCAATTCCATTTGGGTCTGGGACCTAATCAGGTTGCCAGGGTACAGAGTGGGTGCTTTTACCTGCTGAGCCACCTCAGCATCTGCACCATAACTGAAATCTCTGGAGCTTTTCTTGCACTGCCTTAAGCAAACTCAGGATGGTATGGCCCTCCTTCACTGCACATACTCAATATTAGACTCTCCAATCTACCACTGGAAAAAAATCCACATGCTTTCTGTCTTCAGGGAAGATGTTTCCTTCCAAAGGATGTGTGTACTCTCCTTACCTGTGTTAGAACATGAGTCTTCACTCTCTATGACCCATCTCTGTTATTTTGCCTTTGTACTCACTAACACAATGTCCACTGTTGTTCAGTTACACCATCTCTACACAGACTAGTAGTACACAGCATCACTTGCGGGTGTCTGTGCTGATGTGCTCAGCCACATTTGTAAAAGAAACTTTATTAAAACTGAAAGCACACATTGAAGCTCACACAATAATAGTGGGAGACTTCAACACCACACTCTCACTGACAGACAGGTCACTGAAAGAGAAACTCAACAGAGACACAGTGTAGCTAACAGAAGTTATGAACCAACAGAAAGAACACATACTCGTGGAAACTGCACAACACTCTGCTCCATGATAACTTAGTCAGGGAACACATAAAGAAAGAAACTAAAGACTTTCTAGAATTTAAGGAAAAGGAAGGATTGTGTCCCAAACTTATGAGACATAACGAAAGCAGTGCTAAGAAGAAAATTCAGAGCACTAAGTGCCCTCAAAAAAATTTGCAGAGATGTTACACTAGTAACTTAACAGCACATCTGAAAGCTCTAGAACAAAAGAAAGCAAACAGGCCCAAGAGGAGTAGATTGGAGGAAATAATCAAAATCAGGGTTGAAATTAACCAAATAGAAACAAAGAAAATGAGACAAAGAACCAAAAACACCAAGAGCTGGTTCTTTCATAAAATCAACAAGATAGATAAACCCTCAAGAAAACCAACTAAAGGAGACAGAGACAATATCCAAATTAACAAAATCAGAAATGACTAGGGATACAAAGTAACAGAAACTGAGGAAATAAAAAAATTATCAGATCTTACTACTAAAGCCAATACTCAACAAAACTGGAAAATCTAGATGAAATGGACAATTTTTGTTATGTGTAACAGATACCACATACCAAAGTTAAATCAAGATCAAGTAAACCATCTAACCAGACCCATAACCCCTAAGGAAATACAGTTATTAAAATCTCCCAACCAAAAAAGTCCTGGGCCAGATGCTTTTAGTGCAGAATTCTACCAGACCTTCAAAGAAGAGCTAACACTCCTCAAACTGTTCCACAAAACAGAAACAGAAGGAACACTACCTAACTCATTCCATGAAGCCACAGTACTCAGATACCTAAACCACATAAAGACCCAACAAGGAAAGAGAACTTCTGACCAAATTTGCTTATGAATATCGATGCAAAAATATTCAGTATAATTTTAGCAAACCAAATCCAAGAACACACCAAACCATCTTTCCCCCTACACATTTGTAGCAGTTGGGCAGCTCAGGCTTCCTGTGAGTCCTGTTAAATTGGAGAGGGATATGACTTTGACACTATTGCCAGCCTTTGGGTTCCCTTTCCCCTGTTGGAATGCATATGTAGACTTCAGTGGGACAGGATGCACTTAGTCCTGCTTCCAGTTGATTGTTGGGGTTGGTTGGTATGAAAGGAGGGGTGTCTGAAAGGGAGTAATGGGGGAATGATTTGAGAGAGTATGACTGGAAGGAGGAACTAGAGTCAGGATGGAAACTGAATAAAAAATTAATGGAAAAAAGAACAACAATAGCACAGAAAAGGGCCCAATAAATGGAAAATGAAATTTCATTAAATTAAACGGTTCTGTGCAGATAAAAGATGTTTGCATTACAGGCCCAAAGGATGAGAGGTCATGCTAACAGTGAAATTCCAGTGTGGAGCCTTAACATTTAGAATGTTCAAAGAATTACTATTTAAGTGTCAAAAATAAAAACAATCAACAAATGAACTAATGAACAGCTTTTAAAATGAAAAACAAGACTTTAATAACTAATTTACCAATTGTTCAACGTTCATTGCCTTCAGATAAATTCATGTTAGGAATATGTATAGAAGTCAGGAAAACATTCACCAACAAACAAAATAACCCAATAAATAATAAGGTACAGACCACAACAGAGAATTCACAACAAAGAATTCCTCAATAGTCTAAGCCATCAGATAAATTCAAATTAGCATAACATTGAGATTCCATTTTATCTAACAACACTGATTGGTATCAAAACAAATGAAGAATTCTACGGAAGATGTGGGGAAGGAACATGTCAGGAACTACTATTGGGTGTGTGAACTGGTTCAGCATGGTGGAAATCAGTATAGAGGCTCCTAAAAATAGAACTACCATAAGCCCAGGTGTACCATCTCTGAGCATGGATTCAAAAGATGCAGTCTACATCCTGCCACAGAGATAGCTGCACATCCATGGTAATTGTGGTACTACCCCCAATAGCAAGACAATTAAATATTTTTAAAAAGCCTAAATAAATTCTATTCGAGTTTGCTAGTTTAAAAAAGTGAACATGTAAAGAAAATACTGAGCATCCGAACTGCCAGAGATGATTTGATTCATAATCGGCCACAGGCGTTCTTATGGTTATGAAAAAAAAAGGAGATCTTGAGCACGACCTTGGTGAAGGGTCTCAAGGTCCCCAGAGGACTCTCCACACTGCATGCACCCTAGCACACCCAGGATCTTGATATCACTGGTGAGTGGAATGCAATATCTGTTCCAAAAAACCCAGAGGGTCTTGTGTTAGTAGGAACAGGGGCAAAGGGCAAAGGCAGGCCCTAGCACACCCAGAATCTTGGGATCACAGGGACCAGTCTACACAGGAGAGCACATGGGTGGCAGAAGCAACAGAGCTACTTGGACAGGGTTCCTTTTGGGCCTTTATCCTCAGCCAGGAGACAGAGCTGAGACCCAGACCCATGAGCACCTTCCCTGCCAGAGGAGAATCAGGCCTCCAGGGAGGGCTCTGACCCCAGGAATCAGGAGGTGGATCTGAGATCCAGACTTCTGTGTACCTTCCCTGAAGAGGAGAGCTTACCTGCAGAGAGTGCTCTGACCACTGGAACTCAGGAGAGAGTTGGTCTCTCAGGAGTGCTGATAGAGGCTAAAGAAACACAGGAGGAATAAGCTCCAGCCAGAGACAGCTAAAATATCTAACACCAGAGATTACCTGATGGCGAAAGGCAAATTAAAGAATCTTACTAACAGAAACCAAGACCACTCTGCATCACCAGAACCCAGTATGCCCACCACAGCGAGTCCTAGATACCCCAACACACCCAAAAAGCAAGATTTGGATTTAAATCATATCTCATGATGTTGGAGGAGGAATTTAAGAAGGGCATTAATAACTCACTTAAAGAAATACAGGAGAACACTGCTAAACAGGTAGAAGCCCTTAAAGAGGAAGCACAAAAATCCCTCAAGGAATTACAGGAAAAGACTGCTAAACAGGTAAAAGACCTTAAAGAGGAAACACAAAAATCCCTCAAAGAATTACAGGAAAACACAACCAAGCAGGTAATGGAATCGAACAAAATCATCCAAGATCTAAAAAGGGAAGGAGAAACAATGAAGAAAACCCAAAGGGAAACAACTCTGGAGATAAAAATCCTAGGAAAGAAATCAGGCACCATACATTTGAGCATCAGCAACAGAATACAAGAAATGGAAGAGAGAATCTCAGGTGCAGAAGATACCATAGACAACATGGACACAACAATTAAAGAAAATGCAAAATTAAAAATGATCCTAACCCAAAACATCCAGGAAATCCAGGACACAATGAGAAGACCAAACCTAAGGATAATAGGTATAGATGAGAGTGAAGATTTTCAAATTAAAGGGCCAGTAAATATGTTCAACAAAATTATAGAAGAGAGCTTCCCTAACCTAAAGAAAGAGATGCCCATGAACATAAAAGAAGCCTACAGAACTCCAAATAGACTGGACCAGAAAAGAAATTCCTCCCGACACATAATAATCAGAACAACAAATG
>NC_034605.1:52752753-52754299 GCF_900095145.1 Mus pahari | reverse complement strand
TGAAATTATCCCATGCATCCTATCAGATCATCACAGACTAAGGCTGATCTTCAATAACAACATAAATAATACAAAGCCAGCATTCACGTGGAAACTGAAGAACACACTACTCAATGATACCTTCGTCAAGGAAGAAATAAAGAAAGTATTAAAGACTTTTTAGAGCTTAATGAAAAATGAAGTCACAACAGACCCAAATGTATGGAACACAATGAAAGCAATCCTAAGAGAAAAACTCATAACTCTGAGTGCCTCCAAAAAGAAACTAGAGAGCATACCTAGCAGCTTGACAGAACACCTAAAAGCTCTGAAAACAAAAGGAAGCAAATTCACCCAAGAAGGGTAGATGGCAGGAAATAATCAAACTCAGGGGTAAAATCAACCAAGTGGAAACAAAAAGAACTATTCAAAGAATCAACCAAACCAGGATCTGGTTCTTTGAGAACAGCAACAAGACAGATAAACCCTTAGCCAGACTCACTAGAGGGCATAGGGACAGTATCCTAATTAACAAAATTAGAAATGAAAAGGGAGACATAACAACAGAACATGAGGAAATCCAAAACATCATCAGATCCTATTACAAAAGGCTATACTCAACAAAACTGGAAAACCTGGATGAAATGGATAAATTTCTAGACAGATACCAGGTACCAACGATAAATCCAGATCAGATTAATGACCTAAACAGTCCCATATCCCCTAAAGAAATAGAAGCAGTCATTAATAGTCTCCCAACAACAACAACAAAAAGCCCAGAACCAGACGGGTTTAGTGCACACAGTTCTATCAGACCCTCAAAGAAGACCTAATTCCAATTCTCCTCAAACGATTCCAAAAAATAGAAACAGAAGGCACTCTACCCAATTCATTCTATGAAGCCACAATTACTCTGATACCTAAACCACATAAAGACCCCACGAAGGTAGAGAACTTCAGACCAATTCCCCCTATGAATATCGATGCAAAAATACTCAATAAAATTCTTGCTAACCGAATCCAAGAATACATCAAAACAATCATCCATCAAAATCAAGTAGGCTTCATTCCAGAGACGCAGGGATGGTTAAATGTATGGAAATCCATAAACATAATCCATAACATAAACAAACTCAAAGACACAACCACATGATCATCTCGTTAGATGCTGAGAAAGCATTTGACAAAATCCAACACACATTCATGTTAAAAAAAAAAAGTCTTGGAAAGATCAGGAATTCAAGGCCCATAATTAATATAACATAATGAATATACAGCAAACCAGTAGCCAACATGAAACTAAATAGAGAGAAACTTGAAGCAATCCCACTAAAATCAGGGACTAGACAAGGCTGTCCACTTTCTCCCTACCTGTTCAATATAGTACTTGAAGTCCTTCCCAGAGTAATTAGACAACAAACGGAGATCAGAGGGATACAAATTGGAAAGGAAGAAGTCAAAATATCACTGTTTGCAGATGATATGATGGTATACATAAGTGACCCTAAAAACTCCACCAGAGAACTCTTAAACCTGATAAACAGCTTCAGTGAAGTAGCTGGATATA
>NC_034605.1:52743050-52752263 GCF_900095145.1 Mus pahari | reverse complement strand
ATGCCTGACCTCAAGCTGTACTACAGAGCAATTGTGATAAAAATTTCATGGTACTGGTACAGTGACAGACAGGTAGACCATGGAATAGAATTGAAGACCGAGAACGGAACCGACACACCTAAGGTCACTTGATCTTTGACAAGGGAGCTAAAACCATCCAGTGGAAAAAGACAGCATTTTCAACAAATGGTTCTGGCACAACTGGTGGTTATCATGTAGAAGAATGAGAATTGATCCATTCTTATCTCCTTGTACTAAGGTCAAGACTAAGTGGATCAAAGAACTCCACATAAAACCAGAGACATTGAAATTTATAGCGGAGAAAGTGGGTAAAAGCCTTGAAGATATGGGCACAGGGGAAAAATTCCTGAACAGAACAGCAATGGCTTTTGCTCTAAGATCGAGAATTGACAAATGGGACCTCAAAAAATTGCAAAGCTTCTTTAAGGCAAAAGATACTGTCAATACGACAAAAAGACCACCAACAGATTGGGAAAGGATTTTTACCAATCCTAAATCAGATAGGGGACTAATATCCAATATATATAAAAAAAACTCAAGGAGCTGGACTCCAGAAAATCAAATAACCCTATTAAAAAATGGGGTACAGAGCTAAACAAAGAATTCTCAACTGAGGAATGCTGAATGAGAAGAACCTGAAAAAATGTTCAGCATCCTTAATTATCAGGAAAATGCAAATCAAAACCACCCTGAGATTCCACCTCACACCAGTCAGAATGGCTAAGATCAAAAATTCAGGTGAACAGCTGATGCTTGTGTGGATGTGAAAAAAGAGGAACATACCTACATTGTTGGTGGGATTGCAAGCTGGAACAACCAATTTGGAAGTCAGTCTGGCAGTTCCTCGGAAAATTAGACAATAGTACTACGGGAAGATCCAGCAATTCCTCTCCTGGGCTTATACTCAGAAGATGTTCCAACTTGTAATAAGGACACATGCTCCACTGTATTCACAGCAGCTGGAAAGAACCCAGATGTCCCTAAAAAGAGGAATGGATACAGAAAATGTGGTACATTTACACAATGGAGTACTACTCAGCAATTAAAAACAATGAATTCATTAAATTCTTAGGCAAATGGATGCAACTGGAGGATATCATTCTAAGTGAGGTAACCCAATCACAATAGAACACACTTGATATGCACTCACTGATAAGTGGATATTAGCCCAGAAACTTAGAATATCCAAGATACGATTTGCAAATCACATGAAATTCAACAAGGAAGACCAAAGAGTGGATACTATGCTCCTTCTTAGAATGGGGGAAAAATACCCATGGAAGGATTTACAGAGACAAAGTTCGGTGCCGAGAAGGAAGGAAAGACCATTCAGAGACTGCCCCACCCGGGGATCCATCCCATATACGACCACCAAACACAGACGCTATTGCATAAGCAAGCAAGATTTTGCTGACAGGACCCTGACATAGCTCTCTCTTGTGAGGCTATGCCAATGCCTTGTAAATACAGAAGTGGATGCTCACAGTCATCTATTGGGTGGAACACAGGGCTCCTGATAAAGGAGCTAGAGAAATTACCCAAGGAGCTAAAGGGGTCTGAAACCCTATAGGAGGAACAACAATATGAACTAACCAGTACCCCCCAGAGCTGTGTCTCTAGTTGTATATGTAGCAGAGGATAGCCTAGTTGGACATCAATGGGAGGAGAGGCCCTCGGTATTGTCCTAGTACAGGGGAATGCCAGGGCCTGGAAGCAAGAGTGGGTGGGTTGGGGAGCAGGGCAGGGGGAGGGGTGTAGCATTTGAAATATAAATGAAGAAAATATCTAATAAAATGCATTATAATAGAAAGAAAAAAAAGAAAAAGAAAGAAAAGGAATTTCATTTTCCATACAATTCTAAACCTGAAGACAAAAAGGAACACTGTTTCAGATTATATTGAATTATGACAATGCTAAATAAATAGGAGACAAATTAAGTTTTGCGTCTGACTTGAGATGAGGTGTGATCATAGACAGACATGGATCTACAGAAAACTACAACCTGAGAGAAACAATCCCTAGGTAAAAATTCGAGTTCCACAGACAAGCACAGTTTGTCAACAACTAAGAACCTGAGGAACTCAAGGAAAGTGTCTTGCAGGAGACAAAGGTAAATTGTAGGCTTCTGGTTTCTTTGGAGACTCAGATACCTTATAATGATGTCTTGCTGAGGCTGACCAGTGGAAAGCATGTTCTGCTAAAGCAGACACCTGAAAGAATGTTTGGGTGAAGCAGACACGGGTGAAACGATGTGTTCTATAGTATACATGTGAAAGGATGCATGATGTTTAAAAGGAACATTAGTATGACCCCACAGACAGTGGGAGCTCCAGCTTTGGCTCGCCTTGCTCTGCCTTGCTATCATTGCTGCTGACAAGCTTGTAATGGTTCACCCTACATTTTATTGCTGAACTTAGCCTATGAAGTGTTCTTCAAAGACTCACCAAGGAACTTCTGTTGAGATTCCAGAGGCTTCTTGCTATTTCTTTGAAATTGGGCCCCATTGGCAACCCTCACAGTTTCTTCTGGAATGAACTGCCCTTGCTGATTCATGTGTGGTGTCTGGAGTAGACTGGACTGGAGCAGCTAATTCATGTTTGCTATTTGCTAGGGGACTGAACCAGTAAGAAAGAAGATGGGAATTTTTTAAAAGAACCATTTCCAAGTTGGTCTACTTCTCCCATGTCCCAATAACATTCCTTTTCCATTAGTTCTGGTGGGTGGTGGGTCAGAGGGGAGGGTGAACTCTTATATAAGTAAGTTGGGTAAAATATAGGCCTACACAGAGAAATATTGATGCTCAGAAAGAAAGAACAAAGGATGGACAAATGTCTATTTGTGCCTGATTCAGCAACAGGATTTGGAAGGCAGAGCAGGGAAAGGACACAGGATGGGACGATAGGCTGGAGGCTGGGGAGGGGCTGTGGTACCCTCTCTCCTGCCAGGAGCCCTTTGTGATGAGGAGGTCACAGCTGTGTGATGTGGCCTGAGATTTCCTGACACATCTCAACTTACACCCTAGGACTCAGTAGCCTGAGACCTGCACTGCTGTTCAGAAGATGGAGAATTTTCTCTCTCTGATGAATAGCATTAGTGACACATGGGTGAGTCCCAGCTCCATGTACATAGCAATGAATATGGGCATCGCCTTTGTATGTGGAGCTGGGCTCTTTTTCCTACTACTGCCCTTCCTGAAGGACTGCCCAGTGTCACCACCACCTGAAAGAGAAAGTGACATCTCAAAGGTGAGGAGAATCTTGGTTCACATACAATAGAGCAACAGTCTGTTGTTCATGACTACTACTCCCACATTTCATAGAAATACAGGTGTAGTGACAAATTGTGATATATATATATATATATATATATATATATATATATATATATATATTCCTTTATAAAACTCAGGTGTAGTATATGGGGCTGCTTCAGAATGTTCTCAGCAACTGACTGTGCATTACCTCATGTTCAAGCAGTAGCATGAATTTGCCAACAGCAGAAAATTTCATTGTTCTTATGGCTTTTGGAATTCTAGGAACTTTTCAGAAGATATTTAAATGCTATGTCCTTGAGAGGCATGTTTGCCTGTTGGTTGTTGTTGGGTGTGATCCATTGCTGGGGTTTGTGGCTTGGTAACTAGTCTAGTACACAAAAGAATGAAGGAGATATCCTGGATATCGTGACAATAAAGATTAAACTTACCCTAAGTAACTAAACCTGCCGAATCAGGAGTAAATAGCCTAAGAATAATGCCTTCCCATTTTCCCGCTATCCTTTTTTTCCTTAGTTAGTGTTTGGGGGTGGGATGGGTGGAAGAAAAATGGTGGAGAAAGATGGAAGAAAGATAAACCTACAAAGTAGCTAAATTCTAGCTACAGCCTGGTGAGGGGAAATCTCCAGAAAGAGTCTGAAAGGGCTGACAGGCAGGGCAGAGGTGAGAGTGGCTCTGAGGAGTCTGCCTGGAGCTCCCAGAGAATCTGTACAAGAGGCCACTAAGGACCATTGAGGCTCCATTGACAGACTGTATTTCTGAGTTGGTGGGGACACAGGAGAAGCTCAGAGGAAATCATCTGTCCTCTGTTCAGTCACTTGCTTTGGTCTGTGCTGAGCTGACATGAAGCAGGTGATGAGACCAAGGACCTCAGATCAGGGCTTGAGTCTCCTCTGCTCTGAGGAAGCAGGTATCACCTGACAGCCCAGAGGCAGCTGCAGAGCTCAGCCGTGGGTAGGAGCCTGTCTGAGGGACACTGACTGAGGACATCCCTGGTGAGTGTGGCAGAGATTGCTGCTTTTGCTGCATTTCCAACAAGGCAATAAGGAAGGGAGTACAGTGTGAATGAGGCAAGGATGGGTGAGAGAGAGAGCTCGCTGGAAATGCAGAGTTCCTGTATTCAAGAACCAACAGAGCAGGCAGCTTGTCTACCAGAGAGAGGAAGAACGGACCCCAGTTCATTTGTGTTGTTTCTAAATGGCAGGATGTGAGGATGGGGCAGAGCAAGACCAGGAAGAAAACTGCTACTGGAAAAGGAAGGCTTCTGCTTTCCTGTGGTGAGAAATTCCATCTAGCATGCCCTTTAATGACCAGGGTCATGATGAGAGAGCTATGTTTCCAAGGACATGATATACAGGAATGAAGAGGAACTTCTGGGAACAAAAGCAGAATCAGGGAATACCCAGGTTTTGTGATAGAAAGAAGCTGTGGTTGGCCTAGGATGGGTGCTACATATGGGAGTGTAGTTCAAGGCACTGGACTGATGCTGTGCCGCTGTATAGGGAACTCCATGGTCCACCTGACAGCAGGTAGCTTCAATTCTCCCATCAGTATTTGTCTTTCAGATAACTGATCCTGTGGGCATTATATGTTGTAAGTGGAATCACACAGGCTGAGGGAGAAGCAATGCAATGTAGTAGAGAGATGGGATCCCTCCATGCCCTACTCACTCCATGAGATCCCTCCATGCCCTACTCACTCCATGCGATCCCTCCATGCCCTACTCACTCCATGAGATCCCTCCATGCCCTACTCCCTTTCAGTGGTCCTTGCACTATGGTGCTTGAGCATTAGAGTTCTTGCAGAGGTCATCATAGGAGAGACGCCTCACTCCTCTGTGTTCTCATTCCTTGTCCTGTTCCTACACAATTATCTCCAGGTAGTACAGGTGGAGGAAAAAATGTGGAAGAGACCAAGACTCCAGCACAACCTATGGAAATGTAAGAAATCTTTGTCTTATGGAAAATTTCAATCCAGATTGTGAGCTCAGGGTCTGGGGCTCTTCATACTGAAGATGGTATGCAGGGTGGGAAGGGAAGACAGCTCTGTTGGATGTGAGAAAAAAGAACATGTGATACAGAGGCAATGAGTGGTTGTATGACTACAGGTGCCATATTTGCACAGACTGATGGCCCTCTGGATCCTCTGCTTGGGGCTGATGATTTGGCCTTCTGTCTTTTGCAGTTCCACCAAGCAACTGCTCCAGGACTCCACACCACAACCCGTGTGGAACCCTCTTCAGAATATGGATCACCTTCCTCTCTTTCAGCAGTTGTCTTACCTCAAGATCTTGGAGCATCTTATATGGAAGGAGTTTAGTCACATATTCTGGGGCATTTCCTCTCTGTTCCCTGAGTCAGTTCTGGCTACTGCCCATGTCCTCAGAAACCCTACCTTGTCAGAACGGAAAACTGTGAGGTTTTGTGATGCCTGTAGACCTTCTCCAGCTCTATCACAGGCTCAAGGACAACCACAGCTTTCCCAGGACCTGCCATTGCCTCTGAAACTTGTGACACCAAGCTTGGAAGGTGTGACTTGGTTCAGAGAAATGGAAGTGGTCCCAAGCTCTACATCAAACCAAATGCCTCCTTGGTTCAAGAGAAGGACCTGTGGAATAGTATGTCCTACCACTGAGAGAGGGACACAGACACCACTGCCAACTGAAAACCAGTCCTGGCCACATGGACTGTATTGGAAAGACAAAAACGGTTCTGATATCCAAAAACATCAAGAAGCTATTTGTAAGCCCACTCAGACCTTGTCGAAAGGAACCCAGCACACTACAGGCATCAGGTCAGCATCCATCCTTCCTGAGAATTGTCAGATCACCCATAACAATGAGGAGTCACAGAATGAAGACAAGGCACCTAATATGGAAGAACAACAAGGAACACCTGTCACACTCCACCCATCTAGGAAACTGACCCAGTTTCAGAAACATTTCCCAGCAAACGGTCATCGTTATTATAAAAGCAGGCCTCAACTCTCCCAGCCTGCCAAACCCTCCATCCTCAACTCCAAACCCTACAAACGTAGCAAAATGATGGAGTCTGTTCCCGTGGGGGTGCCCGTAAAGAAGGACATAGCAACCTGTGATATACATAGCACCATCAAGAAGGGCATTGGTCTAGGAGACAAAGATGTGCCTTGCACTTCAAACAACAGCCCTGGGAAGGGGCTGAAATCCAGGAACCCTGCACTGAGCACAGATGATTTGTCCTACATGAACCCTACAGAGCACCATTCCTTCCTTGACTCAAACACTGAAAGGAAGCCGGAATCAAGCAACACAGAGCTTCCAGAGAAACACAGAAGGAGACCATATCAGGAGAACCTTGAGGCAAGGGATCTGACCCCACCTGGAGTTCCAGCCTCAAACGTCCCCCAGGATAGCTTTCCCTCCTCACCCATCTGTGATTCCAAGGCTGAATATCACTCCAAGGCTGCCAGGGTCCTGGAAAATTTACATCACCAGGATCCAGGAGGGACAAGGGTGCAAAGTATTTCAAATGCCAGGCTGGAGAGTGCTGATTTCCCATATTCACCTGGAGAGGTTCAGGAGACCCAAAGAACACCTCCACCTGCTGCCAGCCATGGGCCCTCAAAAGCCCAACCTGATCCATTGCAGGATCCCCAGAGCCGAATTATCCAATGCACAGGAAAAGGCAAGCTACAACCAAATACCAACCCCCAAATGCTCAAGCTTCCACCATGGAAGAGGTTTACGGATGTGGACTCAGGACAACCCTGCTGGCGTGTGATAGTGATTGACCCTGAAGAAAATATCCCACCTGCACCAGCCAAACAAAGCAATATAGTGGAGGTGAAAGAAAAGATGCCTCCTCCATGGACAGTGAGTCCGGGATCCATTGACATTCACAATGACCAAGCCATCAGTATGGATCCCAGGAACTTTGGATCTTTAGAGGCCGACAAAAACCCAGGCCATCTCCAAACACCTACCCCACAGCACTCAGAGGACTCAGGACTAAAACCACAAGCATACAGTAAGGTTGACTTGATATCGAAGGAGCAGCCAGAAGCCTGGCTTGTGAAACATGATCCAGATGGACCAAGTACTGTACACCCTGCCAAGGACAGCTTGTCTTCACAGGACTCACAGTTCAGCTCCCAGAATACATGCCAAAACACCCAAGCTTTCCAGGGCTTAGGTGATGTCCTCATGAAGACACATGAAAGGGTGGAAACTAAAGAGATCAGTGTCCTGAAGGATAAAATCAAACTGTTGGATCCCAAGTCGCTTCATCACCATGAAGAGAGGAAGAGTATTATAAGACCTACAGGCATACCTCAGGAAGAAAGCCTTGGGAGAGTGAGGCCTTCCATCCCAAGCTCCACCAAGCTCAATGATACAAACTGGATACCAGGAAAAGGAGAGACTACTTCAAAATGCTCCTGGAAGAACATCACAAGGAATCTGTTACAACATGAAAATAGCAAAAAATACAACAGGCAGGGGGATTCTTTACAGAATGATAACCCCCCAGCATCTGCTGTCCAAATGCAGGAGGTTGTAACAAGATACAAAGCCATCTACAATATGGTAGCTGAAATACAATCCCTCATGAATATTCTTGTCCAGATCCTGGAAAACACTGAAGGGGACCAAACAAAGGTACAAACGTGTAAAGTGGAATCACTGACATCCCAGCTAGGTGGCTCATCCCACCCTTCGGAGGGTCTGTATGACACAAATCATAGCAGAGTACCAAGCAGAAGGAGCTGTGGCCATGCCATCCGTGAGATGCATAACTGTCCCTTCACATACAGAGGAAATGGAGATGAACTGCAGTCAGGGATTGAAGACCTGAGAGCCTATGATCAACATCGGAACCAAGTAAAGAGGGGGATGGGCATTGACCAGTTCCACATGCCCGAGGAGTTTGACCTTCCATGTAGGTACAGCAGCAGAATTGGAGACAAACAGGAGCCAGGTCTTGCAGACAAGAGAGCCTGTGACCTCCATAGAACAAAGATTGTAAAGGGCCACTGTCCACATAGAAGGTCTGAGGTGCAAAAGCATTCATTCAGATACAGAGAAATTAGAGATGAACAGCACCCAGGTGTTGACCATAGAGCCTTTGACCCACATCAAAGTACAACAAAAGGAATGGGCTGTGGCTGGTTTCTGAGTCCCAAAGAGAACCATCCAGTCAAGCACAGGAGAACTGACTGCTCTTGGCCTTCAGTTGCTGCCCAGCGACTCTCTGACCCCAGGTAGACCTTACCAGAATAGTCAAGGAGCTTGGGGCTCAGGCCATCCATGCCTTCCCATACCAGGATTTTCTAGGAGATATCCCATCTGCCCAGCCATTGATTTCCCCCATGCCTCCTGGTAATAAACTTGGTTTTGTCCCTGCAAGGAAACTTTTTCTTTCTGGAGCTCTTCCTTGCCTGCTCATGGCTCCTTCACAAACAGGAGCTGCTTCCTGGTTCATGCTCCTGTCTTTCAGCACAGTGGTTTNTGTCCTACAGTGATGGAGCAGGGGAAGGACAGCATTGCTTCTGCTTCAGTGCAGTTTATGGAGAGACAGGGCACATGGGAAGGCACAGTCACTTGCAGGTGTCATCCTCATACAGTCCCATCGCTGTGCAGTTAGTATTAATCTTGCTATCATTACAGAGACAACAAAAGACTATACTTTTTCAGGATGAGCCAACCATGTAAAGACCCCATTCAGGTCTGTGGCACAATGTCTGCCCTTCACTGTCCCACCTTGATGTATTTGTCACTGACAGAAGGATGTGCAGAGACAACAATCACAAACAAATCCACTCCAAGGCAGGAGAATCTCTACCTGCATTTCTAGGACAGGCACAGAGAACACCTATCCCAGGAGACCCTACTCAACTTGCTGCAACCTGAGCCCCTATCAACCCTTACCTCAGCCTGGGTGATA
>NC_034605.1:52740348-52741561 GCF_900095145.1 Mus pahari | reverse complement strand
TGACAATAGCACTGACACTTACCCTCACCCATATTCCCTAGCTGCACTGTGAGACTTGCCATCCCAGTACCAGAGAAAGTCTTCACATACGAGGAGATGCACCATCCCTCCGGGTCCCCACCTCAGGGTCTTGCTCAGCCTGACCCTCTGGCTAGGTTCTCCATTTGTACAGGTGTAGGTATAGGTACACAGAGGCATAAGAAGGCCCAGAATCTCACACATCACAAGAGGGCTCAGGAATGCTGGGGCTGTGCTAGTCTCCTGTGCCCTGGGCTTCCTGGAGAGAAATGAAACCCCCAGGACAGAAGCCAGATGAAGCCTGTGGGAGCTAAGCCCGGCAGCCCCTCTGCTCAGCCTGGGTGATAAAGTAGTGTTTTCCTCCTCAGTTGTGGTTTGAATAAAAATGGTTGCCATAGGCCCAGAGGGAGAGGAGGGATGACCTCCTTGTAGATGTGGCCTTGGTAGAGGAAGTGTGTCACTATGGAGGTGGCCTTTGAGGACTCATAGGCTCAAGCCAGGCCTAGCGACTCGGTCTTCCTTCCTGCTGCCTGCGGACCCAGATGTAGAACTCTCAGGTACCAATGCCACACCATGTCTGCCTGCATGCTGCTATGCTTCTTGCCAGGATAATGGACTAAACCTCTCAACTGTAANCTGGCTCCAATTAAATGTTTTCTTTTATAAGTTTTGCCATGATGTCCCTAACTAAAACAGTAGTCATTGTTTGCCGCCACCACCACCCTGCCCCAAACCCTCAGAGATGCCACACTGAACCTGCATCCCTGTACTGTGGGGTGACTCTGGTGGCATCTGAGGGATGTGTCACCCTGATCAGGACTCTCCTGCCTTTCCATCTTCTCAAGCCTATGTGTGCAGCTGTGGTGTCCATGGGCACGAAGCCTCTGCCCTCACAGGACAGAGCACTAAATCTAGTGATGGGACCTTTGGCTCTGAGCATCCTCGCTCTCTAACACCATCCCAGTCACCCTTGCTCTTGGCCTAAACCATACGCCTAGGGAAAGTTCAGCTCCATCACAGACTTTTGAAAGCAAGCAGAGCCTTCAATCAGGAAATACTATTTCCTAAGAGCCCTGTTAACTCCAGAAAGGATGAATTGCTGATTGATGGGAAAGCCAGACCTAAGAATTCTGAATATGACTCATACCCTTGTGACCTTTATACATACACAAAGCACTAACACTACACTCAGGGC
>NC_034605.1:52733906-52738613 GCF_900095145.1 Mus pahari | reverse complement strand
TGTGTGTCCCCAAAAGAGAGCTATGCTGATTGTATTCTGTTTATGGGGTTTCTGAAAAATGTGTACTTTGGCTGTATTAGAGAAAAAAATCAGCCAATTAGTTTACTCCAATAAGGGTTTAACGCATGCTCTGTGGAGATGTTATTCTTTGGCATTCCTCCCAGATGGGAATTTCTTATGCCACTCTTCAGACAAACAAAACAAAACAAAACGAAAATCCCTTCCTGCTTGGGAACATGATTCCAGAGTTAAGAATGTGCCTAGTGCTGCTAGCTAGAATTTTAATATATGTATACATGTGCATATACATATACATATGCATGCATATACTTATACACCTGTGTGTGTGTAAATAGCTATGTAAACCACTGTTCCATATTTCATGTAGTCCATAGTAGTAGTACATTTTAAATTTTTATGCACATATGAGGGTAAGCTGCTGTCTGAATAATTTTCTGTAATGGTTTAAGCAGTTGACCTTTGCAGTTGAAGATTAATAAACAGACAGTGCTATATAGGTGCGTACTTTACTGGTCCGCGGGACAAGCTATTTTGTGGGGTCCGAGGGGGATCAAGCCTAAAAGTGAGAAATGGGCAGGAAAGAAATTTGGCCAAGCAAATTTGTCAAGGCTCCATTTATTGCCGGCTTGAACTTTGGTTATAAACCCTGTGAGGGAGAATGGGGACGGGTTGAGAAAAGATCACAAGAAACAGAGTGAAGGACGAATGGTGGGATGCTGACTGCAGACTTGAAACTTCTTGTGATTTTCTCAGAGTCTTGGCGTCACTGGTCTGGAATGCAGGGCAGCTAATCTCAGAGTCCCGGATCCTCCCAGGTGTCAGCTTAGGACAGAAGTCAGATGATTTCTATGAGTAACCTTGGGAGGAGGGAGATAGAGCAGCCCTGGGAAGGAGGGGGCAACTCTGCTCTCAACAAAGGACAATATGGCTCCCAGATGGGGGCTGTAAAAGGCCTGGTTTATCTCAGTCTTGTCTCCAACATCATACAGATTCACAAGTTAAACCCAGTGTTTTTTTTCCTTCTTTTTTTTTTAAATTAGATATATCCTTAATTACATTTCAAATGTTATCCCCTTTCCTAGATTCCCCTCTGAAAACCCCCATCCCCTCTCCCCTCCCTCTGCTGCCCAACCAACCCACTCCTACTTTCTGGCCCTGGCATGCCCCTATACTGGGGCATAGAACTAGCTTTTAAAGGTCGATGCCAATGTGTTTTAGCAGTGGGGCAAGCAGCTAGGCAAGTGACTCCTGGGACCACCAGGCCTGAAGGTACCTGTCAGCTGAGATCTGGGAATCTGGAGAACTGGATCCTTCAGGAGTGCAGCTTCAGTTGTACATTGCTAGTCTGCCTCCAGTAGGAGGCCTAGTCCCTGGGATGCAGACCCTTCACCAAGCCACTGCCCTGACTAGTGATCCCCACCCCTTCACAGGATCCCAGAGCACAGGAACTGGGCAAGTGGGCGGGGCTTTCTTCTTTGGGGCGGGGCTAAGAGGAGGGGGCGGGACTGTAAAGTGATTCTGTCAGGGCGGGGTCAGACTGCTCAGTTGGAGCCTCAAGTGAAAGGGTTCTAGGTCTTCAAGCAGTTGATCTCGTGTGCAGCAGTTGGTTGTTGAGTCCAGGGGTCACAGATGTTGGAGTGCAGTTTCTTCTTGCTCCCCACTTTGCTGCTGCCACTGACAGCGCAGCTCAGCAATGCACAGGCTCTGCTGCCCCAGGGCCTGTGTCCAGGGCGCCCGAACCTGGGTGAGCAGCCCTGGAGGGGCACAGAAGGGCCAAGGCCTGTCAGGGAAGCTGCACCAGGCCAGGCTAATGGACGAGGAAGACTGAGGTAGAGTGAGTTGACATTTTAAACTGCAGCTTACTTGCCATTGTGTTTCTACAACAACCGCCCCCCACCCCCGCCCCGTCCCCAAACAGGGTTTCTCTGTATGATTCTGGCTGTCTTGGAACAGCCTATAGGTCAGAGAGATCCACCCAGGGACACTAAAGAATTTTTTTATTTTTAGTTATTTATGTCCCAAANGCTGCCCCCATCATCCCTCACAGAGTTCCTCCTCCATCCCCTCCCTTTAGCCTCTGAGGCAGTAGCACTCTCCCCAAGCCCCAGTATCCCCTCACCCATGTAGTCACTGCAGGATCAGGCCCACCCTCTCCCACTGAGACCAGACAATGCAGCCCTCTGCTACATATAAGCTGGGGGGCCGTGGACCAGCCCCTTGTACTCTGGTTGCTGGCTCAGTCTCTGGGAGTTTCCAGGGGTCCAAGTTGGTTGACACTGTTTGTCTTCCTGTGGGGCTGCCATCTCATTAAGGGCCTTCAGTCCTTCCCCTAACTCTTCTACAGGGGTCCCCAACCGCCATCCAAGGTTTGTCCAGTGTTTTGTGAGTATCTGCATCTGTCTCAGTCAGGTGCTGGGGACAGCTTCTCAGAGGGGCTGCTAGGCTAGACTCCTGTCTGCAAGCGCAATGTAGCATCATTAGGAGTGTGCCTGCCCATAGGATGGGCCAAAAATAGGCAGGTCGCTGGTCAGCCATTCCTTCAGTCTCTTCTCCATCTCTGTCCCTGCATTTCTTTTAGATAGGACCAATTTGGGGCCAAATGTTTAATGTCCCGACCCGCAGTACACGTTATTCCATGGTCCTCTAGGGGGATCACAAACCTAGAGAGAAATGGGAATAAAGAAAGAGATGGAGACCATGCATGCTTGTCATAGTCTCATTTACTAAGGGAAAATGCTCAGTTTTTATACAATACAGCAAGGGGTTAGGGAGTGATCAAAAGAAAGCTCTGTGAAGGACAAATGGGGAGGCTAATTGGGAGTTTGAAACTTTTGTGATTTATCTCANTTCCTTGGCGTCACTGCTCCGGAACATCGGGCAGCTTATCTCAAAGTCCAGTTTCTTCTAACAGCCCAAGGTGACAGATCCAGGCAGCTCCGGAATATAGGAAGACTCCCTCAATCCTTGATGTTTGCTTAGGGTCGGAATCCTGCTGGTTCCCACAAAATGGCCTTGCAGAGAGAGGAGACAACTGGCTCTTAACAAAGAACTATATGGCTCTCAGCTGCATGCTGTAAAAATGCCTGGGCTGTGAGATGCCTGGGATGTAAGATGCCTGGGATTTCTCAACCTGGTCTCCAACAGTTTTACAGGTGGGTTGATGACCCCATCCTTCCACTGAGGGTCTTATCTGGCTACTGGAGGTGGTTCCTTCAGGTTCCATGTTCCTACTCTGGGGATTTACGCTAAGGTCACCGGCACTGACTCCTGGGAGCCTCCCTCATCCCAAGTCTCTGGAGCTTCCTAGAGAACTCTCTCCCGAACCCCACCCCGGCCCAGCAGCTGCGCGTTTCCGTTCATTCTCCTGGCCTCTGGGCCTCTCTCCTCATCTCTCCAAGACTTGTATCAGGAAGGGGTGTTGGTTTCTCAAATGCTTTTTGACATCTAGTGAGACAATCATGTGGGTTTTTTCCTTTCAGATTGTTTATTTAGTGGATTACAATGTATTGAAGGATTTTCATTTGTTTAACCACACTGATATCCCTGGGCCGAAGCCTACTCGATCATGGTGGATACGTTCTTTGATGTGTTCTTGGATTCAGTTTGCAAGTATTTTCTTGAATAATTTTGCACCAATGCCAATGAGGGGAATGAGTCTGAAATTCTTGTTCTTTGTTGAGTATTCATGTGCTTTAGGTATTGGGGTGACTGTGGCCTCATAGAAAGAGTTTGGCAGTGTTCCTTCTGTTTATATTTTGTGGAATAGTTTGAGAAGTATTGGCATTATCTATTCTTTGAAAGTCTGGTAGAATTCTGTGCGAGAACCATGTGGGCCAGGGCATGTTTTGGTTGTGAGATTTCAATGGCTGATTCTATTTCTTTAGGGGTCACAGGGCAGTTTAAATAGTTTATTTGGTCTTGATTTAACTTTACCAAGTAGTATCTATCTAGAATATCATTCATTCATTTAGATTTTCCAATTTTGTGGAGTACAGGCATTTGAAGTAAGACGTAATAATTGTTTGGATTTCCTCAGTATCTGTTACGTCTCCCTTTACATTTCTGCTTTTTTTTTTTTAATTTGGATACTGTCTCTCTGTCTTTTAGCTAGGTTGGCTAAAGGTTTGTCTATTGTGTGGACTTTTTCAAAGAACCAGTTCTTGGTTTCACTGNTTGGATACTGTCTCTCTGTCTTTTAGCTAGGTTGGCTAAAGGTTTGTCTATTGTGTGGACTTTTTCAAAGAACCAGTTCTTGGTTTCACTGAATCTTTACATTGTTCTCTTTGATNCTCATTTATTGATTTCAGCCCTGAGGTTGATTATTTCCTGTCTTCTAATCCTCCTGGGTATGTTTGCTTCTTCTTTTTTTTCCTGGAGCCTTCAGATGTACTTTAAATTTGTTAGTATAAGAAATCTCCNATTTCTTTATGAGGGCATTAAGTGCTATGAACTTTCCTCTTAGCACTGCTTTCATAGTGTCCCATAACTTTGGATATGTTGTTCCCTCATTTTATTTAAATTCCAGATGTCTTTAATTTCTTTATTTCTTCCCTGTCCCAGTGATCATTAAGTAAGGAGTTGTTCAGTTCCCATGAATATACAGCTTTCTTCTTGTTTCTGTTGTTGTTGAAGTTCAGCTTGAATCCATAGTGATCTGATAAGATGCATGGGGTTATTTCAATCTTA
>NC_034605.1:52725364-52733377 GCF_900095145.1 Mus pahari | reverse complement strand
GATAGTAATTACTTCCTGTTATTTTGATGTTGGTGGTGGTTAAGTTTGTGTGTGTGTGTGTGTGTGTGTGTGTGAGAGAGAGAGAGAGAGAGAGAGAGAGAGAGAGAGAGAGAGAGAGAGAGAGAGAGAGTATTCTATTGGTTTTAATGGTGGGGAATTATTTATTTCCTGTGTTTTCTTGAGCACAGTTAGCCTCATTGGGCTGGAGTCCTCCTTCTAGTATCCTCTGTAGGGCTGAGTTAGAGGAAAAATATTGTTTGAATTTGGTTTTCTCCACCTATGGTGATTGAAAGTTCTGTTGGCTATAATATTCTGGGCTAATGTCTGTGGCTTCTTACAGGCTGCAAGTCCTCTGCCAAGGCCCTTCTAGATCTTAGAGTCTCATATGAGAAATAAGATGTAATTATGATATGTCAGCCTTTATATGTTAATTTGCCTTTTCCCTTATTGATTTTAACATTCTTTCTTTATTCTGCATATTTAGTGTTTTGATTATTATGTGATGGTAGTATTTGCATTTCTGGTCCAATCTATTTGGTGTTCTATATGCTTCTTGTACATTTATAGGTATATCTTTCTTTAGGTTAGGGAAATTTCCTTATATGATTTTGTTGAAGATATTTTCTGGACCTTTGGATTAGGTATCTTCTTCTACTCCCAATATTCTTAGGTTTGGTCTTTTCAAATGTCCCAGATATCCTGGATATCTTGTGTCATATCCTTTTTAGATTTTGCATTTTCTTTGACCAGTACATTGATTTCTTCTTTTGTATCTTCTATCGCTGACATTCTCTCTTCTATCTCCTCTATTGTGTTGATGATGCTTGCATCTGTAGTTCCAGTTCTCTTTCCTAGGTTTTCCATCTCCAAGATTGCCTTAGTTTGTGTTTTCTTTATTACTTCTATTTCCATTTTCGGGTCTTGGACAGTTTTATTCATATCATTCATCTGATTGATTATATTTTCCTGTATTTCTTTATATTTATTTGCTTCCTCATTTAATGCCTTTACCTCTTTGAATGTATTTTTCTTTATTTCTTTAAGGAATTTATTCATTTCNTCTTTAAAGGCCTCTATCATCCTTATATGATCCTCTTCTTGTGCTTCAGTTTCATTAGGATATCCAGAGTTTGTTGCAGCAGGATAGCTGGTACCATATTTCCCTGGTTCTTGTTGATTGTATTCTNATGTTGTCCTTTATGTATTTGATTTTCCCTGGTTTGGGCTGGATCATCCTGGTGTCAGCAAGACTTCTTGGGAAAGTAGGGTGAACCATGAGCCAGATAATAGAGATTAGGGTACCCTACTCTGTTGGCTGTGCCTCAGACAAATGCCATTGTGCAAGCTATGTCCAGGGCAGTACTCTGCAGATTGTGTCCCAGTCAGACCCAGCTGTAGTGGTGGCAGATCCAACTAGCATTGGTGGTCAGTAGGGTTCCGCGCTGGTTTGTTTAGGGGCTCTGAAGGCTTCCATGGGGGTGAGAAGTACGCACTTATGGTCCTGCAAAACTCTTCCAGACTGAGGAGCTAGGCCCACTAAAAACTTTTAAGAAGTTTTCTGTTAGATTAGGTTACTTGCTAGGTCAGTGGTTTTTCAACCTGTGGTCAAACCCATCAGAAAACACTAATTACTGATGGTCTTTGGAGCCAACACACCACTCAGTATCAAAATTACGGTTATGAAGCAGCAAGGAAAATAATTTTGTTTTGTGGTCACGACAACATGAGGAACTGTATTAAAGAGTTGCAGCATTTGAAGGTTAAGAATCACTCATGGGTTAGACAAACCCATGGTGTAGGCTGCCATGGACCAGTCGGGTATGGGGGTCCCTGGTTCTTGAGGCTGGTTGGGTAAGGATTCAGCACTGACAAACAGAAACACAGAGGAAAGTTTGTATCTGAGTGTATTTTGTAGCTCTCAAACAGGGGCTTTTATGCACAAAGAGACAAGTATTACAACTCTGAGAAGACGTGTTCAATGAAACAGTCAAATACAACGGATATTGTAATAACCATTTGGTACTGTNAAATACAAAATCATCTAAGTATTACAACTTCTAAAAAAGTATATTCAATGAAGCAATCGGGTAGAATGGATATTATTATAATCATTTGGCACAGAAAGATACAAAAAAAATCATCCAAGGCTAGAGGCAAATTTCCAAACAAAAGTTAATGAATTTTTACGATCAATTACTGTTTGATATCTAGTCCCTGTTTTTCTGTAAATCTTCAAAGCATAAATTTAAACTGTTTTAATTCTTTTTATTTAAGGCTTTCTTAAACAATACACCAAAACCTACTTCCGACAACACATGTGCAGCCATATAAAATTTTATTGTTGGGAAAATTTATATTTATCAATACTATCTTATACATGATTTATAAAGTGAAGCACTGGTTTTCTCAGGGATAAGGTCATGGTTATTATTGACTCCATCTCAAGGAATGGTTTCTTACCCATTATTCTTGCTTAAGATCTTAGCCTAGGCTATCAGAAACACCTCATAAGTAGGAAAAGGAATAAAAAAGATAAGACCAATAAGTTGCCAAGAGAACTATGGCTCAAAAATTTTTCTCTGGGCAAGAGTTCCACAGACCAGTTCCAGTAGGCCTCCTTCCTTTGAAGTCTGTCACCTCAGTCTGTGGAACTTGTCACACAGATCCTACTGGGGTTGGCGTGGAGGTAGGCAAAATATATAATATGTGAGAATTATTATTATGCTGGGAGTTAGTAGGGAATGTGCATATTATTAAAATACAGGTTGTTGGTGGAAAATGTGTGTTTATGTTGCTTAGTATTTGTTCTGTACAGAACACAGAATCATATAGTAGTTATTTCCAACAGTAGAACCCTAGTTTTCAATTGGAATAAGTACACAACNTTTATTTTTGAGAGTGTTCTTAAGAGTTCTCGTGTTATTGTGTAGGTAAGTCCAGCCACTCCTCTGCCTTAAGATATGCAGTGNCATCAAGGGTTCCAGTAGGACATTATTCTCTTCCCTTTTACTCCTTGCTTCCATATCCTCTTCCCATGACACTGAGGCCCTACAGGAGATATTGGGAGGCTTGGGCCCTGGCAAAGGCAGGAGAAGGCCAAGGAAATCTGGCTATTTGCATACTTTCCTACAAACCTACAGTATCAGGTATATAATTTCTTCTTATTTTTGGAATCCATGTACTTTATTGGTTGCTTTCCAAATTCTTATTTTTAAGAGTTTTTGTCTTCCTGTGTCTGGACTGAGCTGGGCCTTACTATGGAGATCAGGCTAATATTGAACTCTTGATGTTCCTGCCTCTACCATGGGGGTCCTGGCATGATAGGCTTGCCTCAATCACACTTAGACAATGCTGTAATTCTTCACTGAGTTTCTATTCTTTGCCACATTTGGATATTTTCATAATGCTGCTTTCAAAGAATGGNTTAGGAAGGACACCATCAGCTTTTGTGCACTGAAGTGATCGCAGGAATTGGAGGGCAGGAAGCTGTCCTAAATCCTGGCACTGCCAAAATGAAAAAGAAGGGAATTGGTACAGTTTCTTCTAGTTTGAGGAATTTACCATTTATTTTATACAGTATGGGCCAGGCAGGCTAGTACACACCTTAATCCCATCACTCAGAAGGCAAAAGCAGGCAGATTTCTGTTTAGGCCAGCCTGTTCTACATAGAAAGTTCAGGCCAGCTAAGGCTATATAGTGAGGCCTTGTCTCAAAAAAAAAAAATTAAGGTGGGGCCAGTAAGCTGTTTCTCTAAGCAAAGTTACCACCCAGTCTGATGATCTAAATTCAATCCCCAGTACCCACAGGGTAGAATGACAGAAATGATACTCACAAGTTGTCTTCTGAACTTCGTAGGCACAGTAAAACACACACACACACACACACACACACACACACACACTGTACAAAGTAAATTTCATAAATATGTGTTCTCCAAATGAAAAGGAAATAGACAGAGGAAGAGGAAGACAAAGGAAGAGGGAGAAGAAGAGCATAGGGAAGGGAGAGGGATGGAGGAAGGAAGATTTAGTCGTCTAAACTGGAATGTTCATAGAGCTGAAGTTCTGAGGATGTGACTCTGTTTGTAGGAAACAGTGAGACTATCAAACAGAACAGAACACATTTAAGACCTAATAGTCTAAGCAAAATGGTATTTCTAGCAAAATTATATTCCTATAAACCAACAAAAATATGAAAAGGAAACTAATTATACAGTTTCATTCACAAAAGACTTAAATATTTGGAAATGAATCATTACAGAGAGGAAGAGAAGCTGTAGCTAAGTGGATGCTGGGAATTATGAAACCAGTGATCCTCCCCAAGTCACCTAAAGTTCAGTGCTGACCCCCTCACAATCACTGCAGATGTGCTGGGGGAGTGCAAATTTGGCAAGCTAATCCTAAGATTTACATGAAAGTGTGAAAGACCTAGAATCGCCTGAACATACTGAATTTTAAAAGTAAAAGGTAAAGGAAATTGCATTAATCAACAGTTTACATGAGGAATAGAATCTGACCAAGACATTTTTATAGGATTGTGTAGTAATGTTCTAAGGATACTGCTTGAATATGCTTATTAATTTTCCAAACCTAGAGTTTGATAACAGAGTACCTAGCAGCCTAATCAGGAAACAGGGCAGTTAACGTGCAGAAGGAGCTATTACAAATGTGAGAAAGAGCTGGTGTTCTGTAGTTGTAGTTGGTAAGTACGTCTTTCAGATTTGGCCTCAGCATTTAAGAAGCCAGGCCTGCTTTGTTGTTGTTGCTGGTGGTGGTGGTGGTGGTGGTGGTGGTGGTGGTGTAGTTTGGTTGGGTTTGGTTTTGGTTTCTAACTATGGATAGATACTGTAGGTAGTTGCTGATGGAAGCCAAGGTCTTATCATATATACTCAAACCTTTATAACTTGCAAACGCTTTCTAGTTTCTTTTCCTTTTTTATTAAAATAACTTAGACCTTCATAACTTGCAGAAGCTTAATCTTTATACATAAACCTTTCTATATTTAAACAATTTCTAGTTTTCATCCTTATAAAATTTTATTTCTTAATATCGTGCTACATGATAGAGCACTAACAAATAAATTTAAAGTCAATTTGGTACTTAACACAAGAAACAAATTTCAATCATATATGAACAGGCAGCTTATTTATACATTTAGTCATATATAAAGCATATCTTAATAAACTAAGATTTGGAGCATTTTTGTTTGTTGCAGTTTTATTTTGATCATTTTTATTGTGAAAGCGAAACTTAACCTAGAGATCCTTAGTAAACACTATTAGATTGAGAAGAAACAAATTTAATATGTGTGGAACCAAGGGGTTTGAGGGGGAAAGGATGTTTATGTCAGAGGACAATGAGCCTAGAGATAGCAGGCAGAAGAAGCTGGCATTAAGATGCAGCAGAGCCTACTGCACATCTCCTCTGCTTCTCAGGGTTGCAGAGTAGGAGTTTCCCAGGGATGTTTGTAGCTGCTGTGATAGAGAAGAGAAGATGAGTCAGTCAGATTAGCCTCCAAGAGTGTTTAAGGAACTGGGTAGACAGGAGTGAAGACAGAAAAATAGACATGGAGGTAGGTATAGCAGAAGGCATAGAGAGGTTACATGGGGAACCTCAGACCATATTCCATTCTGTCTTACGAAATTAAGTCAGTTAAGATACTAAAATCCAAAGTTCAAAATTCTGGCCAATGATTGTTATCCATTGTATATTGAGGCCAAAGTGATATTGAGAAGCAAAGAAAAGTTGTTGGTCTCAATTCTTCTAATTGGAGTATCTTTTGGTAAAGATAATTTGGATCCCATAGCAAGGTGAAAGGACTAAGGTAAAATATGGGAGTCAAATCCTGCCACCCAAGACATCCTTTGAGTTTAGGGATTGATCAAACATGCCACCCAAGACATCCTTTGAGTTTAAGGATTGATCAAACATGTCTGGAAAGTAAAAGAGAGAATTTTACCTGATGGGAAACAAGAGATTTTGGGGCCTGTGGAAAATTCCCAGAACTTTCAACTGACTGAGTCTCAAGATGAGGTGGGGGAAGCTTCTGGAGTCCTGGAGATCTAAGAAAGTACCTCTGATTTAGGTCTCATGAGTTACCTTCTCCAACTTTTTGACTGTGTTGGATGTGTGGTCTGGTCAAATAAAAAAAATAGCCTGTTATCTGGAGGTCAGACAGGTGTGATTGTAAGGGAGAGGGACAGAAGCAGGTCTAAAGATAAAGTTGGAAAACAGTCTTTTTCGTGAAAGGTTAAAACTGATCATCTTTTCTCTATCCTGGCTAGCTCCCAAACAAATGAGATGGACTATAAGATTTCTTTTAATCTTTACAGAAATAGCTGAGCAATTATTAAACTATTCTACTCTTCTAAACTAATCTGGCTACTTCCCAGCAGAAATCCCCAATATACTTGCATTTTACTACTGGCCTGTCTCTCTCTCCACTCAGTATGTTCCCATGCTGTCTCTCCAACCCTCTCCTCATGGCAAATTCCCTCTTCCTCTATCTCTCCTTTCCCCCCTCTGGCTGGCATATGAAGTCCAGTCCTATTTTCTCTTCTGTTCAACCAATGGCTGATCAGCTTTTATTGACAAGTCAGAATGTTTACACAACTTTGAGATGCAGAAGGAAAGAGGGAAAAAGAAGAAACGGTCAAGAGCAGAGGGAGCAGGCAGGCTTTCCCTTACCATGGGACAGAACAGGTCTTATTAAAAGGAACAAAGCTTTTTTCTTACAAATGTGTGTTTGATTCATTTATTATTAAAATGGTAGATTCATAGAATAAGCATTACAATGCCATATAGGGATTGCAACCAGATATGGGGGGCAGAGAAATCAGCATTTGAATAATACAAGAATAATCCTTAAGTAGTGCACAATAATATTATGCCTACAGAGGCTAGCTATCTCCCAAGAATATTTGCTGGGTTTACACAGAGCTCCAATAAAGCACAAAGAGCCAGAGACACCCTCTAGGGGACTTTCCCAGTCACAAAGACAGTGGCCACAAAGATTAGAAATCTCAAGTAGTCTGCTGTCTGTCTAGCCTTTATATTGAGATCACCCGGTGTATCTGTGCTCCTGAAGGAATTGGTTCCAAGAATAGACAAGGGCAGTAAGGAAATTAAGAAGGAGGGCTTAGAGCCACTAGTGGACAGTGGCCCCAGAAGCGTTCCCAGGTTTTGGCACCAAAATGTTAAGTTTAGAATGCAAGGTTTAGAAGCAAAAGTTGGGAATGTATCAAGAGTCTGACCTCAAAGAGATGAGGCTGTTCTTATTAGCAAGGGGAGACTGTCAGAAGCCATAATGGGACAAACTCATAACTAGCAGGTGGTCATCATGAGATGGCCTGTTTCAGATTATTATATAATCTTCGACAGGTTTGCCCTTATAAAGCAAGGCTGTAAGTGATTCATTTTGGGAAAGATTCCTGCTATTACTATGCTTTTCCTGTTATTATTAAGCATATATAACAATCACTAGGCAGCAGCACACCCCTTTGGAGCAGATCTCTGCAGATCCACAAAGATGCACTGTCTTGTAGTGATGCTATATAGACAAATAAATGACTTAAATCTTAATCATGATTCCATTAGATGAAACTATAGATACTAAAAACAAACCTAAGAGAACAATGTACATCTCTTAGATGATGTGCTAAGTGCCAGAGAATGCAGAAGGAAAGAGGGAAAAAGAAGAAGCGGTCGAGAGCAGAGGGAGCAGGCAGGCTTTCCCTTGCTATGGGACAGAACAGGTCTTATTAAAAGGAACAAAGCTTTTTTTTTTTTAACAAATGTAGGTTTGATTCATTTTATTATTAAAATGGTAGAAGCTTTTTCTTTCTCTATGCAATAAAGATTGATCTCATTTTTCATCCAGAATGAGTGAGTTATTTTTGTACCATTGCTTGGTCTTTTGCTCCATATACATATGTAAGTATGGATGTGTGTGTGTAAGTATGTAATTTTGTGTGTGTGTGTATGTGTGTGTGTGTGTGTGTGTGTGAGAGAGAGA
>NC_034605.1:52709257-52725314 GCF_900095145.1 Mus pahari | reverse complement strand
GAGAGAGAGAGAGAGAGAGAGAGAGAGAGAGTATGTAATTGTGAGAATGCATGCAAGCTGGACCCAACTGGTTTGAATGGAAATGCATAAATATTCAAGCATAAATCTGTATATGAATTTATGTGAGTTTGTGCATATTTGCCTATGTAAAAGTTTTTCCTTCTGCAAGCATTGCTCTCTTCTCCCCGTTCAATGGAAGTTTATTGCTTCAAACTTCCCCCTATCCCACCAAGCAAGAGCCATCTAGACAAAAGGAAAAAGGCTCTAGCAATAAATCCTTTACTTTATCTCCTGCTGTTTTAGGATGAGGTGCTAAGTGCCAGAGAATGCAGTCTCTGGCCTCAGAGGAACACAGAAGGCAGGTCAGCTACAGTAGCATAGTTAACTTAGCCTTAGATAAGTTAACCAGATACAGTAGCATAGTAACTTAGATAAATATACTTTTATTATTATACAGCAACCCTAAATATCTCCTAAGACAAAGTCTTACTCTCTGCTGATGCTCTTCCCCCTCCACTGCCTCAAGAAGAACCAACAAGAAAGAAGACCCCCATGATGATGTCGGTGCCCAGCAGGAGACACTCTCCTGCAGGAATGGTGGGTCTGTAAAAAGGAGGGAGCTGGTCAGAACTCTTAATGGGAGCACAGAGGGGAGCTTGGGGATAAGGAAGTTGATACAGGGGTGGAGGGTACATGAAGGCTAATAAGGTCTTAAGAAAGAAAGACTGTCTTCATGGTCTCATATTTTGGGGGAACTGTTTTGCTTAGGCAATGGGGAATATTTTGAGAAACTGCCTGTCTCAACAAACAATCCTTTCTTAAATATGGATATGGCTGAGCAGTAAGAGTTGAGTAATAACAGCAAGACAGTATAGACTCGGGGGACTTCCAGTTTCCTTGACTCAGGTATTTTATCACTTACAGACTGTTCCTGCCATGGAGGATGCCAGGCCCTTCAGAGGAGGTGAACTTTCAGCCTGACATCCAAGTGTGGGGCAGCAGCAAACAAGGGGAGACCCTGACCTGCCTCCAAGAGCCCTGAACACCCAGGATCCAGGTAGGAGCTTGGGGCCTTCAAGACAGAGAACAGGTGTTATGGAGAGGGCTCCAGTTCCCTCTGCTCTCCACCCAGCTCCAGTTTGGGGGCTTGTGCTCATGAAACAGAAGAATGCAATGGGACATGATAGAAGATCATGCATCCAGAATGAGAGCTAGCAAGGAACATGTCCCTGCCATCCCTGCCCTGTGCCTCTCTTAGCATGGGCACACCCAAGACAGGAACATGCGTCTCCTGAAAGCCTGTTTACCATGTACTCAGTCTAGGGAGATAGGTAACAAGATGCAAGAATATGCATGGAAGTATAAGAACCCCCAAAGCTGAATAGTTTGCTAGAGGTGACAGCATGCTTCACATAGTCACCTGGCCAGGAAGCCCATGAAGAGAACTGAGCTGCCCCAGTTCATCAGCTAAAGAGACCTACTCTTCTATAGGCCCTGCTTCATGGACTACTATCAACTTTGCATCCTGATTTTGGAGTGGAGTGATCCACTTCTACCACTACTGTCTTGATCCACAGTCAACCATTATCATCATCTCCTGATCCTGTTTCAGGGTCATGAGCAGGCAAAGACACTATTCTATTCTTGTGTCCTATGTTGGGCTCCTGTTTGGCAATTCATCAAGGAGCTAGGCTCCTGTCTAATGCAAGGACTGTGAACTGCCATAAGGAGAGGATCATGGAGTCTTCTGTGTTGTTAGTGCCATTTAGACTCCATCTGTGCTCTGTAAGAAGGAAGGGATCATGCATAGAATGAAGCATGAGCAACCATATGCATCACACTGTAATAATGTAATCACAGAGGATGAGGACTCATTGAGCTCTGTGTCTATAAATCAAGCACCACATACAAACATACCTGTACAAGCATCCAGACATAGAAATGAATGTATATGTATGTCTACAGTCATACACACAGTATAACAGTACATGGACAGTCCCCAGTCATTTTCGTGTACTGGGGAGCACTCTTGCCTGCTCCCTGGCATTCTATGATCAACAAGTCATAGAATAGTCAGTTACCATGAAGGACACATGAGGTAGGGGAACAAAAAGGATATCCATTAAGTTTTTGTTTCATTTAGTATTTTATAGTTATCTAAAATATCTAAATAGTTACATAAAACTAAAGAAAAGAGTGTAAAGATACTATTTTATTTTAAAAGTAATTGATTATATCTAAAGTATATAAATCAGACTTAAAACAAACAAAAATAACCAGAAAAAATAGATTATTGTGATGGTTAATTCTGACTAGCATAAACCATTTCATGTTTCTGAGATAAAAAATATTAGAAATACTGGATTCAGCACAGTGGACCATCTGTCCAACATGGGGACATCTTCCAACCTTCTGAGGGCTTGAAGGAATTTTATGGTATGTGGAGAACACTGCCTGTCTGCTTAAGCTGAGACTCTGGCTCTTTTTGTGAATTTTCAGAGGGATCCTGTGGTTGACATGGTACTTGCTGTTGCATTTCCTCCAAAGAGGTATAGCCGCCTTCTCTCTAGTGACTGCTTTGTCTGTCTTTTAAACAAGACTATAGAACCTTTCTCTTTGAGCATTTTGAACTCGTTTCCATTGTTCATCTACCCAACGTAAACAGAGTCAAAGTCAATGATAACTCACTTCAGGAGTTATCCTACACCTGGATTAGGAGGCATGGCACATGAGGTACATTTCTTAGCAGAATCAAGCTAAGTGCACCAATAGACATCTAATAAAACAAGTATCACGTTCAATCAGTTGTGCAGGAGCCTTTCAGTACAATATTCCTAGACAAAAATTATCGATTATTGAAGGTTGAAGAGGTTTCTATTTTTTAATGATCAAATGATAACCAGTAATTTTCTTTTCTTCTTCTCTTTCTTCTCATCCTTATTTTTCATCATTTCTCTTCCTCCTCCTCCTCCTCCTCCTCCTCCTCCTCCTCCTCCTCCTTCTCCTCCTCCTCCTCCTCCTCTTCCTCCTCCTCCTCCTCCTCCTCCTTATCCCCTGCCCTGTCTGACTGTGTCTGTGTACAGGTGCATGTGTTTACATGTGTTTAAAGGCACAAGCATGTGTTTGGTCTTATGTGAGTAGGACAGAGGTCAGTATCAAGTCACTCTGTCACTCTTTACCTTATTTTTGAGACTTGAAGCTAGAGCCTGACAATTAGTCTACACCATCTGCACAGGGAGTTCCAAGGTCTGTCTGCTTCCATCTCCTTAGGGGTGGGGTCATAGGCACACACTACTCTGCCAGACTTTTCTGTGGTCACTGGGGGGGTCTAACTCAGGTCCTCCTGCTTGTTTTACAAGAATGCAGACTATGGAACTGTCTCTCTGTGATAAGAGGGGCAGATTTGGGTGGTGAAACTCTCATCAGATGTCTCATGAGCCTAACACTGGCCACAAAGAGCAGATTGTTCACACCCTGAGTGGTCAATCTCTGGTGCAAATATAAGAAGCAGGAGAGGCTGGTGGCAGAGTCCAGCCTCTGTGTAGTTCATAGGACTCGGGAGAGCCTATGCACTCAGGTATTAAACAGTCCCTGTCATGGTGAACAGCCTGGGGGACCTGGGAAAGTGGCAGGGAACATTTTCCCTTGACCTGTGCTGAGATCGGAAGTGTGGAATTGAAGACTGAAAGGGGGTGGGTAAGCAACCACGCCCAGTGCTTCCAAAGGCCCCAAGGCACATGGGACTTGGTTTCCTGGAGGTACTGAAGAGAAGAGGTCTGGCTGATTGGGATGGTGTTCCTAATGGCTCCCGGGAGCTAGACCTGCAGGGGCTGAGTCACTTCCTACTGCCTCAGCCTTCCTAGTGAGGAGGGATGGGCAGTCTGATAGTTCCACTTCTCTGCTTCCATGGTACTCAGCCTGATTCCTTTCATCCCATGTCCAGGCTCAGGGGCCGGGCTGTGAGATGCTTTCAGGGCTTAAAAGTCTTCTCCAACCCAAGCAGCTCAGAGCACTCCTCACCAGTGTGAGCTCAGTGTCTCGCTTTGGTCTACTGAATCTGAGAGGGTCATGGGGTGGGAGTCATTGACAATGAATTTCCCACCTGTTTGAGCCAGTTGCCACAGGGGCTGTGGCACTGGTTGGTTTACTGACTTTCAGAGTGGTCAGAAATCCTTTGCCACCTACAAATTGAATACTTGGTGGTTTTGTTTTATATCTTCTGTGGCGAGTGTATGGGGATGTGCTTGTTTGTTCTTTTTCTGAAACATAGCCTCACTCTCTAGTCCAGGCTGGCGCACTGAGGAAGTCCTGCCTGAGGTGGTTGAACATGGGTTTGGGGAACCAAATTCAGGTTCTCTACAAGAGTAGCACCCCCCCCCCCAAAGGATCTTTTAAGAAAACAGTCAAACATTAGAACTCTAGAGGCTTCTCACATCATCCTGTGCTAGTCATGAAGGGACAAGTCTGAAACTCTTCAGTGATTTTTTTTCCTGGAGCATCTTTATAGGATGAGAGATTTTGGTGAAATTTCTCTTTTGGGAAAATGCAGAGTCAAAAGCAGGGAGTGCAGGGGGCATATGCATTGTTCAGCACCCATTATGATGCATTCTCCAAGGGAATGCTCTTCTAAGACCCAAGATATTCTGGGATAGGAAGGTGAAGGTTTAATCAGGAACTGGTGTTGGAGGAGAAACCCCTTTGTCATGACACACAGCAGGCAACTGACATTTAGGCCCCTGAAGGGCTGGCTGTCTTACCATAATCTCAGCAAAACACACACTTGTGAAATTCCTCAACAAGATGAGTGTAGAGTGGGCCCTGCACATTCTTCAACATTCGCTGCCAATATGGGTTGGGAATTCATGCTTCTATATCTAGGTGGCCCTATCTATAAGTAGGAGATACAGTCAAGCAACTATGAAAAAGGAAGACCATTCCAGACAAATGGATAGCTTAGCACAAAGTCCCATGTTCAAGGAGAGTTGAGATTGCATCTTCTGCAGAGAACCATGTGTTCATTTTCACTGGTGGTCAGAGACTAAAGAGAGGCAAGTACAGAGCCTGTCTCCTTCCTTTGTGACCTCTGCTGTGTAGAGACACCAAGCAGTGCCTCTCACTCCAGGCTTGGGCTTGGCCTGGCTGAACCTAGTTTTCCTGGCAGCAAGCTCTGGGGTCAGATGGTCAGAAATGGCTTCCTACCAACATGCCACCCTGGAGCCTCTGTCCTCGCACCTCCCACCTCCCTTATGCTTGTCCAACTGAGACAGAGCAAAGACAGTTTCAATGCTGAACATATCAAATAGAGCCAGCAGAGCTGAGACCCAAGAGGAAGGCTGGTGGGTCTCTGGAGCTGACAAGTGAACTTCTGACCCCAGCCTGGGGCCACAGAAGACATCATGACTAGGCCCAAAGGCCTGTCTCAGACTTGACACAGTTCCCTGACACAACTTGTTCATTCCTCAAGAACAAGCTCCTCTATGTCTCTGATAAGGTCCATAGTGTTTCCTCCATCTTGAGGGGGAAGTGTGTAAGCTGCAGTGGAACTGTGAATGGGAAGAGTCTGCTACTCAGAAGCTGATGGTGACCACACTGGCTCCCAACAGCAAGGCACGGAGAAGTGGGGCAAGGGTGTGCAGGGCCCAGGAGCCTCTTCCTCACCTGAGCCTCTGCTCTTAAATAGCAAACCAAAGAATACCTTATAGACAGAAATGCAAATTCTGTAATGTTTGCACTAAATGATTCCTGACATGCCTTTTCTGTAGGGAAATACAGATGTGGCAAGTCCTTAACAGGCCAACAAACATCCTCCAGGGCACCTCTGCATTCCGGAGAGTCACTCTCACTTCAGGACCAGCACCTGGAGCTGGATCCCCCCCAACTCAATCCTATGAAGGCAACAGAAGCCACTACCCTTCCTAGCCCTGTCTTCATTAATCCGCAGCAGATCCAAAGGTCTGCCCTGGTGGACTCCCACACATTCAAGCCTTCTCAAACTACAGTGAAGCTACTTCTTGCTTCTAGCCCTGATCCCATGTAGGACTCACCAGGTAATCAAGATTCCGGAATGTGATGTGACAGAGTGGCTGGGTGGTGACAGCACATCCTTCATGCCATACTGCTGGGGTGGTGATTCAGCCACTCCATTCAGTGTGATCAACTTCTTCTTCATAAAGACCCAGTGACAGAGAGTCAGAGTGAAAGCCTGCAACCAAACACATATACAGACCAGCTAGGTCCTCCCTAGCCACACCTCTGCGGTCCCTCAAGTCTGTCATTGACCTTCGGCAAAGCAAACCAATGTCCCTTTCTTTGTTTAGGGCAGCATAAGCGACCTCACATCTCCTGTGTCTTAACTTCGGTCAGTGTTCCATCAAGACCAGGCTTCAGAAACCCATCTATTACCACAAGCAGATACTTAGTGAGCTCCAGCTTAGCTTCAGGTATATGATGCACACACATTAGGCTTCAAGATTCCCTAGCAGCTGAACAGCCTCTGCTGACTTAGGGAGCTATTCCCTGCCTAGAAGATGCCCAGAACCCTGCATACACCTTACTCAGCAGGGATCTAGACACTAAGGTGGGTGCTGGGCACAAAGGAGTCCCTTGGCTGCTGGCCTTTTGGAGGCCATTCGGGGTCCTATGCCTGCTAAGGCCTACTTGCTTTGCCTCAGTGTAGCAGAAAAGTCTGATCATTTCAGTCAAGGGAACCCAACCCCTTAGGGTATGCAAATGGTACTAGTTTTAGAATCATGGGAGATGGGGAGGGCAGCAACATGGGAAGCACGGAGGAATGAGGCTGTGAAGTCAAAGACACAGGTGTTGGCAGATCAGCCTGAAACATGGTCAAGTATGAGGAGGGGCAAGCCGCACTGAAGGTTGTGGGTTCTCGTCTCTCCTACCACAACCTTCCTCAGCTCCCCAGGACAGGAGCATATTTCCAGGGCAGCATCCTCCTGCCTTGTATTGGCATATACTAGGACACACCAGGATCAGTGCCCCAACCCTCCTACTGCTGGCCATAACCTGTCCCCTCCAATTTTGCTTTTCAAGGGGAGTTTGCTCCTGCTCCTGCTTGTCCAGGGTCCCTGGTCCTTCCCAACACACTGTTTCTCTTCACTTCAGTGATTTTAACTGGCTCAGGACAGACTCCACCCCTCTTCATTCCCTTTGTATTCCTTCCCCATTCCCTTCCCTTTTCCTCTGACTGGATATGGCCCAGTTCATTTCTGGCAACAGTTAGTGAAAGGGAAGGTCAGAGGGGGTGAAGGGACCAAACTAGTAAGAAGCCTAAGACGGGTGTATGTGTCTGTCCAATTCCCTGGGCAAGTATTCCAGGCCCTGTGAGTGGCTGATGCCACAGGCACTGCAGGAACTGGGGAGGTCGAACTTCATCAGGTAGATGTAACATGAAACCACCTATCTATGCAGCAAGCAGTGTGCAGCTGAGTTAGGTGATGGAGCAGAAAGCTAGAAATGCTGCAAGAGCCTGTGCCCGAGGCATGTGGGTACCCAGAACCCTGGGTCACGAGGTCCACATGGCTTAGCTCCCTCCTATAATTTTCCATCTGCACCAGGCCTGTAGCTCAACTTGGCCTTGTGTCCTTTACCATTTCAAAGCAGAAAGACACATGAAAGGGCTTCGGTTCATGACCTCGACATAGAAGGACTTAGCACTGAGCTACCCCGCTGCTGTCACCTAGCTCCCCACCTGGCTTATCCTTTATGAACCCTTGCTCCATCTTGTCAAACTCTCCTCCCTCCCTCCCTCCCTCCCCGTCCTCTACTTGCCATGCTTTGCTCTCTGCTTATGACTCATCTTTGCATGTTTCTATGTAAGGTGGTACTGTGGCATTGTTCCTTCGAAGTGAATTGATTTCTTCCGTTTTCTACCCTGTGGGTGTATGCAGTTTGTCAATGACAAAGGCATTTCCAAAACCAAAGTTAAAAAGCAATGTAGAGGTGCACCTTTGTGACCTGACCTACTGGGTTTCCTGTGGGTCTCTCCTCTCATTTCTTTATAGCCCTTACTGCAAGGAGTTGTGGCTCACTGTGGAATGGGCACACAGCAGCAGAGTGTTCTGAACACCCAAGTAATTCACCACCTCATCCCCTTCTAGGCCTTGAGCATCTTCTAACCAGGGCCTGTGTAACAACCTGGGGCTGATGGATGGGTGTGTCTGGCCCAGTTGTTGGTTCCATGGGATCAAGTTCCTATTCTTTTCATTTAACCCTGTGGTTGTTGCATCCTGGACTGACTTTGGAGATGGCAGATTATCAAGTAGGGTGTCTCCCAAAGTCACGTTAACTTCAGTGTCCGTCAGAATACTGCTATTGATGTCAACAGTCACAGCATTACCTTCTAGGTCTAAAAACCTGGACAGGGTAACTTCTCCAGACAGCACTGGGGTATCAGTCATGCTGAGCCTAGTGCAACCCTTCCTCCTTCCTTCCTCGTCATCCTCCTATAGGTGATTCTTCACAGGTGATACAAAGATTGTAAAGGCAGGTACACAGTATTATTCAAAGAGGGGGTGGGGGTAGGGCGAGGGCTGGTCCCTTCCTAACAGTTTGTTATCCAGCGTATGCCTGTGACCTTGATGGCCTGGGCATCATCCCTTGACAAAAGCCTCTTTGCTTCAAATGACAAAGCAAGTATCAGCTGTTGCAAAAAGTGTGTTTCGGGGCTGGTATTTAAACAAGGCTTCACAGTCGGCAGGTGGCTTTTCCCACAGCCCAATTGATGTTTCAATATATTGAATGTTGCTGTGACCCTCATTTAGTAACCTGTGTTTTACTTATGACACAACTTCCTGAAGGCTGTATCCAATCATGTACATGGTCTCCATGGCCATGAGAACTATTTCCTTGGATACATACCAATGGGTGTTCTCACAAGGTGACCTTTTGCCATTCCATACAAGTGAAGTGGGGGAGACCAGTAGCACATGTGCAATAATAACTTGACTGAGTTTGGACAAGTGATGGGGATGATGATACATTGTGGTGGCAGTGAGCTGGTCTACACATGAAAGGTTGTTTCTAAGTATGGAAGTTATCCTGTGAGCATGACATAGAGGATGCCTAAGTTCCATGTGTCAACAGTAAAGCCATTATAGGGATTCATATTTCTAGGATCTTATAGAACAGAGAGCCACAGACCTTCCCCAACAAGTGCACATCTGAGTTTTGTAGCCAAAGTCACAAGCTCTGACTTCCCTGTTGCATTCACTAGGATGTTTTCTAGTTTTATATCTCAGTGGTCATGTGTCTTTCCTGCAGGAACTGAACTGGTGGTACAGCCTGCTGGAGAGTTGGTCCTGCTATCTCCTCCATTATAAAGCCCAGCTCCTTGTGGCACCTCTCTCTGGATCTCCTCTTGACACACATACCATTATCATATAAGTGGTTAATGGTGTGTCAACCATGTGAAAGAATTTGATGCTGTTCCAATGATTTAATGAGTTCCACCTCAGAGGTGATGTCACTCAGGGCATTATTGCTCTTCTCCAGGACCTGGCCAGTTACTACTGGTTTATGTGTGGGAATATAGCGTGCCAGTTTGACCTCCCTGAATGCACCACAGCTCCGAAACAGTACATTCTGGAATCATTTTAAAGGTTGCCCTCTTCATTGGGCTTGTCATGAGACTTGCCTCCATGTCCACAGTAGCACTACATGATGCTAGGAAGAAATATAAAGCAGTTCAGAAGTTTATAGCTATGGATTCTATGTAAAATCTGAGAGACCCCAGACAACCTAATGATACACCTTAAGGTGATAGAGAAATAAGGACAACCCTAACCTCAAGGCAGCATATAAAGGCACAGCAAAGATCAAGGACGAGATCAATTAAACTGACACTTAAAGGACAACACTGAGACGGAAAAAAACAAAAAGATGCTTATTTTGTAGACAAACAAAATTAGCAACCCTAACTGAGAGATAAGACAATTAGAGAAAAAAAGGTGATGTTTCAACAGCTACAACCAAGGCAAACATTAGCTATAGAAAAGTGTTCTTCAACGATATGAACTAACCAGTACCCCCTGAGCTCATGTCTCTAGCTGCATAGGCAGCAGAAGATGGCCTAATCGGCCATCACTGGGAAGAGAGGCCCCTTGGTCTTGCAAACTTTATATGACCCAGCACAGGGGAATGCTAGGGCCAGGAAGTGGGAGTGGGTGGGTAGGGGAACAGGGGCAGGGGGAGGGTATAGGGAACTTTTGGGATAGCATTTGAAATGTAAATAAAATATCTAATAAAAAAGAAAGACAAATATATATATATATATATATATATATATATATATATATGATATAAAAAAAGAAAAGAAAAGTGTTCTTCACGGCTGATTCAAGAGGATCATTAATATTTTGGATTAATGATTCCAGAGAATTAATATTTTGACATTTTATACTCTTAAATTAGAAAACATGAAATTGCTAGACTTATGTGAATATTGAAATAATATGAAATAAAAATACTTCAATGGGTCAATAATAAGCAGCAATATTGAATTAGTAATAAAAACAGCTCACAACAAAAAAGAACCCAGGAATCCTGGACTCACTGAAGCTATCAGACTTTACAGAAGAAAGAACACCAGTGATCCTGAAAATATTCAATAAAAGAGACAGGAAGAACACCCTCAAACAAGTCACAAAGCTATTATGACCCTGCTCCCAAAACCAAATAGGGACAAAACAGAGTGTAATTTCCCTAATGAGCATACATACAACTGTCATTACTGAGAGCACGTGATACTTTACATCCAGTTCAACAACACACTAACAAGATGTCTCCACCCAGGAATACAAGGATAAGTTCACATACAGACATTGACCAGCAGCATAGCAGGCTAGGAGGAAAGGGGAGTTCCCCTGCTCAGCTACAATGAGAGGTGAATGAACGGTTACCATTTTCAGGAAAGTAGATGGATTTAGAGATAATTTTACATGGCACAGGCCAATTCCACCAATGTGTAATATTTCTGTTTTGTCTCCCATGGACCATGAGCATTGAGTGAGCTGCAGTTTAGTAAAAGGGAGAGTGTCAACCTCACCGATGTGGGTGGGGGAGTGAACTAGATCAGGAGGCATGGTCACAGTGTAGCATAGTCAGATAGATGAATACCTCACTATGTATATATAAATACAAATCAACCAACTGTATAAACTGAGGACATGATCACTCCAAGGTATGGAAGAGGGGCAAGGTTTTTATTGTAGATAAGAGGAAGAATACAACCAGAGGCATCTGGAAGAGTCCACAGCAGGGAGAGAAAGTAGTCTATTCAAACAAGCTGAGTTCAACTTCCCAATAGCCAACCAAGAACCAGCCAATAGCTTTTCTGTGGTATAAGACAAGACCAAGGCCCAGGCAATGCTTTGTATGGACTAGTGTCTACCATATTTCCCATTGACTCCTTGTGATGTCACATAAAATGGACCAATCAAGCCTTTGCAAAACCCACAGTGGTAGTAGTGGTAGTGGTGTTTTTATGACTTTCTGTCCCCCAAACATGATCATGACTGTGATCAACTCACTAACAAGAATTAACTTAAAGGAAGAAGGCTCAGATTCTTCAGGTGCCAGTTAAGGGACGGTATTGGGAATACCTCATAGCTTGAAGATAGGAATATTGCATTGGCGATACCTCTATTTCCCCAAGGATACATACAATGCTTCCTTCTGGATCCCATGTCTAGAGATTCCACAGTGTTCCAAACAGCACCACCCGCTAGACCCCAAGTGTTCAAACATATGAGAGAGTCAATGAAAATTCCACATGCTGATAACAGTGACACTGTCAACTTCAATAATAATAAAAGCAACAGCAGTGATAAAACAAACTTGGGAAGTTTTGTGCATCCCAAGGTTATGGACACCAATATATTATTGGTTAGAGTGAATGTAAAAGATGCTTCCGTGGTGGTTCACCTAAGTCCAAAATTTATGGAATAATTCTGGTTTTTACCTGGTTTTAAAGGGTGGTACCCCCTCACTAACTTCATTGCTGGGAAAGATGTTCTGTTTCCCACTGACCTTAAGGCATGTGATGAGTATCTATGGGCCTCAGAGAAAGACAATTTTATCACAATGTTCCCCTAAGACCCTCAACAGAAGCCCAGTTGTCCAAAAGAAACACAGCAGCAGAGTGTTCCCAGCACCCAAGTTATTCACCTCCTCACCCCTTCTAGGCCTTGAGCACCTTCTAACCAGGGCCTGTGCAACATTCTAGGGCTGGTCGCTGGGTGTGTCTGGCCCAGTTGTTGGTTCCATGGGGGACAAGCCCCTATTCTTTTCACTTAACCCTGTGGTTGTTTCATCCTGGCCTGATGTCAGGGTCCAGCCTCAACACAGGATCAGAGTTCTCAACTGGAAGCAGGGATATCTGGAAGGTGCATAATAAACACAGACTACTTTTTGGGTACAAGCCAGCTGACAGGCAATTTTTCAAGGCGTACGGTTTCTCTCTCTTCTCTCTCACCTTCTCTCTCACTCTCTGTTCTTTCTCATTCTCAGCTCTTTCTCTCTTGCTCATTCGCTCACAGCTTGAGGCTGTACGCACACTGCATTCTGCTGCACACTCAGCATTTCTCCTGTGAGCTTCTCTTTTCTCAAACTCCCACACTCCTACCCTTTCACTCTCACACACACTCTTCACACACTTCTCACACACTCCTCACACACTCACCACATGTACTCTCCTCTCTCTCTCTCTCTCTCTCTCTCTCTCTCTCTCTCTCTCTCTCTCTCTCTCTCCATACACACCTGTCTCTCACTCATTTCTTCACATGCTCTTCTCATGCTCTCCTGCCTTTTTCTTGCCTCAATCTTTTATTGATACTCCAAAAGCAGGTAGAAAAAAAAGACATTGTATAACCGTTGCCAAATCAAATTCAAAAGAATAACCATGTCCCACAAAGAATCAAGGATTACAATTGTTCCCCGAAGTTTCAACCTTCCCTATTTCCAGGCCTATAGCCAAAGTAATAATAATTGCAAATTTATCGTTATTTAAACTTTAACTTTTGACTTATTATACTTCAGAGCTCAGAGCTCTGAGGTCAGCTACTTGCATTTTTCTGGGAAGCTCTATTGATAGATTACATGAGGAAAACTGCCAGGCAGTGGCCAGAAAGAATCAAGATAACCCTTAGTGCAGTAGTTCCACTAGCTTTCTGTTTCTGCACATTGCACACAATGATTTTTCTAAGAGTGTTTTGACTTAGTTTTACTAATATAAGATTTAACATATTCTATACTTGCTTATCCAGGAACCACTCTTAAATGTTATGCAAAACTTATTTCATAACTTCAATAGTTTTTTCCTTTCTTGGGGTCCCAATGTTGGCTCTATTTCATTTTCTTTTTTTTTCTTTAGAATCTTACATGCATTTATTTTATAATATTCTGATACACTCATTATTCATACAATTTTCTTTTTAGAGAAAGATGTGGTTTTAATATGGAATATTTGAGAAAAATTAAGGTGGCACAGGAGATGAAAGCACTTGCCATTCATATCTGACAGCCTGAGTTTCATCCCTGGAATTTGTGGTGGAAAGAGAGATCTGACTCCTGAACGCTGTCCTCTGATCTCAACACAGTGCTGTGGGTCCTGCATGCCTGAACATATCCACAAGGCAGTAACAGCTGACATAGTGGCATTAATAGTAATATATAACTGGGGATATCTAGGTGAGCAAGTAGTAGCTTCACATTCCACACAGACTTAGTGTTTTCATGCAGGATCCTGTCACTCGAAACCAGACTGTCAGTCACTCCAGGGACTTGTCAGTAGGGGTGATCTTCCTGCGTCAGACCATAGTTGGTTTCCCCGAGGAACTTCCTTCTTCACTGCTGTTACAATTTCCATTGTTTTGTGAAAAGTGCATTCAGGCCCACAGATCTGGTTGTTCATCACTTGACTGTGGCACATGTCTTGGTTTATACTCACTAAAGGAGTACCACAGATGATGGCTGTGTTGGGGATGAAGCATTTTCTTAATGGCATAGCCAGCAAACTTGTCTTGTATGTTCACAGACTGGCCTTGGGTATGTGCATCGGTAGCACCTGCTTTTTGAATGTCTTCCAGGCCATTACCATTTGCTCCATCACTTCCATATAGAAGGAAGTAAAATGGCAAGTTTCAAAATACTTGGGGACTTCCGACATCTTGATCTTGTATTGGGTAGGGGACATGCTGCTACATTTCACTGTTCCAATGCATGTCACCAGCAAGGAGAATCTCATGGAGAAAATGAATCTTGCCTACTGTGAGGCAGTTGGCAACAGAGTCACAAATCCACTACATCTCATATTGTGGTTATCCTATGATGTACTGTGTTTAGGGCTCATGCTCTGGTTCAGTAGCTCCATCATCTTTATCCTGAACGACACAAGCACCACTTTCAACACATCCACAGCAACAATTACTCAGCCATGTCCTCCTCTGAGTCCAGAGCCACCCAAGGCATCCTTGCCTTAGTGAGTCCCTTTGTACTATCTTACATCCCCTCCTCTGTCTTTTCATTAACCTTGGCTGGTGAAGATCTCTGTACTAATGGCTGCTTGGTTTCATACGGCCAGTCCTTTCTTATGTCTGGCAACTGCAGGTTCACCATGTTCATCTCTATCTGCTGCAGAAAGAATGTATACTTCTCTAGACTGGTCATATAGCTCTATGGTTCATAACTTTTTCTTTATTTACATTTCAAATGCTATCCCCTTTCCTAGTTTCCACTCCGAAGATCCCCTATCCCTTCCCCCATCACCCTGCTTCACAACCCACCCACTCCTGCTTCCTGGCCCTGGGATTCCCCTATACTGGGGCATAGAACCTTCACAGGACCAAGGGCCTCTCCTCCCATTGATGACCGACGAGGCCATCCTCTGCTATATATGCAACTAGATCCACGAGTCCCACTATGTGTTTTCTTTGATTGGTGATTTAGTCCCAGGGAGCACTGGGGATACTAGATAATTCGTATTGTTGTCCCTCCTGTAGGGCTGCAGACCCCTTCAGCTCCTTGGGTACTTTCTCTAGCTCCTTCATTGGGGACCCTGTGCTCTGTCCAAAGGATGACTGTGAGCATTCATTTCTGTATTTGCCAGGCACTGNCAGAGCCTCACAGGAGACAACTATATCAGGCTCCTGTCAGCAAAATCTTGTTGGCATCTGCAGTAGAGTCTGGGTTTTGGTGGTGGTTTATGGGATGGATCTCCAGGTAGGGCAGTCTCTGAATGGTCATTCCTTCAGACTCTACTCTGAACATTGTCTCTATAACTCCTTCCATGGGTGTTTTGTTCCCCCTTCTAAGAAGGATCGAAGTATCCACACTTTGGTCTTCCTTCTTCAGTTTCATGTGTCTTGTAAATTGTTTATCTTGAGTATTCTGAGTTTCTGGGCTAATATCCACTTATCAGTGAATACATATCATGTGTGTTCTTTTGTGATTGGGTTACATCACTCAGGATGATATCCTCCAGATCCATCCATTTGCTTAAGAATTTCATAAATTTATTGTTTTTCATAGTTGCACAGTACTCCATTGTGTAAATGTACCATATTTTCTGTATCCATTCCTCTGTTGAAGGACTTCTGGGTTCTTTCCAGCTTCTCGCTATTATAAATAAGGCTGCTATGACCATATTGGAGCAAGTGTCCTTATTACAAGTTGGAGCATCTTCTGGATATATGCCCAGGAGTGGTATTGCTGGATCTTCCAATTGGACTATGTCCAATTTTCTGAGGAACTGCCAAACTCATTTCCAGAGTGGTTGTACCAGCTTGCAGTCCCAACAGCAATGGAGGAGTGTTCCTCTTTCTTCACATCCTTGCCAGCATCTGCTGTCACCTGAATTTTGGATCTTAGCCATCCTGACTGGTGTGAGGTAGAATCTCAGGGTTGTTTTGATTTGCATTTCCCTGATGACTAAGGATGTTGAACATTTTTTTAGGTGCTTCTCGGCCATTTGGTATTCCTCATTGAGAATTCTTTGTTTAGCTCTGTATCCCATTTTTAATAGGGTTATTTGATTTTCTGGAGT